>NC_051846.1:26996271-27027169 GCF_002237135.1 Teleopsis dalmanni
TTTTTAATATCCTTTAGTAGTTTTTGACAAAAGAAAAATTAAATGCATCGATTTCACCACAGTGAAAAAAATCTCCAAACTACTACAAACCGAAGGACGAAAAAAACTTTAAGATAATTGTTTGCAGTGTAGGTTATAAATATAAAAAAAAACTCAAATTCAAAAATCAATGGAATATCTTCAAGATAGTATTTAGAGTTACTCAGCTCTACTCTTTAACCTTAATTGCTGTGCAAAAAAATTTGAATTTCCGGAATAAAAAGTGAGGTTTAAAGGCTTAGTGAAAAAGGATTCGAAACGGCTTTCGCATTATTCGTCCTATTCAGGATTCTTTATCACAAAACAGCACAATTGGCAGTTAGAGGAAACTGAATCTAATACACATTCCTGGGTATATGATGAGTATTTTCACAATTTTCTACTATAATAAAATTTAAAGACATTCATTTCTTACATGTATAATATCAAATTTTATATTTTATTTATTTTTAATATATTTACATTATGTATATAATTTTTTTTATTCGTAAACATCCTTTGATAAATGCTACTAAATTTTTAATGATTAAAGAAAATAAATTTTCGTGTTTTGTTAGCATTTACAGATATACATAAAATTTATTTAAACTTTAAAATTTTCTTTCCTTACAACTTTTTTAATTAAAATTTTACACATCTCCTTGAAGTTCCATTGGGAATACCGAATACCGAATACTGCATACACAATGGCAGCAGAAAAGCATTTGTTGTTAATTTTCGATATATAAGAGTAAATAAGTTTTGTTTTGTTATCCCTTGAGGGGACTTCTATTGTTTTAATGAATGAAACTTATCAGGAATAAAACGACAAGTAAAAATATTTCTCCAAACAAAGAATTTGCAATCAAGAAATTATTTGAAATTCATTAAGATTTTTAATAGTTTACCAATTCCTCTTCGATAGCATTTTGCATATATTTTTGCAATAATGCAGATTAACGAAAATGTTGACGATTGTATTCTGTAAATTTTGTAGAAATTTAAATATTAATTCCTGAATATTTTGCTATTATATTTTTAACTTTCAAAATCTATTGCATTGAAATAATAAACCATTTGGTAATGCAAAATAAATATACTTTAGTTTTATTCTTTATTTTTAATAATTTAATTTTAATATTGAGAACGCAAAAGCAATTGAATGGTCAATCTATAACCTAAGCTACAACTCCATAAATACCAGTGAATATCAAGTAATATAGAGCCCATCATGCATCTCTCAACAATGTCAAATCTGTTTTTGACTGCGTACTGCACATTCAAAACTCTCAAGATTTGATATCCATCTGTCCTTTTTGTTATAGCCCACAACCTATAGTTTATATATTTTATTCTAACTCTACTTTTAATTTTATTTGCAATAATATCTTCTGATATATTTTACCTACTAGACTATTAAAAAATTCTTTTATTGAAAATATACATTTGTTGAATGACAGTGACGTAGTCAGAATTGTGCTGAAGTGGATTTAAAATATTTTTAAGGAGTGTTTTTGTAGTGTATTGTCCTTCCCCCTTATGTATACGCCACTGACAAGTTTATTATAGCCTGTAATTGAGTTAATATAAACAAAAAAATTTATATAACTATTACTTATAACTATACTTATATATTATAACTATTATTTACTTATCTTCATTACAAAGTAAACTTTCTTATAGATTTTTTAGAAAGGCAATTAAAAAGTTAACCCCTTCACCCCATTTACACAGGCAGTTAGTATTCAATTAAATGGAAATATATAAATTGAAGAAAATAATAGTTAAAGCGCGAAAATAATTAAAAAATAAAAATTAAAAAAATAGAAACTAAAAAATTAAATAATAATAAAATAGCTAAAGTTAATTAACTTAAATGATTATTAATAAATATGTGTCATAAATTGTTAAAAAAAAAATAAAAAGGGGGAAAAGAATTGCAATCAAAAAGTTTTAAAGGAAAATTTTTCTTATTTTTCTTAATGAAACTGGTTCTTTTTCTGTAGTATCTGCAGATCGCCTGATCCGGCTTATCACTTCATGAGCATCCTACATTGCTTTTAAAGATGGTTTTTATTTTAACTTCAATAAAACTTAGTTTCAGTCAAATGCAAGAACCAATAAACTGGTGGAACCTAGAAATTTTGCAGTTGGAAACGGCTGAATACATCATCAAAGACGTCTGTCAGATTTGTTTGGACTATTTGGATCGATCGAAATGTATGCCGGTATTTTGTGTGTTGAAGTCTAGATGAATCCATGTCTTCTACATCTGCAGCAGCGTGCTTATCCCCTATTTGTAACTTTTTTTTTATCTCTTACCTACACTTATACTAGATCAGATTAGATTAGATTTTGAAAGGGTTGAAAACTATGTCACTACGTTACTGCATCTTTTAAGGATTATTGTAACTAACCGATTTTGGTGCCAGTTAAAATATAGAAAATATTAATTACTTTTTATCAAATTAAACAGATTGAAAAAGAACTCAAAATTAGTTAATTATTCACAATTATCTACTATAGTGTAATTGTAACTATTTGAATACCTTTCAGATGCATAATTTTTCCCGTTTTTCTACCTGCATTTCAGTTCACCTGTGATATTTTACATATTTATTTAATAAAACTTTACAACAAAAATTAATTTTAACATCATTAACATATTATATTTAAATTCAATTATTATTGAACCTAATTTTAATTGATGCCATCGTAAAAAAAAATTCATTGATTTTCGGATTTTAATTAAATATGCGCAGTCTGCTCCCAAAATCAAATTCCAATTAAATAATAATAAGTACTGAAAAACTGATTTGTGTTTAATGAGTCAATAAGCAAAATCAAATAAAAAAATGTAATTATTAAAACGAATAAAAGATTAATTTTATCTTTAAAATGCATAAATTGTGGTTCAATTATAATTTCTATGAAAATTACGATATTGTGGTCTGTGCCCCATTTTAATTTGTTGAATTGTTATTTTTAAATAAGTAAATATATTTAGGTGAGATTAAAGGTAAGCATTCAAAAAAAATTGCATTATTATTATTTTAATTATTCTTCTAATTGAGTTGATTTTATGAATTATGATGACCTAAGCCTAACAGAAAAAATATATAAAAATATTATTTTAATATTGCAGGAATTAATTGTGATCGTTTTATTGATTACTGACACTAAGTAATCCAACGGTTCAAGTCTGCGAATATGTAGCTTCAAGCTTTTTATTATCACACCTTTGGCACAGATTACACTGTGTGTTAAATACTAAATATATTTTTGTTACATCAATAAATGAAAATGTTCAATTCAATTATTGCTGAGTAAATAAAAATTTAGTGCGAATTCAGCCTAGAACTGGATTAACCTGGACACAAGCATAAAAACTTTTTCGGCCGCCATAAACGCCGGTAAGCACAAAGTTTCGGGAAAGTAGGCTCAGCCCTACTCCATGTTTAGTGTCGTGTAAGAACCTTTAAATAACTTATTATATTACATTAACCTTTGAACGACTACCTAATGAGTTGATAAATCGCCTTCATTAATGTAGAGTCTGTCATTATATTCTTAATCTTTTTATATAAACTTATTGAGAGATTGTTGAGATTGATGACATCAATTAGCCTATAGTGAGTGCAGCGATCTAATTGCTCGAGTCTTAAATTTTTTTTTTGTGGTTTTGCACCGTTCTCTATAAATCACGTTTAAAACCAAAGGTATGTAATCTAACTCATTTTAGTACATTTAGACATTTTTCATTTAGATAAGCGCACTTTGTTCTGCATTTACTAAGAAATATTCTAAAAGTAATAATATTGGATTATCTTTTAATATTATAGTACCAGATAAAACAGTTCATAACCATTTTATTTTCTTTACCATTTCATTTTCTTGACATAGTTATATTTGAAGTAGTTATGTTGTGGAATTTGATTCTACGATAGATATATTTCATCACTTTATGTATCTGACTCTCTCTTTCTTACAAAAGCTACATTTCATCCAAATAAGTTGCCAGTTTCAAATATCATGACATATTAAATTGAAAATTTGTACTTCTTGAAGTATTATCACATAAATTAACTAATACTTTCATATCACAATTTTTCAGTGCTCATAATTTTCCAAATGCTTCAATCCAATTTTTTTTTTATTGTAGTTTAACATCCTTTGGGTTGTAAAATGACGAGAGCATTACTCCTTGCAATCTGCACATAATTCGTATGTAAGCACATTTGTAGTGGAATCTCAGCTTAGCTGCACAGCTCTAATAAGTACTATAACTACTATGACTGTTTATTTATTATTTTAAGAAGATTTATTGTACAGCTTGCGATGCTAGAAACAAAACCGCATCTCACAGTAACTTCAACAGCACAACATGACAATGAAAAGCCAACAAATCTTTCTCTCAAAATGCTAAATCCTTTTTAATATGGAAATATTTCTGTAGACGACAGAGCTCCCTTATGTCGTTGTCACCTGTTTCGTTACTAAATTTGTGTTTACAGAGTTACTGAACCATGAGGAAATGTATTTTCCAACAATTCTAAATATTATCAAATTCTTTGCTCAGTTGATTTTAAAGAATTTTAAAACTTGACATACGTGTAAACATTCCTTCTGGAAAAAGATTATTATTGAAATATTTTTGCTTTTAAAAATGATCTTTAATAGTCTAATGGTAGGATATTATAGCCAAATCTGGAATAAACTGGTATTATTAATAGTATTACTTTATTAATAAAAATTGTAGTAATTATTTTAAAATAATTAAAATAAGTGATTAAAAGTAAGTAAGTCTGGGGGAACATCGAAGGGAACGAGAAAGCTGTCGGTTAGCTCGCTCTGGTGTTTCTTTAGATGCTTCCCAAGCGGTATCGGCTTATATTCCACTAGAGACCATTAGGAGTAGTACTTAAATCCACTTTTTTCAACTTGCCATTAATAAATGGAATGCACTTAAGTCATCTGCAACTTTCCGGTTAACATAGCCCTCTTATGTTACATAGTCCTCCTCCTGCAAGGCTTACTGCAGTTCCTTTTAGTCATTGGTGTTTTAGTACACACGTAGAGTAATTGCGAATTCCTCATAATCTTCGCAGCAGAAGTTGTGAAAATCTGCAGAAACCATAAAATACTTCCTCTGTCAATACTCGGCTTTAGCATTCAGAAGAAATAGGTTTTTAGGAAAGTACTTTTTTGACACTTTATCAGACTATTATCTAAATTCGACGGGACGGATTTAGTCTATATTCTTCTATCTTAAAAGTTTTTGCAAGGAATGGGATAGCTGAATGGCAAAAAATCGCTAATTGAGGTGCTTGCAAATTATCTGACGGCTTGCCACTTTAACCAAATATCCAACCCACCAACCCAGTCACACTTTTTAATGGTCTTACACTGAATCGAAATAAATCAAGTCTTCATTCAATTCTTTTACTATATTTATGTAGAAAGATATCCAGGCTTGACCATTCACCACTAAGATAAGATGAGAGATGAATAGCCGCTGCAGAAGACCATGTGTTACCATTGTCCTAGTGATATATATCTGTATTCGATGTTATTTGTCCCAATATACTTTTTCAATACTCTATATGTTGTCGTCGGCGGTTCTGGTAAAAAAAGAGTTTTTTTTTTTACTGAGCGTGGAACCATTAAAAGCCTCTGTCTAAGTTTTGAACCCACTAAAATCACGTCTTAAGAATGAGTTGAGACAGACAGCCAGTGAACTGTAAAAAACTTTCGTCTAAAATCACATTCCCTAAATTACGGATAGAAAGATAAGTGTTTGGATTTTTAAATTTATCTAAGCCAGATAAAAGGACGTTATTATAGTATGTATGAACGAAACAAGTTGTTGGGGCAGTCTTTCACTATTAGCTGCTACAATTTATCCAAAAACCAATATAATCTGGTAGTGAGTTTGATGTTGGGGGAAGATGAGTTATAACTTTCGTAGATTTACGAATTTTTATTATTGGGGGGTTGGAAAAGGATTTGCTTGATAAAATTTATAGCAATATATAAAGCTAACAATTAAAATTCACCACGATTTCTTTACTGGTGCTAGGATCGGATTTTTCCTACTTAAATTTATTTCTGTTTTGATAATAGAATTTCCAATTTTGCGAAATTTTATTTCCATTGCATTTGTTCAACAGCGGAATTTTCTATGGAAAATTGCTCACGTAGTCGCTCGTTATGAAATGGAGCGCGTAATTAGATTTTAAATTTATTGAAAATGTGTCGTGTAGTTTTGTTTGGTCTACAAATAAAATTGTTTAGTTTTCAAATACTCGCTCGTACTAAGAAAATTAATGCATCTATAAAAAAATTAAGTTTTTAATAGAATTTTTCTTTAAGGTTCTTTTGGTTTGAGTTTTATATTGTATTAGCTTTCGCGACTGCACACCAATAATTATTCTTAAGGAGCCAAGATTATATATGGTAAGATAGTACTAAAAGTGTGTTACTGTATTGTCATATTTGTTAATATAGATAGATATATAGATATAGATGTTATCCACACGTATATGTCACATTCGCAGATGAATTATTTTCATTTAAAGTTACATTAAATTTACACAATATATACTATTAAGAGAGCTCATTTATATTAGTGTCCAAATTTTAAGTTGTTGCAATCTATTCTCCATTGTAATAATCCAAACATTAAACAGCTACCTATGATAAAAATTTGAGAGCTTCCTCACTATCACCACCCATAACTCTTAATAAAATAACAAATAAAGCTATGGAAATGACTTTATTCAAACAACTTTCCAACGAATCGTCCACTATTTTCAATTGCCAATAATAACCGCAGCAACACCGAATATATTAGAAAGCACCTCACTGACTTAATCCCAAAAACAGAAACTGACTCCGCCAGCCATTCAAGTGCAAATTATGTACAAATAAACTTTTGCTTTTGACATTGCAAAAATGTGTAAAAATGCGACAAAACTCTCAAGTACCAAAACCAGCAGGAACGGAAAGGCAAGGCAAGGAAAGGATAGAAACTTGGAAGAGTTGTGTGATATATTTTATATTCCACTCATGAATGCCGTAGTAACGATCTCGAAATAAATTCAGAAATGTTTTTGTGGAAAAACTGCAAATGGAAACATCGACAACAGCGGCATTTAGTGGCGATGCAGCAGAAGGAGCCGAAACTGCAGTCCCAGCACGTAAGGTTTGGGTGAACACTTATGTGGGGTCACTGGAGTATCTTCTGGCTGCTAAATCGCGACCTCAGTTTGTGACACGAGTTATTTTGTGTTTTAAAAATGTGAAAATATAAAAATAAAAACACTCCTTACATCCTGTGTGAGGAAGTTTTGTGAGTTGGAAAAATATTTATTAACATTTGTGTTTCTTTTTGTGGCGTGATGTGAAGACTGTTGGTGATATGAAATTGATATTTACTGCTGCTTAATTATTTTTACTAATATTTTTTTAGATAATTCAAACGAGACTGCGATTGCTATAGGATAGTTCTGCTTTTAAAAATAAAAAATGGGTACTTAAGTAAAGATACTTGTTACTTAACTACTAAAACGCAGATACCCATTCTCTTATATAGTAGATAGTCACAAAATGTCCATAATTCGTTACACTATGTATCCTACAGATGCAATCTTGTGGCTGGCTTTCTTGAAATACTCGAATGTTTTAAAAATATTTAAAAATGAAATAAATATTGGCAATTCTATATTCAGAAGTAGAATTAACACAAGAGTGCAACTGAGATACTGGTAAATTAGACTTAATCACTAAAAACTAGGAAGTTTGATATCAATTACAGATAAAGAGGTAATAGATAATCTTCATTGAAGCAAAAAGAGTAAGTCAAGAAGAAACACTTTGATGCCCCAACTAAAGAAGGAATAATTCTTCTTCTCTTCAACTTAATATGATGTTGTTGACTGGTGGGTTTGAGTGACAGCAGAGCTTTCACTTCTGTTTAAAAAGAGGATAAGCGATATTTTATTGTCTTATACTCGGTCATGAGAATCTTTCCAACCCGCGTTGTTAATAAGATAAATTATTTGTTGACAATATGTATTTGGGAGACTATCAGTTTCATTAGTTCTTAGACCAACATAATGGAATGCTTCAATCTTGCCTAGGTATATGCAAAGAAAGTGCAGTAAAAATACAAAATTGAGAAACTGATGTAACATTCAGCGTAATATGTATTTAGTCATGACTAAAAAGTGTCAATTTTGACGTACCCGTGACACTCTACATAATATGGGCCTAAGCAGTACCAGAGGTGAGTCAAAATATGAATAACAAACTTACCTCATACTCCACCATCTCTTCGAATAAGAGAGAAAGATACACTTTTAAGAGTGTGAATTTAAAAAAAAAAGATACTTCCAGTTTCTTGTAAATTCTTAGTAGGCTGTTTAAAATATATGAAAATTTTATTTATTTAAATATTTTATTTTAATTTCCATATTAGATTAATGTAAGCTTCTTGAAATTTGGAGGTCAATTAATCATGGACTGATTCATATAAAATAAAGTGAGTACAATATAGAGTCGTAAATGTAAATTCTTTTATTTTTTGTGGGCTATCGGTCTTATTTCAGGTCGTATGTTAACTGAAATATTTGATTTCAGTTGTCCTAAAAGCAAATGAAAAATGTAAGTGCAGACTTTTGATTTCATCTTCTTCTGCAGGAAACCTTAAGTTTGTAGTATGAATTGGGTATAACGCCGCATTAAGTAAATCTCATAAAAAGTCTTGGACTTCTTATTTATTTATATATTTTTAAGTGAGAATGAGACACTGCGATGATCAGGTCTATTGCGTAATGGACTCAACGGGCTTACAACACATTTCTAAGCGCTGTTAGTGCAGAACCTACTTGACAGAATTTTATTTCCTTCTTAGTAAGGATTTGCATCCCCAGGAAACAGCACATATGTGGCTGACTCTTAATTTTCTTCGCAGAATTTACAGTTTGTATCCGTATATATGACCAGTCTCGTAAGGTGGTGTTTTAGTTTACAGTGTCTTGTTAAGTTTTCTATGATAATTTCAAGTGTTTTTATTGATATGTCCATACAATCCTGGTATCACCTATTATCATGGGGACCATTAAGTGTTTTCGACTGCTTAACTTGAATTTCATTTCTATGGCATATTTTTAACTTGAGTTTTTTTTTAGTAATAGAAATTTTTATATAACTTAATTAAATTTAATTTTTTTTCCTTTCTCCTCTCAGAATGCATAATTAATCTGCCAGTTTTTTTAATCCAGCTCAACAATTATCGCCACATAATAAGTAAATATTCTTCAATATATATAATATACTGAAATTTTTAAACCATATATTTTTGTTCCTAACAGGTGTCTAATATCACACAAATTTTAATGTTAATTTGTACTACTAAGCCATGGACTTAAAAGCAGCACCCACATCCATCAAAAAGTTTCATGAAGTTTATGGTGTAGTACAAATTCAGATAAAAAAATTTGATGTGCCTCAATTTGGAACAAAAACTAATAATAAGACACCAACATCATCTTCTTCTAAAAACTCTCCAGATGAAAAGGAATACATGAAAAACAGAGACAAAGTATTACGTATTATTAATGAACCACAAACTGGAAGCACATCTAAGTTATTGACTCTTAATAGCCAAATAAATTATTTAAGTAAAACACAAGGCTATACCTATACCATTCCATTTGTGATACGTTCAACATACTCCTACTGCCCAGCCGAAATATTTGAATCTCTACTTTTGGGTGATGTACTAAAATATATTAACAGTGTGATGTACAAGGAACAAGTACCAGCCATTCTTGCAAAACCAGGCGAAGTAAAGGCCCTGTCTCAATATATGCTGTGGAAAAAAATTATAATACCGGATGAGTGCAAGATAATCGTTGAGCTGGAAGATGTGAAACATTTCTACAGATATATTGAGTACTGTCTTACAATAAATAGGAAGGACTTCTATGATAACAATTGCGGATTCTTGCGTATTAATGATGTTCATGTAGTTCCTTATATATCGCGTGATGAGGAATGTTATGTTTCTGCATTCTTTTTGGATGAAAAACGATTTCAACTACGCAACTATATAGTGGTCCTTACCGACGAAGAATGCCTTTATATGAGAGCTAACTTTATAATAATGAACAAAGAGTCATATTTACATGAAGTAGCATTTGCTATCAATTTAAAACATTTGGGAAAGATTTTCAGTTATGTTATCGCTGAGAGGTATATACCTCGTGAAGTAAGAAATTTCAACATGTGGGATAAAGCTCATGCAAAGGATTATGAAAGACTATCTTGGTGCGATTTAAAGAAAATAAATGCGGAAATTGAAAGTCATAAAGAGGTTGATGACGATGAAAATGAAAATGATAATTATAATCATAAAGATGTAAATGATGATGAAAATGAAAATAATAATAAACATAACGATGTAAGTGACGATGAAAATGAAAATGATAACAATAAACATAAAGATATAAGTGACGATGAAAATGACGACAATAATAGGGATGATTATGATGAAGATAATGGAGATGATAATAAAGATAATAACTGAGATAAAATGTAGATGATAATGGAGATGGTATGATGAAGTCTACGATTAATTGACCTCTGTGCTTATACAAATTATAGTTCCTTATGTATTTAATTACAATGCTACTATAAACAGTTTCTATTACTACAACATGACAACAGAGTCTGGAATTAATTGATTTATTTATCTTTCAATTATGTCTTACATATATAGAACACATTATAAAAACATATGAGATGGTCTATTAATTATTTCAAGCTATGTATATTTATAAATACTACTCAAATATCTGAAATCTACCTATAAAATAAACACATATAACTAATATATACTGCTTTTTTTAGTTCGTGTCAGCAAAATATGTAATAAGCTGTCTTTACCGTATACATTCATATGTACTGCGGACTATTATGTACTCATTATCGAGTTTTTACTACATGCTTTTAGATTGTTTTTACATATGCTACCTAAATGTAATTATGTAATTATCGCTTATATTTTTAATGATATAAGTACATAGGTGAGGCCAATTGCAACTATTTTCCAAACCAAACCGACATGCCAACAAACTTTAATCCGCTTATGGCTGTCCACGATAAATTGTTCATGGCTGTGGGTTGACCAAGCGAAACTTTTCTGCAGTTAGAAACTTACATGGCTAAGCTATTTTTGACAGGATGTTAGCAATTATCTAAATGCGCTTAACTGTTTACCTTTTATTTAGTTTTGACTTAAATGTAATTCAAGGTATCTGTATAATAAATTAAAAGCAAAGTTATAGACAAGCATGTAGATATTTCGCCGTATCTAATCCAAAAATGCTTAAATTGGATTAGTGTAGTCAAACAAAGATTTTTATTCTAGTAAAGAATAAAAGCCAGACGACTATGATAAACTTACGTAGTATATCAATAGATTGGAGTATATATTCGAAATTATAATATTATAAACTTACAAGTAATAGAATTCAGTGGCAGAGCTGCGTAAATATTAGGAAAACATACTATACTAGACGAAAACATCTGAAAAGGGTGTCCTCAAAAAAAAATATTGGAAGAGATATTTTGTAATCATGTGCTGCACCACAACAAACATCACAGATTGACTAGATGCTGTAATGAAAGGGATATCTTAAAATCTATAAGGGAAAGTTTTAGTGGGAGAAACTTTTTGTGAAAATTTTCCTTTAAGAAAAAAATGCTGAAAATCTTAGTTCTTACATTTTTACAAGATTTACTCAGTATTACGTTCCTGGATTGGGTTCTATACATAAGAAAGAATATATAAATCATGCAACAAATAATACATCTACAAGGAGCGCTGACTCTGAGCTTGAAATTTGGCAGGGCACGAGCTGAATCACTGGTATTTGCAGCCTTAAAAAAACTATTTACGAATAGTTAAATACAAGAATAATTTCCAAGGCCACTGATGATGGGTATTTGTCAATACTCGAAACAGCTGTATGCTCAGCCAAAAATTCAATTAAATAAAATAATATAAAATGAATTTTTGTTGTTGTAATTCATTACTGTTCGAAAAACTTCTTTATTTTTACAAATTTAAAAAATGACAAAATGGACAGAATGATGTGTAGTCATCAAAGTTAATATCACACAGTCCATATTGCATACATGGAGGTGTTTACGTTGGACAATATCTTTATTGAAATAAATGAATGTGCGGACCACTCATAGAGTTTTTGCAGTGGACACACTGTACCGGAATATAAAGGAACGTTAGAAATATTCTGAGACTTCATGCGGATACCCTGTGGATACTCTGTTGCCAACTATAAAGTACTGTTTTGTATAAACCTTTCTTTGAATTTTTATGAAGAGAAGGGTTTTGCTAAAAATATTTGGTGTTTTTTTTATTCTCTAGGGAGAATATTCTAATTTGCATTTTTGCTAATTCATCTATTGATATAAATATGCAAAAATAAAATTTGTTATTTTATAGTAGTGCGACCCTATGCTCCTCCTAAGAGGTAAAGGATTGAACACTTAGACACAACACAAGATCTCTTATATGTTGAGACCGATATCATGTTTGTTTGATGGATTTAACTTTGGGCAGAAGCTCAGATGCTGGACATAACTATCCCGAAAAAAATAGAAGCAACGTAACATGTCTATTATCGGAAATTAAAAACAGTTGTTAAAGCTAACTGAAGGGTTATATTACTCTTTGTCAGAGAAAAGAAGTAAAGAAATATTAGAATATATTGAATATTTTCCTTCCAATTCAAAGACCAATTCAAATTCAAAGAACCAATTCAAAGATTGTGGATTCTATTTACAAGAAAAAAATATTTGTAAGATATTGGAATGCAATGATCATTTGCATTCTGAATTTTATAGACTAGATTAATGTTCGAAAAGGAAATGCGAGATAACAAAACATACTAGTCTTTATCTGCCAGAATAAAAGAGAATGAAGATATTGAAAAATATTGACCGTTATCATTCTGAATTCCAAAGGAGATCAGAAGGAATTAGCACACAACTCAAGTATCTACCAATGGAAGTGAACGAAACGTGTTGAAATTATTTGAAAATGAGTACTTTATAAAAATACTATAGTATAGAACTTATTTTGTTTAATTAAATTTATTTTTTCTTTTGATTTTATCGTTTTTATAAGGTAAAGAAATAATCTACAGCATAAATTTAGAAGGATCAAACTATAAATTTAGCTTACCAAGTAACACCAAACCAAGCTACGCCTCTGCTAACATTTAGTAATTTATGAAACAGAAAGCTATTCAAGTCCCCATACTCTTAGAAATAATAATATTACTGATAGTTATATATTTCATATATTTAGATTGAGTTTAATCGAATTTAATTTATTTTTGATACATATTTGCAAATGGTACATTAGGACGAATGACATCCTCAGGGACCATAAGATGGATCCGATCAAAAAATAAATAAAGGATAGAGCCATGAAATTATTTGCGAAAACTGACACACTTATCAACACCGCGTTATCAAATCTAAGAAGGTTACAGGCTCCTCGGGGAGGTATGCAGATCTGAGGTCAATTATTGCTTATTGAAGTGATAAACAATAATCCAGTCAAGGCGTAAAGAGGGATTTTGAAAATACCTCGAGTTAAAAAAGAGTAAAAGTGCTCAAGTGCACTGACTCAAATAGTTTCAATATAAATCTGTACCGAATTTTCGTGAAATACTTTTTATCATAATAATCACACTGTAGTTTAAGTCACACTTCCAATAATATTTCCTTTTCTTACTTAAATTCGAATATAATTCATAATGTTAATTACAATTATTTGGTAAATGGAGTAAAATACTGATATTAAGCATCCTTTTTGTAAAACGTCGAAAAGTTCATAAATAACAATGGTTTGTCATTCCGCTTGTCATTTCAGAAAATGTCATTAAGTTCAATAAGATAAATTACTTCATTTAAGAAGAGTGCAAACCGAGAGTCAACCTTCTTAATAAGTTGTCAATGACAATGTATCTGCTTGAGGCAAAATGTTTCAATGTTACTTTTCTGCCGGCACTTTTCATTACTGAAATTTAATCAAAACCTGATATCTCAGCGACATTTTCAGTTTTTAATAAATAATTTTTGTGAAGATTAATGAGTGGTCGAAAATTCAATTGTCCTCATAAAGCGGAAGTCATAGTTCATTAAAATAAAGGAATTGAGTCAATTTGATTTTGCACAAAAGAATGTCAAGTGTGACAAGATGACAAGGTTAGCAGAAAATCTTCTACATGAACACTTTTTGAATTAATGTTTAGTCAGCAATGCATAAATTTAAAGTATCTTCTTAATATATTAGATTTATTATTATTTCTATCAAATTTTTAAAAAACACATAAAATGGTTAAATGAATTTCTGACAAGAAATCTGCTGCTTCAGGTGGCTACCCCAAACAAAACTCCCCTTCTCAAAGTGTATCAACTTGAGACTATAGGTTTCATTAAGAATGAAAAACTAGTCGGATTAAGAAACAATCAAATGCTTTTTTGCGTAATCTTCTTTTTTACGGTTCCGGTATTAGATTTAGTACAATAGTCTTTAGAACTCATAATCTAAAATTTACTAGATAAGGAAGCTGTGTGAAATGCAGTTGATTTCCATTGCCATACTGACTATCTGAGATTTATATTCCATAAACTTTCATAAATAAATATTAAAGTACAATAAATCCTTTAAAGACTAAAAATGGTTCCATCCGTTCCTTAAAGTTGAAACTCGCCTATTTTGCCTTCAGTCAACACCGCTAATTGCGCATTTAATTTAATTTTATTTAATTTTGTGAGAGAAGCCTGCGATGTAATCAAATTGGAAACTTTTGTGAAGCTTTTATGCTTAATTACGTGCGAAAAGAAACTCGAATCCTTTATTTTTATTTGAGGAAGTAATGAAATTTAAAAAGAAACATTCTTACCTGTGCAAGTGTTGAGAAATTCTCCCTTCAAGAAAATACATTTAATAAAAAAGGGTGAAGTTAAGCTAAGACCCCTAAGTGCACATTTTTAAGACGTTTAACATATGTATGTAGATATGTGTGTACTGGAAGATTGTATGAACAACAGTCTTCCTTTCTTAACAGTTCGCTCAAAAGGATATACACTCATATTCATACGTATAAGGACATATATGAACATGGTTCACATGTGTATAAAATTAAATATTCTCAGAGAAGAGTTAGGAATTTACTGAAATTGCTAAGTGCAAATCTGATATAAGAAAAGAATAATATGTTTATTCTGACAAACTAATTAGTGGTTCAATTAGAGAAACTAAATTAAATAGTAAAGTATTTGAGTTATAATAAAAAATGGATGATTAAACGTAATATGAACCTAAAAGGGCTTTAGAAATCATACATAATTGAAAGACTTAAGCAAAAAATTTCTTGATACCACAGCAAACCTTAAAAACCTTAAATTGTTATTTTTAAAATATTTTCAAAACGATTAACATAAATCATTTTTACTCCAAAATGCCATAAAATTATGTATGTACACTTTAGGTAAAAATATTTGTGGCTTGGTTAGGTTAGTTTAAGTTCGAAAGGCGTGTGCTGACAGTTGTCAGCACTTCCACTCGGAGGCATATATTGCTAAAAAAATTATGCCGGGAGAGGCGAGTTGCTAACCTTTTTAAACTTGTTAAACCATTTGGTTCTCCAGATAACATTGAGGAGATCCGATAAGTCTGCTTTTGTAATCTCTTCCAAGCCAGTGAAAAAGCGAACCCCTAGACATTCAAGTCACCTTGTCTGAAGTCCTCGACGGAGACACAACAAGAGGTTGATGGATTCTACCTCCTATTCATATTGGCAACGCCTACATAATCCATTTGTTCAAACTCGTCACCGTTGGAGCATAGATGCAATGGCATAGTGCCCCTTGTGACTTGGTTTCTTTCACTTTAATTTCTAAACATTTTAACAAAACTCTTTCACAATATTGTAGAAATCTGCATATTGCTTGTCTTTAACCACTTCTAGGGGCCCTAGGGCTTTGGCATGTTGAAAATATTTAGTGGAAAAATGGTAATCTCATTCAAGTATTCATATTTCAATACCTGTTTCTTGCTTTCCTTAAAGTATGCTTTATGGACGATTTAAAGCAAATATATCACAATATTATTAGATTGTAACCAACTCTGAGCACCATAGGCTTTTGGTATATGTAAGTTTCAAATATTTAGTGAAAGAATACTATTCTATTTCAACTTTCTGTCTTCTGATAGCGGTTTCTTGCAGTCCATAAAGTATGTTTTATACATAAGGTGAAGCAAATCTGTAAAAAAAATGTGAAGTCGTAACTCATTACGAATATCATCGGCATATATGGTAGTTTAATTCTGACTGTTTCTGGAGACCCTAAAATTTAGAGATACGTACGTTTAAAATATTTAGTGAAATAATTATAATCAAGATTAACTTTCCGGCTTTCGATAGCAGATCTAGCTGTCCGCAGAGTATATTCTGCCGATAATATAAAACAAAAACTTCGCTGGATGTTCAATATTTTCTATCGAGGATCATGAACAAAAATACTATGGAGAATGATACAAAACACCAACATTATATCAAACCAGAATAATAAGGTACGTTTATATAGGAGCTTTTAGATTTCGACTCTACTCAGAAATTGCTATTACTAAATATAAATATTTTATTTATTATTGACATTTATTATTGACTTTAAGTAAAAAAAAAGAAACAATATTTTTTTTTACCTAAAGTATCTTTAAGCAAACTTGCATTGATTTATCTCAACTTATTCAATTCCATAATAAACAAAAAAATGAAAAATGGAACTAACTATGTTATTCATCTATTGTAAGTTTACATGTATCTGGAGATGTGGTTTACTCTTTGTTAATGTCCTCACAGTTAGCAGATTTCAGTCATATTCACTTATTGTTTAACTTCTTGCTGCTGCTTCTGTTACTGGATGTTACTGAATGTTTGTTGCTGAATTGCTAAGAAAGAATCACTCATTTCTCCTATTTGACTAGTGCACACATCAGTCGCAAATATTGAACCAGATTTCTTTGGAAATGATTTTTAATTAAGTATTGTCAACTCAAATAGAGAAATTATTGGAGCCCGAAGTCTTTGGCAAACAATAGAAAACCATTTGACACAGCATGACATACTTCAGCATAACGAATTATTTAATGCATTGAAGCAATGAGCCATTGAAGCATCGAGGCATTTCAGCAAGGAAGCATTTTTCCCATTCTTCGCCATAAATGAAAATGTCTTTACATGCACACTTATAGCCACACAGATGCACAGTTACACAGTTACACAGATACATAGATACACACTGAGAGGAAAATATACAAAATTTTCTTTCCAAATAAGTATTTCCATTTGCAGCAGTCGTACGTACGTAGACTTCTTAACCATTCAAGTCACATGTGATAAAATATTTATTAACCACATACAACGTGTGAATAGTGGCAGTGTCAAATTACACAAAGAAAATTATCAGGAACAAGTCAAGGATTGTGGATGTGGATGTGGATGCTGATGTGGGTGGGTGTCTGACGCTGGAAATGACTTCATAAATATGGCTTATTGCGTCAGTGTGTGCTAACTTTTATGTACTTTGCTATGATTTTATACCGCTTTTGTGCTTATTTCAATTTCTGCCGGAAGTAAGTGAAATGTTTGTATCGTATTTGCATTACATTCAGCAGTCGACGGCACTAAAAAAGGATAAAGGCGCAAAGGAGCAGGAATTATGCAATACCAGCGTTTATACTAAATCTGCTTGCGAACATACGAATATGTAGTTAGGTGTGTAATATTTATTTATGACAATTGTTACAATGTGTTTAATATTTCAGTACTTATGGGAAGGCTTTGCTATGAGCTTTATGCCAAATTCAATTTAAACATGCTCAGATTAAATATTCACTTCATACCAATTCTAGGAAATTGTATCACTGCATTGTTATTTTTATCTATATGTTATGTTTAATGTATATACGAGGGCGGCTTGTTAAGTCAGTGACTTCTTGAACAAAACAAATTTTCTTCGCCAAATAAACATTTTATTTTCCTACATAATCACCTCGATACACATAGTCCAGCGTTTTTCAAATTTTCTTTTTCTCTCCAAATAATAGATTTTCTCAAAGCTCTCAAGAAGTCATTGTTTCGGTAATGACTTCTTCATTCGACTCGAATCTCTTACCCCCCAGCCATTTCCTTAGGTTTGGAAACAGAAAATAGTCACATCTGGAGAATATGCTGGATGGGATAGCAGTTCGTATCCCAGTTCGTGGATTTTGGCCAGTAATGCTTAATCAGCACATGATATTCATTTTTTCCCATTTTCGTAAGAATTCACGAGGTTGTCTGCTTTGAACGGCTATCAAACACTAACTGAACGACGTAGCTTACTAAAAATTAAAAAGTTGCCCACTGGTAGATTACAGATGACGGCAGCACTGTTGCATTTAGAGTAACTGCGTGGGAAATTTAAAAAGTCACTGACTTATCAAACCGCCCTCGTATTAAGTTCATGAGTTCACAAGTTCATAAATGTAAAAATGTAATTGAATTTTATTAAATCTACAATGAGCAATTATTATTAATAATATTGTTATCAACGACCATTTTTTATGTAATTTTTGTGATTTTAAATAAATTATGTAAAATAGAGCAGAAAATATTTGTGTCAATGATATTTTTTCAAATAATTTTTAAAGGAAATTAAACATTAAGTATGTGTACACAATGGAAAGAACTTGAATGGTAATTATATTATAAATAAAACCAATGGATATGTCAAAGACCACTGATAATAGGTACTTGGCACTTATCGAAACAATTGATCAATGGAAAATTTAAACAAATAAAACAATAAATTTATTTTTGTAATTTATTACTCTTCGAAGTAACCGCTCTGTTAGAAAAATAGTTTCCTTTCATCATAATAGATCTTAAAAATTAAACTTATATTGTGAGTAGAAGCAATAATATACTTATTATTATTTATTTATTATTATTCATTTTTCATACTCCAAAAACCAAGCTACGCATCTATAATTCCAACGTCTAGTTATTGCTATTTATGGATGTAAGACGTGGAAACGCCCTATCGTCATCGAAACATGTCTGTTCAGAAACATCAGGATACCGTTTATTTGGCACCAAGTCCACTTTAGTTGCATGAAATAAATTATTAACAATTTTTTGTATTCAATTGCATTTAATTAATGTTTTAAAATGAATTTTAAAAAAATTTTAATTTAATTACTGTTAAATACGAGTTACACTTTAAAAACGTCAAGTATCATTTAATGAGAATTTTTGTTTATATTCAGATTTAAAACTATTTCCAGTATCATTGAAGTTGAAAACAATTGAACGTGAGGCAAATTGGAGCTTAAATGCAAAAACATTCAAAAATAAATACTCAACAAAATATTTGCGGAATTTTCGGAAGAGCACAAAATTTACCATCTGTCAGTTTAATGGCTCGTGACACTTCTGCACATTGTCAGCAATTCGTGCATTATTATATAGACATTAAATAATATTTTTTATATATAAAATCTCAATTTAGCAGCCGAAATCCGAAATCCAGCGCAAAAAGCAAAGGCAATAAAAAAACTGCTACAATATTGCAACAAAGTGCTATGAATAGAAATAAATGTTTCATTTTGTTTATGACATATTTCAGCCATTTTATTGTTTTGGCGTTTATTTTTTTATTGCGATATTATGACCGTTTCTGAGCTTTATTTATTTTATGAGCACTCGTGTAAATAAAATACAATTTCTATATAATGTACAGTCGGAGTCTATGTATCGATGACATAAAAACCTAAGTACAAAATTGATGAAATCGGTTGATGGAAAGATGTAGAACGTGGGGATTTAACATCGGTGAATGATATTGTGTAGGAGTTTTAATTTCTGCAGGCAAGTATTTTAGTCATGCTCTAAATTGCAATTTAATATAGGCCGGTCTTGTCATAATCTCCAAATTAAACGCCTTAGAGCTAAAAATATGAAGCAATTTATTTATGTTTTTTGAAAATTGGTTCAATTCTAATTCAGGAATAAATAGCAAAACAAAATTAGCAGAATTTAATAATTTATTTATTTTAAAATAAATTTTATTTTATCAATATAAATAGTTAGATTCATATAAATTATAAATAAAGTAGCACATTTCTGATTTTGATTCCCAAACATATAAGTTTAAAGTTCTCTGCAGACATTCTACAGTACTAAATCCTGTTGAGCTCATTCAAAGTCCATAATGAACATACTACAGTAAGAAATTCTTTAAAGGTCTTTCAAACTTTCCTACGAATATCCTACAATACCAGATTCTTTTGAGCTTACTTGAAAGTACTCTATAGTTATTCTACAGTTTTAGATCTTTTAGCTCGCATTTTGTTAACTTGATGATATTTAGTTACCAGTAGGTCCATAGCTTGACAAAGGTTCAGATAGATATTTTTAAAGGTCAAGAGTTTGAGAATTGACCTCATAAATACAATCCTTTGCTCAAGTTATTAACTATAATTTTATTATTAATTTTGAATTTATTTATTTCAATATTTTTATAGATTTTTTATAATTTTATAGACTTAAACCATTTTTTATTGATGCCTCAAAAACTTTTCTTATCATTCAAAATTTAATAAAAATTTTCTCATTCACAGAAACTTGCCAATACAATAAAAATATTGCGAATATAAAATTCAATTTATTAAATGATTTTATTACTTATAGTAAAATTTAACTTCATTTTATGCTAAAGGATTTCTCACTTGATTATATTTACGCATTCAATAAATTGTTTTATTGTAGCTGAGTTATGTGAAGTGGAGGTAATATCCTCTACTACATGGAAGTATTGATCTATTCAACTTTAATAAAAACCTCTGCATAGTTAAATCGTTAAAGTGATATTGAGTTTTTTCCATAAAAGTAAAAAAAACTGAAACATGTATTTACTTGCGCTGCTTGGGTAAATATTAAGTAGTGAATTCAACAATATGCCATAGTAAAAATGCTATGATAAAAAAAGACTGCTATATATTACGATTAAATTGCAATAAATGTATTTTATCTGAAAAGTATATACGAAACTTTTGAATAAAGCACAAAAAAGTATTAATCAATTTAAATCAAGTTTATTATTTTTAAACTGGGACCAATCGCACATAATACCACCATGGTAGCGCTTGCCCTAACTTTCCATTAAATATCCATAGAGCTTTTACCCTAGAGGTCTTCAACTTCTCCCCGACTTTTATTTTTTGGCAGGTGCTTTTTTAAAACACCTTTCTTGTACTGGTGATTATAGCTTGAAGTACACAAAGAACTCACTCATGACCATGTCAGATAAGTACGATTTGTTTATCACCATAGTCGACTCTATCGTTCTCCATATGCCGTAATAATTCCTTTAAAAAATAAAAACGAAGTAGAAATTTATCAGGTAATACGTATAGATAGAATACTATTAGACAGGTTGCTGAAAAAGTAGTAAAAATTGGGGCTTACCCAAAACTATTTTTGCCAATGGAAATGAGAGATAATGATAGTGTAATGTATTAAATATCCAATAATTTGTAGTGAATAAAACAATTTTTCACTGCCAGAACCACACTACAAAAAAGTATACTGAGACTTCTGTTTTAGAAGAGACGTCCAAGGACAACGTTTTTTAAAAATGTAGTAATAATATAACAACTCCGTAACTACATAGCAACCGTAACTATCCTATTTCTGGTTTTTCAACCAGAGCATCCTGAGACATTCTTTTATTTCCCAAACTATATGAGAAGACAAAAAAAATTTAAGTAATAATATGTAGTAGTAGTAATATATTCTTTTGCAAAGAAATGGCTTGACTTATGAAGACTTCGAGTTAAAGAAATTTTTTGTAGTTGTACCTTATTTGCTCTCTAAACCCTATTGCACTCTATTTAGTTTGAGTTAAACAAAATGCGAGTTATGGAAGTTTGACTGTAACATAAAAATTTTTCAAATTCGGTACTTTGAGAGTTTTTGCTATTTCCCAAATGAGAAAAGACTTTTAGTTGAGATAAAGTCGAATTCACAGTAATAACAAACATCACAATAATGCCACAATCTCTCTATTCTTTAAATATAGTACTCTGACATTTTTTGAACTCCGCAAATTAAAAGATCATCAAAAGTCGATGTTCTTTAACAATAGATGAGATAGATGAGTGAAATCGCAATGCGGGCTCAAGCCCCTAACTAAAAAAGCATTCGCACAGATCGATCTTAAGAGCACAACTAAAATAGTTTGGAACAGTCTACAATAGTCCAGAAACCACGATGACATTAATGTCTAACAATTACACTTTGGAGAAGATAGAATAAACTTTGCAGATTAATTAGCTACTTTTCAAGAAATAAAAGGTTCAAGATTTTTTTTGATGATAAAAAGAATGTATTGTATTAAATTGAGCATAATTTAAAGACGGCGAATAAATTTTAATGAATCTATAACAATCGCTTGTAATATTTTATATATCCTGATCATATTTTTCACAAAATATATATAAGCTTTGAATTTTATAATAAAAATAATAACGATATTAATAATACTGCTATAGTATAGATAATTCGCCAAAGCTGAACATATTCATTTTTTCCATTAAAAATTCATTTCAACGTTACTTACTTGAGTGACCCAGTTTTAAAAGCAATTCGAACTGAAATAAAACTCACCGTCAGTTCATTTTAAAGGAAAAACTCTGAGTTTCACTTCAAATTCATATCATATGAAGACTCAGTCAAAAGTCAACCTTCTTTTCCAACCACTGCAACGTACTATCAAAGAATTGTAAACGCTGTTGACTGCAGTTCCGCATATCAACTAATCCATGACTCTAATTTTAATATGTCGGAAAGTATGAAGCCATGGATGAAGCCAAAATATCTGCCAAAAAATTTCGCCTTTTTTTTGAATTGAAATTCAGAAAAGCTATAATGTTTTCAGTGTAGTTGGAAGAATAAATTGAATGGATGCAGAGAAAATAGCAACAAAATTACATACCAAACATTTCTGTAAACATTTCTGGCTGTCTGGGAATTTTTACCATTTTTTCGCCCCGCCCTTTTAGCCACCTTTACAAAGGAAAATGCAGAATAAAATTATTTTCATTTCTACTTCATTTTGTACACGAAACTGTAAATATCTTCGAAAATACGTAGTTTTTATAGGAAAGAGAAGACTTAAATTTTGTATTAATTTTTAACGAAATTAGTTACCAATTCAAAGAAATTTTTAATTGCAGCTGCACATACATTCTATTATTCTTTTCCGAATCCGGAAATCAGGATTAGAAAATTCAATAAACATTCTTTGTCATAAATTCTTGATAAAAAGAAAGAATTGGAGAAAAAAATTGAGAAATTAACGATGTAAGCATTTTGTTGTCCGCATGTAAGTCCTTGTTAACCAAGCGTAAATTACTAGAAAGGACCTACACAGGACATTGTGAGCAAATGCAGTGAAAGAAGAAACACGTAAAAAATTTATAGGTGATTGCTTAAGTTAATTGAATTTACCATGAAGCAACCATGTACCTCATGTAAAAATGCAAATGTGTCATCGCAATAAAGTACAACTCTGGGCACCAAAAAAAAAAGGAAAATAAACAAAAATGTGCGAAAGTGACAGGATAATATTTCATAAAAGGAAAAGTTATCGTTCGATTTGGTAACATTCAACAAATGAAACTCTGGTAATCGGGTAATCGGTAAGTGCAACAACAAAGCATAGAGAAATGGAAAAAACAGAAAATATTTTTTAATACATAGCAATAGAAAAATTGGAAAATTTATATGTCCTCACAAAAAAGTACTTTCTTATTTTCACCAAACTCTCTCCTCAATTGAAAGAGTCTTAATTTTGAGGCAATTAATAATTTTTTGGGTAGGTGACCACACGACAGTGATCAATGAAGATATACTACCAGTGATATCAGCAGGACCTTATCGATATTTAAATATCGTAGCATTAGAAACACTAATGTTGATGTTCTGTATGTTTAATGCACCGTTTTGGAATACCAATTCGGAATAAAGTACGACAGCTATTGGTTCTAGGCGAACCGGGGCCGTAAGCATAACTTCAAGAAGGATAGTGGAACGCCAATTGAAGGAACTATACTATAATAGAGTTAGATTCAAATTGATAAAAAGGGCTCTATACCCCACCTTGGAGGGACGAATCACATACATACTTATATTAATTAATTAATAATTTAAAATAATTAATATGAATAAAGCGGGACATAACATAATTTCTCTTTAATTATGGATTGGATGATAATAAAGTTACCTTAGTTACCAAAGTCGATGTTTGGGCCATAAAAAGGATAAGCATAAGAATCGTCTTGTGAAATGCTTCCTTTTCAATCTATATCGATTGTACTACGTACTTTATATTTACATATACATATATTTACCCGAGGCGAGCTCCTACGATTATGCTACGTACCGTACGAAAGTCAAGACACGCTGTGTACGATGTGCAACCTTAAATTGAAAGGCGATGTGATACACTTAGTAGGCGAATGCCCAATTTTTAAGGAACATAGACTACTGTACTTCGATAAACTTGCGCTCGATGTTAATGAAACCATACTGATACTGAATGGCTCCAACTGGAGGTTGTTAGCGGCTTTTATTAAAAATGCATTAAAATATAGGCAAAATATTATTAACGAAGATTTTTAAATTAATTTATTTGAAATCTATTATTTTTGGTGTAATAATTTAATTTAATATTTATATTGTATTTAGTTTATAAGTAATAATATTTATTTAATATTTATAAAAACTTGTTATTAGATTCATCTAAACTTCCAACAGACGGCTAAAATGCCATATTTGTAAGCTTTATATATATAATATAATTTTTTATTAATTTCTATGTAATACAAAAAATTTAAAACGAATTAAAAATAAAGCTAAAATAATAAATAAATAATATATTTACCCACTTCTCAGAATCTAACCACTCTTGAGATGTAGCAAATTTAAGACATTTTAAGAGATTATTTTATCGAAATCGGTAATATTTTTTGTCTTCCTTATGTGGAATGTAGTTCGGGTTGACTTTGAATTTTATTTCTTGTTTTCTATATTAGTTTTATCATTTTTAAATAAAACTTCTCATATACAAATACCTAAAATATGAGTTTGAATTTATCTTAAAACTTTCATAATTTTCCGAATTCCATTGCACCTAAACTTCTTTAGAAAGTAGTTCATATATTTTAATTCGAAAATAATGTAATTTTCTCTATATAATTGAATATAAAATTGTGTTCACGAAAACAAAATAATTTTCTAATTATTTTTGATTCAAACACAATAAAAATTTTATTTGATGTACAAATATTTTCTAATATTGATTTTTGATTTTACATCTTCATCTCAGCAGGGATGCCCACCCTTCATTCGAATGCTGAGGGTATTCAGGTCAATTCATTTCTCTAGTTTCGAAGTTTTGGTATTTACAAGTGCAACGAATAACTTCAATTAATTGAAAATAGTTTATAAATTTTTCCCAGTTCCAACATGGAAGTAAAAACGCATTGAACTTATATTCCTATATTTAAGTTCATAATAATTTTTACTCAATATATGTGTACACCTAAAATGGAACAATAATTCATATAAATTTATGTTACAATTCAACCTAAAAGAATTACTCGAATTTTCATCTTTATAACATTCATATATTTTAGTAACACGATTTTTATTTACATTTCTAATAATAATCTGAGATTTTTAGATACAAAGACTTGTAATTTAAAACTCTATTAATTATTTAGAATTTTATAAATATAAATAATATTCACAAAGTTGTATACACACAAGAGTTCAACTGGTTGTTCAGAGAGAATACTCTAAAAAGACAGTTCGAGATCAGAGTAGTAATTACACATTCCAAACTATTTGCACAAGTCAACACTTTAACTATCTGATGGTACCTTCAATATCATTAATGTTTACGTCAAAGTGTGACACACTGAACTGATTGTTAAAATTGTAGATCAACATATATAACAAAAATTGATCTACCGGAGAAGTGATCTTTGATATCTCGCAAATCAAAGTATTTTGTGTAAGATCTCCCGCATTAGGTAAAGAAGGAACCAACGTAACACTTCTCTAAATTTGGCTAGTTTCCTAATATTACAGGATGACAGCTCCATCAGGTAGGTGAGAAAAGGAGCCCCGAAGATTTTAGAACTTCTCCTAGCTAAAGAATGGCACTGACATATGAGATGGTGCATAGTCTCCTCTTCATCTTCAGAGTTACAGCCCCGACAAAAGTTATTGTAGGGTAGACCCAGTCTCATAGCATGGCTTCCTATTTCACAGTGATCTGTCAGCACAGATACCGTGGTGCTGAGCAGCTTCAGCAGTAGTTTAAGTAGCTGACTGAAGTAGCTGACATTTCTTGTCTAAATTAGACGAAGTCAACATAGACAATGGAATTCTTCAGCCCAGTGTTGCTTGGCTATGCTCAGGTATTTTTGTTTAATTGCCAGTTTAACTGTTGCAAGTGGATTGCTAATATCTGAGAATTGAATATCACTGAGAAGATCTAATGACAGTTTGGCTATCCGAGAAGTTTGAAATTGATACATCGGATATTTGATTGTTAAGAACACATTTTACAGCATGATGGATTGCCATTACTTGTAAGTCTCTCCTAGATAATAAAAAAAAATTTAACAGACACGAAAATTATCTAACAGCAAATCATATAGATGTTGTAAGACTAAGGCGTTTAGTAGAATGAGTCCGTAGACGTCTTCCATGGGTGTCTGTCATGAAGGCTTAAGTGAGTCCAGACCTAAACTCCACCAGATATGACACTTTTATTTGTTGGTATATCCTCCCAGCTTATAATTCACTGAAGAAAATTCGATAGAAAAAATTGTCACTATTTTTGAAGTAAGTTTTTACAATTGAAATATGCTTAGCAGTTATAAAGTTATATAAAGTTATGGAATGCCATGTTATACAATGTTTTTCTATAGCCATGTCAAGTCTTAAGTTAAATATATACTGCCTTGAATAATAATACCATTTAGTATATATCATTGAAATGGATAATCCTTTCTAAGCCTGAAGAGTGTTTCAATGTATTTTATTCCACTTATATGCGATGATTATAAGAAGAGTATTATAAGTTTTTTTTGCTATAAGTTAATGCAACATTAAAAAGCAGAAGTAATGTTATTACTCATATAAAGATTGCAACCTCTTCCGAGCGAATAAAATTTACCTTTTGTTTTTTAAAGAATGTACCATTTCTCAAATAGATCACAATTGCGAACTATAAAATTCATCTATGTTGACTATAAAAATTTAGAGAGTTTTTATTGCATTTTTGCGGTTTTATCTTTAATTTTCACGATTATTGTTAGTACATGCAAATTCACTTCGACCTGTCACACAGTCGCTTCACACCTGCCTCGAAGTTCAAACAAATGATGATTTCTCAGCTTGAGTACATAAAAGATAAGCACAATAAAGTGTGAACACCCGTAAAGCAAATAATCCGAACGTGTCTTCAGTGTAAATCTCAGAAGGAACAGACCTTAAGACGCAGCAAGCAGGTGTTCTCTGTTCCAATGGTGTTTCGTCATTGCAAAATTGCGAATTTACTTCGACAATGAAACTTTAAATTTATGAAATTCCTCAACTGCTGTGAGCAGATATTGTTGCACTCAAAATGAAAAGTTATTGCGATAAACTTAAATTAAATAAAGTTTTTTATGTCACGAGTTAAGAGGATTTGATATGAATTTGAATGGAATACTTCAAGGATTGTCATGAGTACGAATATAATTTACAAGCAATAATTTTACTTCTACATTACTTTTATCTCCGTATAGTTTTTTTTATTTATAACTGCTTTTAGTATTAATATTAGCAGTCAAAAGTAGCTCAAGCTGTTTACCAGATATTGACAGTTTTAACAATAATAATATTAATAAATTATAAAAAGTGGGTCACTTGGCTAATGAACACGGACTCTGAGCTTCAAATTTGTCAGGGCACGAGTTCAACCCACTGTACTTGCAGTCTCAAAAAATTATTTACGAAGAATTAAATATAAGAAATAATTCCAGACAACTGATAATGGGTATTTAAAAGTAATTTAATTAAAAATTAATAAAAAATTTTGTTGTTGCAATTTAGCACTGTTCGAAACCTCTATGTAAATTGACAGAATTTGAAATTGTAATAATACAAATTAAGTGCACATTGGTTGTGTGTGTTAACACACAAATCCACGGTATAAAATCGACAGGGTTCAGCCACTGTTACTCGCAGTTCAAAAAGTTTTAAACTAACAGTTAACCCAACATATGCTTGCAAAGAGCACTGATGATGGTTATTCGGCAGTATCTGAAACTGCTGCATGGTCAGTTCAAATACTTACTTGACTAAGAACTCCATTTTTGAATTTGAAAATTTGCTCAAGGGATAACTTCTGTATTTGCCTTAGAGTTCTTGTCAAAGGACATGAAATTTATATTAATGCAAAATGTTAATTATATTCACTATATTTTGAATTTTGATTATAAAATAAACATCAATCTACATTCACTATTCAAACTGGTACTAAATTGAATCCCGGGGACATTTATGAGATCTCTTTTTTTTTTTTGTGATATTAAAATTTATGACTGCCCGCCTGTGTTTTATGAAAATTGATTTGTTTGTAGAAGAAACAAAATAATATGAAATTTTGCTGTAATTTATGACTTAAAAACGTGAATAAAAGCGGTAATTTATGCGAAAAGGTTAAACTCAGCTTAACATGTTTCATATTTAATATGAATAAATAATTTTATTTTTTAATTGCTGTTGCATAAAATATAAACATATTTGGTTTAAATTCCACTTATTCGCATTGAAACCTCTACTTTTGTAAAATTATTCGATCAAATCGGCTATAAAATGAATGATGACTGAATTTAATTACATTTTAGCTTGGAAATATTAATTTTTAAATAAAGCTATTTAAGCATTATGATAGGAATTTATAATACTTTCGAATTTATCACTTATCGTTGAATGTATTTTGACATATTTAATATTTTTAAATATTAAATAAATAATATTTAACATAATAATTTTATTTAGTCACTTAAAATAGCCCATTTGCAATAAAAGAAAAATTGAGGAAAAAAAAGGTACACCCAAGAGCTTTACCTACTCGGCCTTCGTCGTTATCATATTTTGGATTCACTTTTTAATAATATATAATCCTTGTTTAAAGGATCACTATTTTCAAGCATTTACTATATAATAATATTGTAGTAACAAAAATATATTGAAGTAATTAATTCCTATTAATTCAATTCCACCTGAACAAATCGTGGAATAACATTAGCCCCAGATTAGGTTCTATACACAAAAAAGACTAATGAAGTCATGCAATAAATAGTGTGTCTACAAAAGAGAAGTATTGAAATTTAACAATGAAAATAATTATAATTAATTATTTCAAGTAACTAACAGCTAGTTTATAACACAGACACCTGGTGTTCTTTCTTCGAGAGCTGGTAGACACGCATTGCAGGAGATACCATCAGGTAGGCCAAGCCTAGTTCTATGCAATCCTATTATCCAGTGCCTTGTAAAGGCTGATATTAACATAGATACTTCTGATTTGCTTCTGTGTATCAAGTCAGAGGTTCTACATTTCGAATAGATTGACCATGTTTCGCTTGACCTGACTGTTAGGATGGTCACTACTTGTCTGCCACAAAACAGGGTCATAAATCCGCTTCCGACGGAAGCTAATAGGGGCAGGAATTAAAATAAAGGCATCTATAGAAGAGTAGCACTGTTCGACAATTTGGTCTGCTCTTTTATTTTCTACTATATTAAAATGCCCGGGAATCCAAAATAGAGTTATCTTGAACCTCTCACTTAGTGCATTAATAAATTCCTTACATTCTTGCATTAATCTGGATGAAATATACACAGGTGATAATTCTTCAATAGCCGCCTTCTGTCAATAAGAATGTAGACTCACAGCAAAATTACAAAACTCCTAGTTCAAACATACAAGTCAAGTTCAGCTTTAAGGTAGTTGACTAATGAACACTGACTCCGAGCTTCAAATGTGTCAGTGTATGAGTTCAACCCTTGGTACTAAAAATTTCAAAAAATCATTTACAAATAATTAAGTTTAAGAAATAATTTCATTACCACTGATGACCAGCCAAAAATTCAATTAATTAAAAATAATAAAAGTTATTATTGTTGCAATTTCACCACTGTTCGATAAAAACCTCTCTATTGAGAACTATAGTTTATATTAAAAATTCAGTTTCTTTTGTCAAAACGGAGACTAAAAATTAATTGAATAAATTTTTCTATTTATATTTTCCACCTACGGTTACTATTTGAGCCAGTAGACTGAATAACTGAACAATAAAATCAATAAAATGTGTTTACAAATTGTTTAGACTTACTGCCATTTCTCAGAACTCCAACTAATTAATTAGTCAAGTAATTGTTTCTACTTTTTATGGTATCCTTTTTCCATTCTTGATTGATGGAAAAAGACGAAAAACAGCCAAAGTCAATCAAGGTTGAACGTTGACATCCTTTTTGTGTTCCAATTTTTTTTTTTTTGGTAAAAAATTCCTCTAATTAATGAATGAAGTGTTTTACTTTAATAAAATTTTAATAATGAAGAATCAAGAGATGTTAATTTAGTATAATTAAGAAAATTTATT
>NC_051846.1:27027269-27038444 GCF_002237135.1 Teleopsis dalmanni
TAGTTTTGGTACTTTTTGTTTCTTATTTTTTATTTTTTATTTTTTTATACTGAAATAAGATTGCAATACTTATTTTATATATCTTTCGTACTCTTCAAAAAAGTATAAACATTACTTTTGCAACATCTTTTTATTTCCGTTTGCAACTGATAATTATATTTCATGTGTTATGGTATTATACTTATTTGAGTTACTTATGAAATATCTAAATATTTATTTGTATCTACTTTCACATATAAGTAGATATAAAATTTGAAATTTCTTAATTATAAATATTTCTTAATTTTAAAAATAAATAAAAAAATCATTGCAATTATTTTGAACATTAAAGATACAATACGTACGTAGTTGCATTTATGAGAGCATGTTGTTATAATTAGACTAAATATAAATCATATTAACTAATCCATTTAAAACAATAAATAAACAAAAGCTGAAATATAGTAATAAAGTTTAGAAAGTAGTGCTGCACGAAGATTTCAGTACTTTGATCTTGGAGCATTTGACTCAAGCTCAGTACCATTCGAATATATTCGAACAGTGTGTGGTGTTCTAGTATCTGCTATTGTCTCTGACACCATACCATTTCCATTTTACCATTTCTTCTAATTTGGTAGTAGTTACTAAAAAATTGTATTTAATTTTTTTTTTAAACAATTTAGTCATCACTTTAAAATCTTAATTAAAACACTTAGTTCCATAACACTTCTTAGATATTTAATTGCTTAAAAATATTCCAATATTAAATTTTTACTTTCTTATACTCGCATATTGTCTTATTGATTTTCAATCTAAATGCCATACTGAGGACATTTAAAACTTTTTTCAAACTCATTTGTGACATTTCCAATTTGGTATCAGATGCTTTAAATGAAATATTCAAATTGTTTTAGTCAACATAGATAAGTTTATTTAAAACTCAGTCATCCCAAAATTAGGTTAGAAAAGTTTTAAGTAAAGGTAAATAAATACAATAAAAAATACCATTTATTTTATTTTGTGTAGAACCCACCTTTAGGGTTTGGAAGGAACAGGTAAAAATACTTTGTTTATTAAATTAAAATATTTTTCTTCAATTAAATCATTAAATTATAATTATCAAAAAATATGTTTGTTTATAAATAAATTCAGATTTTTTTCATATATATGTATTCATATTTTATATTTTAAAAATAAAAGTATTTTTAAAGAAGTTTTTTTCTACAAATTCTTTAGCACATTGGAATATTAGCTGATAAAGTATTTTGTTTAGCAGTGGCTCTAATAGTTACTGCTGAAGAAGTTGCAAGAAGAGATTGTGAAGCAGAGTTGATTTGAACCCTGTCTACTTATAAACAGTATTTGTAATCCATTTTTACTATATGTTCTTACTCGTAATGATAGATAGTGAACAGAGTTCAATAAGGTGGAACAATAGCTGAAGTTTATTTCATAATGCTAGAAATATGTAAGTTCTACCACTTCTGCAGCTCTACTTTAAACAGTGTTTTAAGCAGAAATATTCATCAGGGGGAATAGTCGTAGGAGTGTGCTGTATACCGCTAGCCCCTAAGAGAAAGTACAAAAAGCCACATGTGTAATTGTATTTAACATGGAATATGTCTATGAATTACTTGTTGGGCTCATTCCATGCTGTTGCAGAACCTCCACCTACCTGGCACTCATGGATTGTCACATAGAACATGTTTCTATACTATGATCTAAGAGTAAGTGCGTTTAGTTCCATAAGTAAATTTAAGTTAGAGTGAAGTGCTAAAGATTTGAATTATGTTTTGTAAAGTCAACCGGCAATGAAAGAGGTAAAATAGCCTTTTATATAACTTCACTATTATATATTACGCAACTATAATATATAAGTATAATTTTATTATAAGCCTCGATGGAACACTAACCGCACTTGATATGTGAAACTGAGAATGGGGCGCACGCAGCATGGAGAATACATAGAGCTGCATTGGACTGCAACGCGATGAAAGGTTGGCGAAGTAAGTTAAGAGTTTGTTCCATCCTTGCAGTGGTGTACTTCTAAGAAAAAGACATTATTTTATCACTGACAATCAAACATATCAGCAGTATCATTATCCTTTTCAATGCATACAACTGAAGCTACGCTTATAGCTAAGTTTGTAAGTTATTTTTTACACACAATACATTATATAAATCATAGTTCATGATATACAATTAAACTAGTACTACCAAATATCATCTTAGCTTTTTAGCCTTTTCCGAGTTAGTGCATCTGGGCACTTTTACTCTTTGACAGCTGGGGCGTTTCTGCAGAGTCGCACCCATTTCACTGACTAATTTCTTTACTCACAATCTTTCTTATTATTCAGTGACCGTTCTAAGATCTGCGTACCTCCCCGTGTGGTTAGTGATTACTATGAGATTAGATAGTGTTAAGTAGGGCAGTCTTTCGGTTTTCGCATATAGCTTCAGGGCTCTGTCCTACATGTATTTTTTGACTGGATCTATTCTAAGGTCTCTTAGCATATCATTTGTAGCTTTTGATGAATATTTATACTACAATATAATACTGTTTAATAGCTTATTGCCAAAGTGCCATGTTAAACATATCTCTTGAGATGACTATATTAAAATTTTATTTAATAACTAAAGTAAAAATAAAATTGCTTACAAAGTGAGATATGTCAATAATTTTGATGAATTTTATTACTGCCTGCAATAAAATCTCAAAAAAAAAAAACAGAAATTAAAATTAACTTGCAATATGGAAATGACGTGGGAAAAGTTTTTTAATCTCAACATTCTTAAGTAGTAAGTTTTGCCAGCAACAATTGCTGGTAGTGTGCATACCTTAGTATAAATCATTTATTGGCCTTTGTTGCTGACAAGTTAACATGTTGTTAGCTGTCACGAAGTCTCACAAAACTTTTGATAAGATTAGAGCAACATTTTCTGCACGTCATTGACAGCAAAACTATTTTAATAAATCAAACAAAAACAATATTTAAACATTTAGCACATTTTAATAATTCATACAATCGCCCTCTTGTGATAATTCAATGAAAATGCAGGTAAAAATAATCCCGAAAGAATTAATCTGTGTTAACTTAAAAATAAAGAAATCACTGAATGAATCAAACTGAATATTTATTGGGACAAAAATAATTTATAAATAAATATTAAATAAATATATTTTTCACAGACTTACTATATATATATTTCTTTATTCAGTTAGCCATTACAGACGTGAGTCGTCCTTGGCCGCGTCGAGTACCCTCCGTCAAATTTACTATAGATTCACTATAGTTTAGTATATAAATTATAGTATATAGTATATATAGATATATATATATAGTATATATAGATATATAGTATATAGTATATAATATTGTTATAATATTGTTATTTTGTAAATACAACACACAAATTCAAATTTTGTTTTAAATTTATTTTATCTCAATCAAAATATACTTCTTCTGAAGCGATATACATATGCCAACGCTTAACCCAATCTTCCATACACTTTTCGTATGCCCGTGAAGGTATGGCCTTTAGTTCCTTCAGCGAATTCTCTTTTACCGATTCAATCGGCTCAAAACGCTTACCACGAAGGGGCAATTTGAGTTTTGGGAACAGGAAAAAGTCGCAAGGAACCAGATCTGGCGAATATGGTGTCTGCGCGATGACAGTGGTGCCATGTTTGGTCAAAAAATCGCGTACAACAAGAATTTTCCATAGTAAGAATCGCTAAATGCACTTGAGGTAGTCTCACATTAACAGCTGCTGTAAACAAATTAATTGACAGATGGCGCTGAAATTTGTACCATATGTCAAGAAAGGCTGTACCAACATAACAAAACATTTTGAAAAAGGTCTATTACTTAAGGAGTATTTAACAAACAACAAAATCCGGATACTTTTCGAGCAGAAGGTATATTGTTTATTTCTTTAGTTAACCATTACAGGCGTGAGTCGTCCTTGGACTCGTCGAGTAGCCTTCGCCAGGTTTACTATAGATTCACTATAGTATAGTATATAGAGGCAATTATAGGATTTTTATAAAATCTGAATGTATTTGTATAAATCGATTATATTTTTATGTTCTCAAGTGATGGGAGGACAGCACCTTAAATTCCTTGAATTGTTAAAGCTGCATTTCAACTTCGAAACACGAACGAAAGCCACAAAATACGTTTTTCCACTTACCAATAATTTTCCATTATCAAAAGAAAAGTCGCTTCGAGCCAATTTACTATGAAATATAAAAGATAATACGAAATCGTTAACAAAATCCATTAACAAGTGTAAAGCAGATAAAATTAGATTGTTGCAAAATAAGTTTACAGTGACAGACAATTATGGTATATTATGCCATTGTATCTATATTTGTGTATATATTTGTATATAAAGGAAAATATTTTGTTTGCTTGTGGCAATAAATAGAATAAAATAAAAAATATCCCATTTAAGTGGATTTGGGAGAGGAGCATGAGCACCAATAAAATAGTCGACTAATATTTATAAAATGCGCAGTATTTATATTTACGACTGACTATATGTATGTATTTTGTATGTATTTAGATTTTATGAAAGATACTCTTCTTCAGATATTTTTCTACATGACCTTCGTTGAAAGCGAATAAAAAAGCACAGCGAACCTGTGCTACTGACCTTCTGAACTTAATTTAATTTATCTTTACTTTTCGGTTTGTTTATGTTTTCTTTACATTTAAAAAATTATACTTTTCAGAAATAATAAAATTATTAAGTGGCTTTGACAATTACAGAATTTTATTTAAGTCTCAAGTAATAAAATTATTAAAAAAAAATAAATATATATCAGCTTAGAATCTCATAAGTAAATAAAAATAATTGCGTAGATATTTATTTAATTTTGATGTGATTATTTATCTTTTTAAAATTTCTTTATAATAGAATAAAAATATTTAATTTTTTTTTAATTTAAAATTATTTTAAGTTAATAAAAAATTTTAAGCAAAAAATAACTTCAACAAAATAAAATGATTTTTAAAGCATCGTTGAGTAAGTAAGTTAATCGCCGACACCAATTCCTTTTAACAACGAAGTACTTTAATGGTTTAATCTTCTGAAGGATATTATTTAGCTCGAAAGAGAAAGATAAGTAAACAGGAATGATGAAAAATGAAACAACAACAATAAATTGTATAGAGAAGTAGAAACTAGACTAAAGTATACAGTTTTTCAGTTTTCTTCCACCTACTGCTTTTCTTTAATTATTCCATTTTTTTGAGACTGAAAGGAATAAGTGATGCATGTACACATCCTAAGCCGAAAGGATGATTATAGCGGAACTTGTTAACAATCTCTTCTCAAAATAACTCTTAGATATTCTGTTTCTTCTCATATTTAAAAAAGATTACAATTTCGAAGGTTAAATTATTCCTCTTTTTTTGTTTGCATATGGCAAATTAAATTTTTAAGATTTGTAATTATAACTTTTATTATTATGGTTTCATACAGTTGACTTACAATTACTGCAGATGCTATATGAAATATTAATAAGAGAATTAATTAAGATTACTTAATTTCTTTCTTGACTTTATTAAATATTCCAGCAGTTCGACTAGTAAACATGTCTCGTCAAACCTACAGTACAAACACTTACTTACTGAAGTAAGTAAACAGAGGACTAAGCTATTGCATAGATGTTTCAAAAGCGAACGGTATATGAATAGTCATGATAAAAATATGGAATCCATCAACACTTTCTGCACCTTTGCAAAGAACCGTAAAAAAAAGATGATCACAATATCTAAAAAAATCTTTTCTTCACTACCCTGACACTGAAAACGATATTCATCAATATTTTTTAAGAGACTTCATAGTTTATCAAGCGCATTATATAATATAAAATATTAAATACAACCAAAAAAATCGACTGGAAATAAACAGCCATTTTAAATTCAATAAAAAATTTATATTAACATAAGTAACGTTAAATCAAACCTCACACTTTTGCTTAATTTATAGGTATAAGACAAAGTATATGAGAATTATAAAATTCAAATTTTATATTAAGCTATTTAAACAGTAAAAGTTAATGTTCATTAACAGCGTATTTATGTTGTCACTGTTCTCCATTTGTTTATAGCCAATTTGGAGAGGTCAATTCAAAAAATGACATCTTTTAAGGTAACCACCTTAAAAAATTCAAATATTCCTCTAAATCGTAATGAATAATTACATTTTGGATACTTTTGTTTCATATGAAATGCAATTCAATATGTAATTTTGATTAAACAAAATTTAAGTACGGAAATATTGAAAATTTCCTTGATTGATTTTACAATTAGGGCAAGTTATGCTAATGAACATTCCAATGATAATGATAACGGAGAATCATGTGAATAGTATATATTTATTAAGATATTTCTTAAGATTCTTAAAAAATCCAATCTAATTTATTTATGGCCGTTGCTTACCTTTCAACATAGTCAAAGTCAACGATTCCAATTATTTCCAACAACATATCTCAGCTTATGATATCCTATGGCAATTCTATTTAAAGGGAATTGACTTAAAACCTTTGGCAATTTTATTCGAAAGCCAATGTACCACATATTATATACAAATATATATCTTTGTATGTATATATTTCCCATTTTTATTTAAAGTTATTCAGTAAATACACATGAGGAAAAGTGTGCTTCAAGTTTTTATAAAGGTTTATATGCAAAGTTGAGGTATCATAACAAAAGATATAAAATTGTAGAAAATATGAAATCCAAATAAAATGTCATAAATTTTCCATTTTAGTGCTATTTTTGCACAAGTTCTGATAAAGTAAATTGAAGTGCTCGGAGAGTAGAAAAGTAACGCACAGAAAAGCTTTTAGCTTAAACTAATCAGATGTATGTCATGGGTATTCGAATCCTTTTCTATTGATATGCCTGATTTAAAATCCATTAAAAATTTGAAATTTATACAGATTTATTAAAAGAGAAATGCAGACAATGTAAATCATAATATAATAAAGAAAGGTACAACTATTTTAAAAATATGAATAAATATATGAGTACTAGTTTTTAATATTAAAATTCATTCATGCCCTTCAATATCTGCACACATTTTCCAGTATAATAATAAATTATAAGAAATTTATCATATTTGTAGTATTTACTGGTTTTTATATAAATTTCAACAACTGGTTTTTAATGATTTTTTAACATATCCATTATTCGCTTCCTACTAAATCTCTTGGGAAAAGCAATTCACACACCTGGCTTTATAGGACGACAAAAAAAGACATACCTATGTTTTCCTTAGTTAGACTATGTGACTAGATTTCGTATAATTTGCCTGAGTATTCTATGTATAGTAGTAAGTTACAAATAAACACAGTCCAAATGATAATAGTCATTTAATACCATATTTAAAAACGGCAGTGCTTATGTTATTGTTAGAAGTAACTCTAGATATGTATATTGTGTATTAAACTAGAAAGATTTAACTTTAACAAAATTTTGTCAACATTTTATGAAATTAAAAAATAAATAAAATAAATCATTGGGAAGATTTGCTGCTTTACTAGGTTGAACATTCTCAAACATCATAAACATGATATTCAAATACTTTGAAGCACGAGTAACTATTTATTTATTTCAAAATAAATTCTCATGCTATTATTCCCTATCCATATTGTTTAATAAAGAAAGCAAATTCACAGCACTACTCCTTCTTTAATGCTACGAGGACATCGTTATAGACACCTCCGCTATAGATACTTCAGTTAAACAACAAATGTATTGAGCAATATACATAGCTCCTTGATGTTTTGTCTCTAGATGGTATTGATACCCACTATACTATCTATGTTTTCGTACCGATGATTCAACAAAGAACTGTGCATGTGTTGCCGTAATAAAAGAAAGGTATGACTTATTAAATACTTTCTGTGTTTTTCCAAGTCATTCTAGATAAATTGGACACGATGTATAGAAGATCGTTCTAACACACACTACCTTAGCAAAGAGAGAGCAATATCATTTAAAGGAAGTAATGTCTGTCAAGCACATTATATGAGATAAAATATAAACCATAAAAAAATAACTGCTAAGGAATGCGAACATGGACGGATAATTTCAAATTTTACAATACACCTGTATCAATACAAATTATTTACAATTGAAGTTCGTACTTTCAGATTATTTATAGAATTTCAAATACAAAGCGTATGAGAATTATAAATGTGCAGATATATTGAGCACAGTTTATTTAAACATTAGTAGTTCATGTTCATTAACTGCGTATTTGAATGGTTACTGTTGTCGATGTGTTTGTATTCATGACAAAAAAACTGTTTACTGTTTACGGTATGGATGCTATGAATAACCGTCGTTCCGGAAATATCGATGTGACTCAAGTCACAAAAGATCGATGAAATTTTGCAATTGGAGGAGCATAACTGACACGCAAGCTATTAGTATATATCATAATCATTAAACCACTTAATAGCTTGAACTCATTTAAATAGAGCAGCATAAGCATAAATGCTTTTTTATTAAGTACCATTTTAAAACGTAACATTGCAGAAGAGACAAAATTAATTAGATATAAAATATTTAATGCAAGCGCTCATTTTCAAATCTTGGATAGACGAGCCACATACAGCCTTGATGACTCGCAACAAATTGATGCCACAGTTTTGATGCATCCACCGTATAGCCCATACCTTGCACCACATGTCTACCATTTATTTCGAACTTTGTAAAATATTCTTAATGGTAAGAAATTGGGCCAACAAAGAACCGTTGAAAATCAAGTTGGCCAAGTTTTTCGCCGATAAACTCCAGAAGAACGCAATCGATGTAACATTTACTTTGATGATTGTTACTTTGATTACTGGATTTAGGTATATTTGCAAAAATAATCTCCTTCAATTATAATATATTTATATCTGTAGTGTTCTAATATTTCTTCAACATTCTTTTAAAATGATTTATTTAGACTTTCCAAATAATTCACTATTTTGGAGATCAGTTCTTCTTAAGAATGGATAATTTTTCTTAAATAATAGAATAATGTGTCCCCACAACATTCTTTTGATACTTGTTTTTTAATGGAAATCCATTAATACTGGATACTGGAAATAAATACTGGTGCAATGGGGTTCATATATTATATTTTCCTAAATATATATAATCCTTTCGCGACAAGAAAAACTATTTAATTGTAAAAGTTTAATTAAATCCAAGAAAAAGATTACACTTATTTATTCACGATTACCATTTACTTTTTGATAGTTGAATAGTGTTTTTTTTTAATTTTAAACTGATTATCTACCATTTAAATCCTTCAGTAAGACTCATTCTCCACTGAGAGTAAATAAACGCTACATCCTGTTGCATGAGTGCCATCAGGACTTGTAAAAAATGAAATACGGAAACTAATTTGAGTCTAGTAATCCTTTCAGAAAAACAGAAAAACCGTGAAAAATGTACCGGAAAAGAAAACATAGCTCAGCGATGTCGCAGTAACAAATTTCAGCGACTTTTGCAATTTTAATTTTATTAAATTTTTTATACATTTTCTACACATTTTTGCTAGTGACTAATGCTCAGTGGTTGGCACTTTTTTAAGGAACACACAGCAATAAATTTTAATCCCAACATTTTATTTCTATAGGGTACGAACCGTGAAGGAAACTTCTACTGCGTCTGTTGTGGCTCATTTTTAAATAAAATATTATACAGAAAATTGATTCAGTGATAAAATTGTATGTCCATATGTACAGTTATATGCTTGTGCTGAGAAATTGTTACATGGTGTACTCTTTTAAAAAATTAGTTTTAATCAGAAAGTCATACATATCATTTTGCTTAATTTCATTATTTGACATTCCTAGCAAAAGTAGAAAAAAATTATTTTTATTTAGAGAAATAAAGAAAGTGTGTTTAATTAATTAAAATAAATACTTTTTTTTAATTACATTTATTCTTAACAACACCAACAAATTAACAAAATTTTAAGTTAGTATAACACAAGTCAAGTACCGGCATTGGTTGAGGTGTTTAAAACTGATTAATAATCAACGCTTCAAATATTGACAGAGTTTAATATCATTTATTGGTACTGCAAATCTAAGAAATTAATTATGAATAATATATAAATATATCCAAAGACTACTAATAATAGATATTTGGCAAACAGCAATTATTCAAAAATTAAATCAAATAAAAATAAAATTACTTATTATTATCTCCATCAACTTAATTGGTAACTTGCCCTCATAACCTGTAGTCAACCTTTGTTCTTTGTTCATGGAAAAGTTCAACTCTTTCCCTGTATTCTATATTCTGTACTCCCTGTATTATGAAACTGCATGGTCCCCAGCTCAGAATCTATTCTCTATGCATTCCCGAGAGGTAGTTTTAGTGGTATTTTCACGCACTGTAAAGCAAAAAAAAAGAAATTATTATTATTATTATTAGTCATCACTTTACTATATAATAATTATTACTTATATTTTTGACTGCAAAATAAATATAATAATTATAAATATAATAATATAAGATAATTTAACTGATAATTATTAAACGACCTTTAAAATTTTTATATTTTTGCAACATTTGCACCTATATTGTGCATAAGAACAAAAATCATCAGACCTTCGAAAATGTTAGATCAATCAAACCAAAACAGGTAGTGTCAAATTATGACAAATCACGGGATTTTGGTGTCTTCTTCACATAACCAAAACAAGATTAACGTTTCAGCGAAATGACTCACTCAACAAATTCAAAATAGTACATAATATGTGACTTCTGGGACCGTGTTCTTGAAACAATCTTCCATTCTAATCTAATCTAATGACAATCTAAGTCGCATCTTTTTTTATATTCAACGAAGTACGGGTCTATTACACTTCCAGACCAAATGCCACACCAAACAGTGATATACTCGTGTTGTCATAGTTACTTCCACATGGTAAATACATGATTGCCAATATGTCATATTCAATCATATGAAACGATCAAAATTGAAGATCTAAGTCGCATCATTTTTTATATTCAATGAAGTACGGGTCTATTACACTTCCAGACCAAATGCCAAACCAAACAAGGCTATACTCGTGTTGCCATAGTTACTTCCACAGAGTATTTTCATTATCTCATTACCTCTGATAGGACAATAATATTTCAGACAATATTCAGCGAATGTTAAACT
>NC_051846.1:27038544-27040395 GCF_002237135.1 Teleopsis dalmanni
GTCACTTGTAACTCTAATTTATACGACAAAAGACAATACTTTTTATAATAGTAAAAATCCATCACTAACCTTCATATAAAGCTTCACAACTTACGAAAACTTCTACTTACAAGAAATTTGGGAATTTGTGAAAAAATTGTAGCCATTGGTCCAAGTAGCACTAACAACTTAAGTTTTATTCGAAAAATTAAGGCAACAGGGTAGTCTATTAGATTTCACGCTTAGCAGCAGGAATCTTTTAAAGTCCAATAGCAATATAAATATTTCGAGAATGACAGATATTGAAAACCTCTTCATAACGTATCCATTCAGAGCCTAGGTAGTGAGTCCACTATACATGAAATTACCACTGACATTTATTTACATTGTGGTTTAGTGTTTAAGATAAAATTTGTGGATATCGATATTTATATTCTTGTGGATATTAATATATTCTTTCTTGGTCACAATTTTTTTCTTGAGTAATAATCACATTTCTTATCTGCACTTAGCTTAATAAGCAGAAACTATAAGAGAAATTTTTTAAGAGATGTCCTAAATTGTTGTTAATAAATAATAACAATGAATTGCTCATTTAATTATTAAATACAAACAAAAATTATTATTTTTTCACTGTTACACTAACAATTTAGCATAACAACGAAAAATAATATTTTCTTAAATATTACTACAAATATTTAAGTTTCATCGCTAAAACTGAACTACTAATATTATTACAAAAAAAAATTTAATTTATATTTATTTTTAATTTATTCATATTTACATTAAGTCACTGTCAAAAGTTTAAATAAACATTCGCTTCTATTATAGTTCGTACACTCGCCAAATTTCTCAAATTAAAAATTTTGGTGTTCGGTCAGGAATAATAATTAGGAAAATAAATGATATTATTAAAATAATTAAATTGCTCATTACTTAGTACACGGAACTGAAATAAAAAATAATATTTAGATAAAAACCCATCATTCTCATAATGAATAATAATATTTTCTTTAATTTACAGGCGACGGATTCGTACGATGCCAGTGGATTGCCGCCTCCAACGCCTCCACAATACGCGCATGAAAGACGTGAGTATAAAAATACAACAGAGCTTTATTTATGTTTATTTAAGGCCAAAAAAAAAAAAAAACAAAAAATAATAAACTTTAATTTGAAAAAAAGGGAAGTAATTAAAAGTAGAGAAGAAAAATTAAGAACTTGTCATAATTTTCGCTCTAATCTGTTTATTACCTTCAAACAAAAAGTAATTATTTTATAAGAGCATTTTATCTGAAATAATATTTATTCATATTTTTATAATTTTTTGATTTTTTTATTTATAATATAATAGTTAGAAGAAATGTAGATACTTAAAAAATTGTAGATATGAAGTGTATTTTGTTACTCCACATCTTAAATATGTCCAAAGTCAATCTATAGTACTTTCAATGATTTTATTAGAACATAACTGCTAATACCTCAGGTTTGATCTAACAGATTTTGGCTTTTAAAGCATCAAACAATTAAAGACTGTTTCTATAAACACGCCTCTTTTTGTAACAGCACAAATATGTCCAAATCACGTGATCTAAATCACATAGTTTGCAGTATCATCCTGATGAAATCATATATTATTAGCATTAATATTTACAATTTTTTGCCAATTAATATAGGTAGCTGTAATTGTCAAAATGACGGATTGTGTCAAATCATTATCATTTTTAAATAAGTATAAAACCATCACGCGTCTAGATCAAACACCATACCATAAATCGAATGGACGCATTGTGTCACATCATTATCACCTTCGTTGGCAGCTTGAATACCTCATGGGTTTTCAGAAGTGTTATAGTTTTGATATTTTTGATA
>NC_051846.1:27040495-27050887 GCF_002237135.1 Teleopsis dalmanni
CTTTTTATAACTTCAGTACTTGTTTCGTGTATTGTTTTGCTTCTTACACTAAATGAATTAATTTATGGCCATGTTGAACTTTTACTGTCAACCACGATATTGGATTTATTTTGTAATTACACAAATCCTGATTCATAAATCCTTGCTGATGCCTCGATGACAACATCGCCTTGTTATTGTGTCCATTATTACTGTTGTTGTGGTTAAATAAAATTTGTTGCAGTCAAAAGTTGAATCTGCAATAAATGAAATAAATTTTTTGTTTTATGAACAATACATAAAAAAAATTTTCCAATCGAACTTATTATATATATTTAATTATTTAATTATTTTCACAAAACTGTAATAGTATTTTTTTTACTTTAATTTTATTTATGACATCATTTTCGCATATGGAAATAAATTTTAACGTACGAGTAAATAAAGAAAAATAATATTTCTTTAAAAAAATGTATTTTTTTTGGTTTAATATTTAATTGTTTCAATTTAATTTATTATATTTAACTTACTGTAAATATAAAATTACATCTGTTAACAGACGATTTCCTAGAAAAAAGCATGGGGCAAAAAAATTGAAAACAATTTATGGAGTTTATAAAAAATGTTGAGGTTGGTATGACTTCAGAGTAATATATTATTTTGCTTTATATGGAGTGGATTTACTACAAGTCGTATCTATCTGATCTTATCTATGCGGATTTGTATGTGTATAGTTCATTTCGGTATTGTAATTTTTAATTTCAGTATTAAAGAGTTACTAGGCTATACTGGATTAAGTTGGAGTTCAATTTATTTCCAAATGTTTCAATTTGTTGTGTAAATTTGTAAAATCGTTAATAATATTTAAGTCATGTGTATTAAAGGGATCAATAGAAAGGTACTCGGAAAAGCACAGTGAAAATTTTTTTGATGTACTTGACTATCAGAAAACAGAAAGATAACAAAAGCATGAGATATATCTGATTGTTACTGATATCAGATATTCAGCATACCTTTCAACTATAGTAGTAGAATATAATCCAGTAGCCTCCGAAAGCCAGCCCGATTAGTGTCTTGCTGTCGCCAGTTGATAGTACCGGGAGCCCCAAAGTGGTTAGTTCCATGGTCCTTCCACTGAATATGCGGAGGTCTTTTATCGTGTTTTCCAACTGCGGGTACTAAACTCCTTTCTAGCCGGAGCAGTTTCTTCCATTTGCACGACATGACCAAAACAGCGAAGCCGCTGAATTTTTATGTGCTTAAGTATGTTAATGTCACAGTATAGCTTAAACAGCTTATCGTTCTATCTAATACGATACTTATGGCTAACGCGTAAGGGACCATAGATCTGCCGAAGAATTTTTTTCTCGAATGCTTCTAACATCTTACAGGCTTGGTAAGAGTCTTGAAGAACCTTAATTTTTGTTTATTGAGAAAGAGTTTTATCTCTCAATTACCTACTTAGTTAACACCAAAAAGTCTTCGACGTTGAAAAATATACATATAATTGAGTATATATGTTATATTGTTGTAAATTATCATTATTATTCATAATATATATAAAAATTTATATAAAAATAATTAAATTAATTTGATATTAATATGACTGATTGATTAATGAACTTGTGGGTATTATATTTTTTATATGCTAGTGACATATTTCATTAAAGGTTTATTTTTTTGATATATTTTAGGGTTTATGTTTTTTTGATATATTAATTGATAATTATATGCTTAATATTATAGATAAAAAGATATTCAATTGTTGTATTTTTTTTAATATAAATTTATTTAAAAAAATACAATTATAATATATATATGTATTTTTGCTGCCAATAATAATGTGCTAAATTACAAATGGAAAAAAGCACAGATAAAAATGTTTTAATATATCATTAAAAAAATATATTTAATTTGAAATTAATTAGTTTCAATTAACAAGCTTTAAATTAAGTTGAACGTCTTCAATATCAATAACCTGTAGTTTGTTTATCTCATTATTAACACACAAAAAATATGCCGTATAAGGTAACGAAATCTTAATCAATTAATTTTAAATAAGCATTTTATTTAAATATTAATTAATATAAAAATAAAGTATTTACATATAATCAAAATGTTAGATCATGCGATAAAAAAAAAGGATACATTTTATTTCTGATTATATATATATACATAATATATGTAAACAAATAAAATATAAACAACTTTGAATTGAGGAAATCACAAGTTCAATTATTTTAAAATACATTCAGCTGGTTTGAATAATATCATTTAATCAATTGTGATTGATAGTAAAGTTTATAGTAATAATTATAGTAAATTATGCTATAATAATTATTTAAATAAGTACGTTAAAAATATTAAAACTAGAGCCTACATAATATTTATATTAATGTATATAATTGGCTTTAAATCGGAGTTAAACCATAAATCAAAAACTTGATATTTTGAGGGAGACACAACCGACCTAAATAAAATGTATCGTTTTATTTCAGCACATGACCTATATCGATCGGGTCGGCAATTATATATTTTAACGCATTTATTGTCAGTTAAAACTTAAGTGAATGAAGACTAAAAGCTTAAAAAGAACTTCTTTGCATTAACTAAAAGTTTTTTATTAAACTATAACCATAAACAAAAAAAATTTTAAATCATATATAATACGTATGTATAAGACATACATATGTATAGAAATGATCGAATTATCATTTCGATTTTAATAACAATGGTAATTTTAAAATAGGCGTGGCAATATTTTTATTAAAAAGTAAAAGTATTACACTACATTTAAAATAGTTCATTATTATAAACGTACCGCAATTTTTTGAATAAAAATATTTTCACACCTTTTGTGTTAATTTGAGAACAAATTTAATCTATAAATGAGATCCCATTTATTTATTTTTTTCGATTGGTTATCAAAAAAGTGTTGCTATAATTTGCCTAAATTTATAAACAAATAAAACTGAAAGCAGATATTTGTGTATTTTAAATAAATAAATAAATAACTCATCATGCGATAGAAGTTAATTTGTTTTCGAATTCTGCATTTTAGATATGACTTCAGTATACCGGCAAAAAATTACTTGATACGCTTATGAAAAAAATAATAGCCATTAAATTTTGTAATGGCCTTGCTATTACACAATTCCCTGTGTTGTAGCAGTGCGTATGCCCATGCACATGAACATTTTTTAACGACTTTCCCATTAAAGTGAATCTACAAGTCAATAAACTTGAACAATTCCTTAATTTTCCAGGGTGTCAGCTCTGCCAGGTTGGTAATAAAAGGTGCCTCAAAGATTTTGAAACTTCTCCTAGCCAATGACAGACACTCCCACTACAGTGGACTACAGTCTTGTACTTATTTGCACAGCTACAACTTCGATTAAAGCCATTATAGGATAGAATTAGTTTAATAGCATGTCTTTTTAATACATTGCCACCTATTAGCACCGATATCGTAGTGCTGAGCAGTTTCAACCCTACTTGAGACAAATACTGGTACTTGAGGTCCAGTAATAATAAAAAATTGTATACAAGCAGCTAAAACCAAAGTGCAGTGATAATGATAAAATCCAAAACAGATATAAGGTCTACAAAAAATTCAATTATAATTAAAATAAATATTAATATATAATTGATTTATCATAACCAACTTTTATATTCGAAAAGTAACAACATTATATATTTAATTACTCCATATAAAGCTTATGATTATATATCTTAATTTTTAATTTTAGGTAAATTATTAATTTTTTAGTTTTTTACATTGTAGCGAGTAATATTTATAAAAATTATATTATAAATATAATTTAAAATTTTCTGTTAACTATTTTACTTTTAGTTTCTACATTGTAACGAGTAATATTTAAACAAATTATATTATAAAAAATATTATTGATATTCACATAAAAAACTTTTATTATAATTAACATTTTTAAATTTTTTTATAAGTTTTAGTTAGTTAAATCTATAAAATAAAAATATAAAATAAAAAAAAAATAAAAAATAAAAAAAAAATTTAAAAAAATATATAAAAAAAAAAATAAAAGTTAATATTATAAGACTACAAATCTCATGGACCACTGCAATGTTAGTAAACACTCTTATAGAGCAAAGCAATTGGTTCGCCGCATGAACATATGTGTTTTAAACGGATCATTTCATTTTCTGGATCCGCTAACAACCACGCATATACAATATTATTCTCGCAAACAAACATGTTTACTGAGTGGTGGGTAAAAATAGTAAATCAAAAAAGTGAATCAAAATAGGAAGAAAACATTCATTTAAGAGCTTTTTTTTCTCCCTTGTCTCTTTTATCCCTTTTTATCCCTTGTACCCTTATCACGCCGTATAATACGCTTTATAATAATATTTGTTACAAATTAGTATTCATAATAGCGAATTTAAAATAATTTTTTTAGGTTTAAACTATTACTTACGATTATATTTCAATATTCTAATCTGCTTTAAAGCATACAAATTCATGTATTTATAAGTATGATATATATGTGTATGTTTGTCTTCTTTTATTATAAATAATATGTAAAAATGTATATATGTATTTATGTTATTTCATCTGTTTATTATTATTAAAATTGCTTTTGTTCACTTTATACACGAATTATTATTATGATTATAAAATTTAACTCAATTTTAATTTGTTTTGATTAATTCTAATAATTTTGAAAAGATTTTATTATAATACATTTTCACGTGTTGTTATTGCAACCAATACGTATTGAATAGTATTTGCTGCAACTATACTTCAGTTACTTTCTTATCATTAATCACTCAATTCTGCATTACAAAATAGTAAAGAACTATGGCGAACTCACCACAAAACGCATAAAAAAAACTAATAAAATTAATGAGTGCAAAATAGTAGAAAAGATGAGAGAGTTTTTAAAATAACAATAATAAAATGAAATGACGAATATTAAATCAAAATATAAACAAACTGTCAATACAAAAAAATAAATTCAGTATTTTGATACACATACACATTCATATACACATACGTATATAACAATAGCAAAGCGTAAGTCGAAACCAAACATCGCCTTTGTTTACCATAAAACTTGAAACTTTCTTGTTGATATTGTTAGCATCAGGCATGTATCAAGTTGGGCGGCTGAGAGGGTGTAATCTTTTCCCTTAAAATAAATAAAAAAATTACATTTATACATATTCATATATCATGACTTTTTAATTTTTTAGATTTGATTTATAATTTTTTTTATATTATATAAATTATTTGAGAGTCTAATAAACTTGTTTTGTTTGGTGCGCTTCCGTAAATGTCTTTGTGCTTTTCTTTTAATTAATATTAATATTAGAAATAATTATTAATGAACATATTTACGAAAAAGGAGAAATTTGTCATTCATTTCTGTTATGTTGTAGGCATATACATACATATATACATATGTATGTAGTTTATTTAAGTTACATTATTTTCAGCTTAACACCTTTTATTATTGTGTCACTACACACTCAATTTTTGAAAACTGTTATAAAATAAAGCAATAGGAAATAAGCCAGCAGCTTCACTATTCCTCTTGTATTTTGGTTTCCTCTTGATATTCAATTTGTTGTTGTTGAGTGTTTGGCACAGACTTTGTTTTTAATAAGTCACTGCATTACGTATCCCACTAATAATGAATTTGTTGTTGCTTCATTGGAGTGATCTCCAATTTGGCAATGCACTATGCTCCTTTTTCAGTAATATATTTGTTATTATTTTACTTGAGGCTGCTTTAGTGTGACTCAATTGCTCTCATAATTTGGTAATGTGTTAATTTGTTTTTAGTTTCATGCTGAGCCTTGTGAGCTAAGTTTGTGATCGGTTCATTGTTTATTGGAAGACAAGATCGAAATTTTTCAGTTCGGTGTGGTGGGGGACAAGGTGAATTAATTGAAATCTGTCATGGCGGCTATTATTATTATTAGGTAACATTTTGCATTTTAATATTTAAATTGAAAAAACAAAAATTAATATAAAAATTAAAATATATTAAATAAAATAATTGAAGTGAATTGTAATTAAGACAAAGATAATCTAATGTGTTTACAATAATATGTTTAGTAGTGATGTGACAAAAGTATAATTATTTTTCTTTTGGAAATAAAATTGTCTCATATGTGTATCAATACGCACTCTTAAAATTTGTTGAAGCTCAAATGAAGTTCAGAGGCATCAATACATACATATGTAAACATACATATATATGAATAAAGAGATTTGAAAAATTTATTTAAATTATAAGGTAGGTTCCTTATTTTTAAGTTTATAATCTATGAGATGTTTTTACTATATTTATAAACATTTATAGCTAAACTAAATGTTAGCTAATCTAGTGTTTTCTGGCAATTCCTTTTAACATATTATTCATTATTTTTCTAATTTATGTTTCTAAATATGTTTTTAATATGTTATCTTATATTATTTCTTTTTTGATTTTTTTAGTTATATATTTTATTTATTTCTTTTAAAACTTTTTTTGAATTATTTCTTTTTAATTTTTTTTTATTTTGCTATAGATTTTGTTTATTTTTATAGTTTTTTTATGATTTTTATTTTATTTTCTTATTTACTCTATTTTTTTTTTATTTATTTATAATTTTTATATATTTTTTATTTTTAGTTTTATTTTTTTATTTGATTTAATTTTTTCATTTTATTTTATTTCGTTGTTATTACATGTATTTTATTTTTATTTATTTATTTTTATCTATTTATTTTTATCTATTTATATATATTTTATTTATTTTTCTGATTTTTTTTTCATATTAAATACAATTAATTATGGCCTTTGTTAAATGTTACCTAAGTCATAAGTCCATAAGTCTTTCTGAAAAAATATTGTATTCCTAAGGTTGTTTGAATCGATTTTTTTACTCTAAATATCGTGCATCTTTCTATATTCTCGTCAAAAATAATTTTTTTTATTTTTAAATATAATTCTTTATTCTTTTAAAAGGAGCTTCATTATACTAAGATATTGATATAGTTATTTTTTGTTTGTTGAAGTTCTTCCACATCATTTGCCAGCGCTTGTTCAACTGCTTCAAATAAATCCCTAATAATATCTCGAGCTTGGGTTTTTCTAAAAATAAGCAAAAGTAAAAAAACTTATTCCCTCAAAATCACCAATATGATAATATAAATATAAACGGAAAAAGTGTTGTAATCCTATCTCCTTAATTTCTAGCTCTACGTTTTAAAAGTATCTGGTATTTAAAATTGAAGAAAATTGTATCGAATATCTTAAATTGAAATATGAAATTGTAAACAAGTGTTTACTTCTATGTGAATTGTCAAATATGTGGGGTCTCCAAAAAATATATTCCCCGAAAACGAAAACACATTTGTGAAGTCACATACAATTATGTTGTGTTTACATGATCATGCATGTTATATGCTCCACAAAAAATTATTAAACCAAAGCACGGTATTTAAAATATGTTTTTATAAATATATACATATATATGCTTATTGTACAATATAAAATATGTAATATAACATAATACAGTAACAGATGTTTATTTATTTATTTATTAGAGATGTTACGAACAGTCGTGATTTACAACAAGATTTTTATTATTTTAATCAAACATTTTTTTAACTGGCTAAACAGATGATTAATCTAAATAGCTTAATCTAGAAAGCTTAACCTAGATGGTTTAATCTAGGACAATGTTTAACTTAGATGCTTAATCTAGACGGCTTAATCTAGATGTTTAATCTAGATGGATTAATTAAGATGTTTGATCTAGATGGCTTAATCTAGATGTTTGATCTAGACATTTAATCTAGGTGTTTAATCAAGATGGCTTAATCTAAATATTTAATCTGAATAGCTTAATCTAGTTGACTTATCTAGATGTATAATTTAGACGGTTCGATCTAGACGTTTGATCTAGAGGCTTAATCTACATATTTGATCTAGATGGGTTGATGTAGATATTTAATCTAGATGGCTTAATCTAAATAGCTTAATCTAAATGATTAATCTAGATGGTTTAATCTAGATTATTATATAGATGGCTTGATTTAGCTGTTTAATCTAAATTGCTAAATCTAAATAGCTCAATCTAGATGGCTTATTCTAGATTTTTAATCTATATGTTTAATCTAGATGTTTTATTTAGATATTGTTGTCCAGATGATTTAACCTAGGTTTTTGTACGCTTGGTCTTCTATTTCGGTTTTTTTAAGTTGACCTTAAGGTTGTGGATTTAAACTGAGAGCTGGTATTACTATCGTTCGCTTTCAGGGTGTCAATGTATTTTGGGACATGGTCTTTGATTAGCACCGATTTATTATTCAAAATTTTTTCATCCTCTGAGTGCTACTATAGATGTTTGTGAGCTCAACAATGTTTTCATTGTTTAGGCGGTGTCTGGGATAGCATTTAACATAGTTTGTGTTTTATTTATATGTGTTATTTTATATCTGAACCTGTTATTGACATCATTTGACCTTTGTTGACTTAAAATATCAAATATCATATATAGTATTGGCTCTTAAAAAGTATTCTTTAGTTTCCTTAATAAAAATATATGTAATAGCACCTTTTTATATTCGTCATAAATATTCGTAATAACTCAGATTATATTTTATTTGCTGATATTGTCTGTTTGTTTTGCTAAAAGTGCTATCAACACATTAACTCTGAAAACAATGCAAATTTTATTAAATAATAAAGCAGCGAAATGTAGTTTCCAGTTCCAGTTCCAGGTTCCGTTCATTTCGTTGACATGAAATGCGGTTTGAAATGCGAAAGCAATGAAAATTATTTAAAGGAAATTTTAAAGTTACAACTTTGGCAGTTTCCGAGCCATATCACATGTGGAAATGGTAATTAGAAACGGAATTGTATCAGAAACTTCAGTCAGGACAAACAAACGTTGGTGCTTTTATTTGATCAAACGTACTCGTAATTTCGCAATTTCACAATTTCACTGCCAAAAATAATAAAATTAATGACAACGTAAAAGCTGAAATCATAACCTGGAGCGCGTAATTTGAATGGCTGAGCACTCGAATGCTGTTTAATGTTTATTTTGTGTATTTGAGCGTGTAATCAGCGAGTCTGCACGTATGCACGTGTGTAAATTTTGTGTCTTCCCAGTTGTACGATTTGTTAGTTTGCCTGCTGTATATCTGTCTGTCTGCCTGTTTGTTTGTCGGCCAAGTTATCAAGCCAAGTGGTTGTCGGTGTGGGTCTGAGTGTGGGTGTCGACGGGCGTTGTATTTACGCTTATAATTCCGTTTAATTAACGTAAGCGTATAATTTTCAGCATTAACGCTTTAATTAGCTAATTTAAGTTGCACGCTTGATGCCCTCATTTTTATGTGAACTTATTTATGGGGTTGCTAACATGTGAAAGAGAGTTCTATATTTGTCTCTAAGTGGTTAGGAGGTTCTTATATGATTGCAGAGAGTGTTACCTTACCTTGAAAGTTACTAAAATTTTAAAATTATTTTTATTTTATATTTTTAGCAATTTTTTATTGCTTGAACTTGTACGTGTTAATAACTCTTGTTAATTAACACAAATTATTCTATTTAAAGCTTATTTATATTTAATTGTATATTAAATTAAATTCTACAAATTTAAATTTCTGTCTAAACAATTGTTGACAATTCTTTCTGTGAATTTACATTTTATTGATATATATTTTTTTAATTTTATTTTAAAAAATATTTGACAATCCAATTAAAACTGTGGCCGAGCGTTTAATATCGCGATTCGCAACCGCAGCTCAAATGTCAATTGCATTTGTATTCTAAACTAATTAGCAAATTATTAAAATCGTAATAGCATTAGTTAAATATTTGTCAGCCGCTGTAAATGCTGCGGTTGGGCAAATAAGTCAAACCCCCACCCCCTGCGCCTATGAAAATGTATTGGAAAATATATACACTATGCCTACACCCACCCCACCCCACTCCAGCTGCGGTCAGTGCTGTTGTGGCATTCGGTAAAAGTGTTTAATTAACGAATTCGACTTTGACTAAGCCTCACTTACTTTTAATTAGTAACTGACTTTTATGGTTAGAACTGTGACGGTCATAATCTCATACATGCGCAATAACGCAAAAATGCTGGAATATGGAATTTATCTGCTTTGGTTTGATTTATTCAAACTTAGATTACATTGATTTATTCAATTTAGTCCTAATAAATTTAAAAGCATTATTTGGTATTTATAGTAATTGTATTGTGCCAGATTATCTTTAAATATTGAGAATTTAAATTTTTAAATTTTTTTAAGTTGAATTTTTTAAGTTGAATTGCATCTGCGTACTTTTACTCTTTGATAGCTGGAAGGATACTGCAGAGTTCCACCCATCTCACTGACTAATTTGTGTATCCCTCATAAGCTTCGTG
>NC_051846.1:27050987-27066469 GCF_002237135.1 Teleopsis dalmanni
AGCTTGACTGTCTGATAGTATGTATATATTCCTGCCAAATATATCATCTACATTCAAACAAGCTATAGCTTCCCTGATAGCGACCACATTTAGATTGTAACCATATACAATCTATATTAAACTAAACATATGATTATTTGAATTTATAATTATGTATATATCTTTTTCTTTCTTCTTCTTGTTATTATTATTATTATTAATATTAATTATATTAATCAATTTACCGTCGTCTCTATTTGTACTTTTTTTCCTCTATAGAGATTGTATCATTTAAATAGTTTACAACAGCTTACAAAATGTAGTCTATTTATATTGAAACCATTTTCAACCATACCTGCCGTGATTGTGGTGAGGGTGATGAAAGACCCACCCATCTACTTTGTTGAGTATATTAAATATTTACTACATGACCTCCCTATGAATAGTTTTATAAGCTTTGTCAAAGGTTCTAACCCTCGGGTTTTCAATTATACGGTAACACAATCAAGTCTAAATGGATCTCTTGGGATTGCAGGTGTAAACTAACCTAATGTATTGAAACCATATACCTTTACTAAACATATGGTTATTTGAATTTTGTATGTATGTTTATCTCTTTTCTTTCTTATTTTTATTATTATTATTATTAAATGTATCATATTAAATTATTAATAACCTCTAATTGAATTGAACCTTTTGTCCCCTATAAAGATTATTTCATTTAAATAGATTACAAAAATAAAAAATAGATTATTTATTTTGTAATCAGATATCTTTAATAAAAAAATATGGTAATTGAATTTATATGTATGTGTATCTTGTTATCTTTCTTATTCTTAATACCATTATAATTAATTATATCTTATTAATGCTTTAATCGTTTCTATAACTTTTTTTCTAGTTTGTCTACTCACCACTGCCGAACTACTGTGAACCAGGCAGACAGACTGTAGTAAATGGACAAAATTTTCATTTACGTTTATAGAAATTCCTTTATATCATATATCTATATCTTCATGACACATTAATAATTACAAGACGGAAAACCAAACGACAAAAAGCCATAACTTACCTAAGTGCATTTGGGAATAAAAATACCGACGTAATTTTTGTACGTAAAATTTGTTGTCTTTGAAAAAATATAATAATTAACGAAAATATTAAATAAATTAATGACTTAAATGTTTTTGAAAATACGGACGCACGCGTTTAGGGAAACTAAAGTCTAAAAATAAAATTAATTCTAAGTAATATCAATGAAACAACATTAACCCTTTAGATACACAATAAGTTGAAACGCATTTTTAAACAAATAATAATTAGTTATATTTAATGTTATTGTATTAACTTTTTTAATTATATGTTTATAAAATAAGGCGTATGTTTTAATTGTTTAAATGTAAAATTTAATTTTAGTAAATAACAAATAAAATTTAAAAGTAAATGCAAGCAAGTTTCTTTATTTCTTCATTTTGAAATGTTATATTAAGTCTATACAAAAAAGCACAGTTTGAATCGAACGTTTAAATTTTATATTATGTATAAAAATAAAAATTTTCTAAATTTAAAAATTATAAAAAAATACAATATTTACTTCAACACAAAATTAATTTATAAATAATATTTATATAAACAAAACTGTTATAATTACGAGATTTTGTGCAACAAAAGTTATGATTTAAGTTTATAATTATTTTGTTATTTTACAATTATATTGCTTAGGTTTTAAGTCAATGATATATGCTTAAGTAACTAAACTTAGAGAGCAATTTCCTTTAAATACGGCATATGCCCCGCAGCTAATTATACACCGACTATACTTGTACTATAGTTTCAAATTTTTATTTTGAGCATTTTAGAATATTTCTAATAAAAGACTTATGTAAACAGAATTGATAAAAATTTAGAACTAATTACTCTGAGATATAAGTACACTGTCACAAGTTTATTCAAACGAATTATAAATTAAATTAATATAGAGCTGATGAAAATTTGAACTTATATATGCTTGTTAATGTAATATAAAAAAAAATTGTTATAAATAAGCCGTTGAAATTGTATTAATTAAGGTACTAAAATTAGTAAATGGTATATTTATCAATATAATGCTATATAGTGTTCGATTCTATTATATATATTTAATACCAAGCATAATTTATAAATAAATATATATTACAATTTTTTAAAAATGAAACATTTGAATTGTTTTAGTATACATAGAAGGTTTATAAGTTTTTATATAATTTAATATTTTATATTTATGTAATGTTACTTTACTACTTCACTTTACAACCTAAAGCAACTATTTCAGATAAATGTAAGAAATAATTATTATAAATTACTCTTAAAATTCAAGTTATTATATTAGTATTATTATAAACCCATTTAAATTTATGAGGTTGTATTATATTTTGCATCATTTACAATTGTACGTTTAAATTATGAGATTTGAGATCATAGGTGATATATAGTAAGTCATTATAAAAATAATTGATAGGGACGGAAAAAATAACTGATAGGGAAAGAAAAAAATTATTGAAATAAAGAATTTGTATTTATTTCAAGGAAAATCACAAATCAATATGACTGCTATATTTTTTTGTGATAAAAATTATATTACCATAAAATTATATATATAAATTATTTACTATTGCTTTGGTATGTGTCAATTATTTTTCTATTTAATTAGAAGAAATATTTCGTGGATTAAAAATTTATAATAACTAGGAACTCTCTAGCTTATAATAGCGTTATAATAAAACGTTGAAAAGTTCGATAAGTCTAAATTTAAACAAGGTATTAAAAAAATAAAAAAATTTTTATTTCAAGAGGATTGATTCGAAAAAATTGTTTTAAATTAATATAGTATCTAAAACAAACTGAGAATGGTTACAGGCTCCTCGGCTAGGTCAATTATTTCTTAGTCTGATAAAGTGATCAACAATAATCCAGTCAAGGCATAAAGAGGGGTTTTGAATATACATCGAGTTAATAGAGAGTAAAAGTGCTCAAGTGCACTGGCTCAAATAGCTTCAACATAATTAATTAATTAAAAGAATTAAATATTTTGATTTTTGGGAATAAAAATTTTTCTCTTAAAAACCAAATAGTATCTGGATTAAGATAAACCTGATATCTTTAATGTATATATTTACACAAAAATCAATCCTTTAAGAGTTAAGACTGAATTGATTTTTTTTCAAAATTAATATAAATACCTATTATTGAATAAACCCTACCTTCTTTGAATTAAATAATCTAAAATTTTATTTAAATTCCAAAAATCTCTATTAAGAGAAACTGATTTTTGTTTATATTCAAACAAACAATTAATATTAAATTTGATTTTAACGTCAGTTATGACGAAAGTGACTATTTTACTTAATAGAAACTATTATGTTTAATAGAGAGGTTTCGAACAGTAGTAAATTACAATAATAAAATTTTATTATTTTTAATTAATTGAGTTTTTGGGTAGCCATACATCTGTTTCGAGTATTGCCAAATACTAATCATCAGTATTCTTGGAATTATTTCTTGTTTTTAATTATTAATACATAATCTTTTGCGACTATAAGTATCAAGGGTTCAACTCGTACCCTGCCAAATTTGAAGCTCAGAGTCAGCGTTCATTGAGCAACTGACTCAAAGCCTTATCGTTACTTGACTTGTATGTTAGAACTTGGAGTTTTGTTAATTTGCTGTGAAAGTTCATTAATACATATATTTGCTGTGTTATATTAGAACAAAATCATATATAATATATAAACATAATAAAAATTATAGTTATTTTTAATTGTTAAATTTAATTTTAATATTTTAAAAGTAAATCATATCTGAATACACATTAAGTTGATATCTATAGAAGTTTTAAATAATTGAATTTTTGGCTGACCATACAGCTGTTTCGAGTATTGCTAAATACCCATCGTCAGTGAACACCTCTCTATTTAAATACCATAGTTTTTATTAAAGTAAAAATAGTCAGTTCTGTCGTATTCATGTTAAAATCAAATTTAAGGAATATTTTTAAACAAAAATCAATCATTTACAAGTTAAAGCTTTTTGAAGAACAGATTATCTCTGGATGTGGACTAAGTTAATTCCTTTAAGGAATAGATTCAAATAAAGGTGAAGTTAAAATTAAGCTAATAAACTTTAAATTCTATTTAAATCACTTTTTCGAAAATTTCATTTAAAATCAATATCCTTTATATTCCCCTCAGAGAAAGTAGAGTACGTTTTATTTATACTTTGGAATATGAGAACATCTTAAGTTAATATCTTAAATTTTAATAAATGCTGCGCGAATCTTTGTAGGGTAAAGTTCCCTTCCATTCACAAAGTTTATTTAGTACCGAGACCCTTGTCTCAGCGTATTTGTTTTTTATAGTACATAAATAAAAAAAAGTCATCAAAAAGTCGTTAAAAAGTCACCAATCACTTACACTACAACCTCTCTAAATCACACAATCTATACGTACTCTCTTATAAATAACATTCAAAACAATATTTTACTGATAAATAGAAGTAAAGTTTGATTAATATTATTATATTATTTCATGGAATATTTGAAACTTTCTTGGAAATAGTTGCATATGGTCTATAAAGCAATTGATTCTACTTATATATAACATTACATACTTGGTACCGGCCATACTGACGAAAATGGTTTCGAAATGCATCTTGAATTATAAACTATATATTTATATATCTGAGTAAATGCGCTTATATCATAAAAACTAAATGCAAAGCAATTTCACTGCACTTTAAGGCAAATCTATTAAGGATTATTTGAGTTAAAAATTAAGGCAACTGTTAGTTAATGGATGTTGACGTTATTCCTATAAATATTATATGATGTAAATAAATATACTATATGATATATGCATAAATTCGTTAAAATAATGTTTTGTAATAATACTTTTATCTTGTAAATTATATGTTTAGTTATAACGTCAAACCCTTAGTGGATGGATGGATGAAAAGTTATCCAAAAGTGTATATTATAATACTTTTACTAAAACCAATTACTAGAATGTTGGTTTGTGTTAAATTAATTTAAACGCAACCATATTCATACCAAATACTATTATTCTTATCGTCTGTGCGCTTACGCAGCAATTTATCATCCGGATTAATTGTGCTATTGGTTGGTGTACTCTCGCGTGTTGTATTGCCTTGAACTTGGTTCTGTTGATCACTTGGATTACTACCAATCATGGTGTTAATACGATTATACATTAGAAATGTGGAAGGATTATCGTTGTTTTGTGTATGTATATTTGTGGGTGTTTGTGGTTCAGCTGTATTCGCACCTAGTGTTGTTGATGATGTATTACTATTTGTTGGTGATACTTGTGCTTGACTATTCGAATCAGGAATTTTTTGATTTTCATCAATTAAATAGACTGTCCTTCTGGAACCAGCAGTACCAAGTGTTAAACTACTGCCTGTGACATCGGGTGCTTCGAGTCTATTTTGTATATTAAATAAATAAATAAAAAAAATTTATAAATAATTTTAATAATCAAATATAAAATAAAATATTAAAACAACAAAGAAAAAGCTTAATAGTAAGTTTTCATCATTGGAATTAAAAAATCAGATTTTAAAATCGAATTAAATACGAATATTTAAGTGCAGTGAAAGCTCCTTTAAGTGGAAACACTGATTATATCTAATTGAAAGAATTATTCGTTTTAAAGGTCGTGTCTTATATAAAAAATAAAATGTGGATACGAGCAACATTGCTCGATGAAGACAGGTCTTCGTTTTTTACGATACTCTACTAACAGAGTTTTCACTGTATATAAGACTACACACTATATATAAAGGTTATACCTTATATAAAAAATGAAAACTAGATATGAGCAACATTACTCGATTAAGACAGGTCTTCGTTTTTTATGATACTCTTCTAACAGAGTTTTCACTGTATATAAGACTACACACTATATATAAAGGTCATACTTATATAAAAAATGAAAACTAGATATGAGCAACATTACTCGATTAAGACAGGTCTTCGTTTTTTATGATACTCTTCTAACAGAGTTTTCACTGTATATAAGACTACACACTATATATAAAGGTCATACCTTATATAAAAAATGAAAACTAGATATGAGCAACATTACTCGATTAAGACAGGTCTTCGTTTTTTACGATACTCTACTAACAGAGTTTTCACTGTATATAGGACTAAGCAAATATTATAAAAAATAAGTATTTTTTTAATGAAATTTCTGAAAAATTATCTGTACTATGAAAATAATTTTAAAAATGATTTAAAATTAACCTGAACAAACTTTTACTTAAAAATCTATTATAATTCCATAATATAAACTTATTATATATTAAAACATTAAAAACAAAACAACAAAATTTATAAATAAAACAGCATTTAATTATAAAAAAAATTAACAAATAAAAAAATAATTAAATTATTAAGAACCATTGTTGATTTAAGTATAACAGCACAAAGCAGCCAGCACAAAATTTTATGCAACACTAAAGGGTTAAACACCAATTAAATTTAATAACATTCATGTATTTACTGAAGCGAGAAATTATAAAAATAAGGCAATTAATTAAATATTTAATTTTGAAATCTTTCCAATATTTTAAGTCACAAAATTTTTTAATTATTGAAATAATATTTTCATACAATATAATTGTTGGTGTATTAGATATACCTGCAGCGACTACAAGATTTTGGTATAAATTATAAATAGCTTATCTTTCATTGATAAAATTAAATAAAATTATATTCAAGGGCAATAAAGAATCCAATTAAAATCAGCTATTAAATATGAACTTCGATCTAAACACCAACAATTGCCAATTATTTTACTCAAGGCACATACAGCCTCAATAACAATAAAGCTACTAAATCTGAGCTGCGAATACAACGCCAATATTTTATTAATTATTGTACAGCTAAAATCAATTTTTCTATTAGTTAAAAACAGGTGAAACAGGATCTACTTAGTTACCCCACTTATAAACACTGACGACCAAGAACCGTTAACCAATTAGCACTAGAGATACTCAAGCTTAAGTACAATCTTAACGCAAAGTATTGTCAGCGCTCAGTATTGTCAACGTAGAGTATCGTCAACATAAAGCACTGTCAGTAAAATATTATTAAGACACAATATTGTCAACGCATAGTAATGTCAACGCACAATATTGTCGACGCAAAGTATTGTTAACGTAAAATATTCTTAACGCAAAATTTTGTTGACGCACAGCATTGTCATTGCATAGTATTATCAACGCACAATATTGTCAACGCACAATATTGTCAACGCACAATATTATCAACGCACAATATTGTCAACGCACAATATTGTCAATGCAGTGTATTGTCAACGTAAAGTACCGTCAACGCAAAGTATTACCAATGGAAAACATTGTTAACGCAAAGTATTGTCACCATAAAGTTAACTATATCATAAGTTGCAAACAGCCATGTTGAGCTACACATTAACGCAGGCGTCTATATGCGGTTCTTCACTTTATAGAGACTTGATAAAAAAAACGGATTACTATAATAACAACAATACATCAGTACAACAAATGTACAACATTTAGCACTCTCCATATCACGTCCCATGTACTTGCTACAGTAACAATTCCTTAGTGAAACTAATGTTTCACTTACTCACCATATTATGCGAAAGCCCACTTTTGAGATAATGGGTTTTAAAGTTGGAAATTTTTACATAGAAACTACCAACTAATATATATGTTCCAACTTTTATGTTGTTTGTGTAATCAATGTATAAATCGTGTGTTTGTAAATTGTACTAGTTTAATCAATATAAAAGCTTGCATCTTCAAACCTCTATATTTCAAGAAGTTCGGTATAAATTGAGGTGAAAAAAAACTTACTTATAGTTGACTCTATTAAAATCTATTGTAAAATGGTCATCGCTTTCCAAGAATTGAAATCGATATATGCTACTGACATTACCTATATTTTTGGAACTTAAGGTGAAGAAACGTTGGGTTAGGTTAAACTGAGTCGAATTTTCAAATTGGTCTCTGACGATAACACATAGAGTTAAACCTTAATATAGATTTTGTAGTGAATATTTGTGTGGTATTGAGTCAACTATTTACAGCAGTTTTAGTATATTTAAGTTTGAGTAAAACTTTGAATGTGTACTTAGCGCTTGTCGATGAGCATTGCTGTTTATATGTTGCATATAATTAGCTTTGCTTGCTTACCCATACTGACAATAATTTTTTATATGTACAGTCATATCAGAAAAATTACAAAACCTCAAACACAAGAATAAAAAAGTTTGACAAGACTCTACACAATGTGTAGGATAGGGAAGGTAATACCTAATGTGATAGGTATGGAGAAGGTAAAATAATGGAAGATGAGAAGGAGCAAGGATGAAAGATAAAAGTTAGAGGTGTTTAATTTAACCTCGGTTCAGGTGAGGAAATCTTGTCACGGAGCCAAAATTCTATAGGGTCCAAATTTATGCATGCTTTAGGGCAAGAAAAAAGATTGAGAGCGTCATTTTGGTGCTAAGAGCAGCTGGTTCTACGTTTGGGAACTATCCATCTTTATAGACGACCAAGTGCTGTGCATCCCTCCAGAAAAAGTTAGGAAAACAGGTCTTCGGAGCCAGAGACGAAATTTCGACACCTCCTAAACGGACTTCACAAGTAGGTCCCAGCGGGTTACAAGAACAATAATAGGAAAACATGTATAGTATGTGTTCGTTTAACATTTGTTATTAATTTCTTGTATCGCTGTCTTAGAGATGTGGTTTTCAAATATATAAGCAACAATGAAAGGGATGTAGCCAACTAAGAGAATGAAGTCACTACTTGTTTATTTGGTTTAAATTGGTTTAAACAATAACAACTAATTGTTTGAATATTAAACTTAACTTAAAACATACTCTTTCCAATATAGTACATAACATTAACTGTAATTTAACACCAAAGTATGATTAACTTATGTCTAATAAAAAAGCAAAGTGAAGCGGACAATATACAAATGTGATAGCCACAGGAAGGAGACACATACTTGTTAAACAACACATAATAGTATAAAGTTTAAATTAACTTTAAAATTTCTACTTTTTACCGATTTAATTTCATATGAAACATTTCCAGAACTTTAACGTCATCTTACTTTGTAAATATAACCAACAACATGCCAGGATAAAAACAAAATTAATTATGATAATTAAAAAAAAAATTAAATTTTAATATAATATATAAATAATAAGAAATATAAATAATAATAGCAATTACCCGTGCACACTATTTCTACGAGAATTATTTAAATCCGTACGTTTCTGTGCTTGTAAACTACTCCGCACCACGCCACCACGTACAATTGTATTATCCTTATTAGCATCACTGATTTTTATATATCAATTTTATATCAGTTTTTTTTGAATTGTGTATATTTATGAAATTTATAAAAAAAAAAACGTTAAAAAATTTACATGTTGTGCGATAATAAAAGAATATTTAATGATTTCTGTGCGCATTATAATGTAAAACTACTTACCGCTGTAGACTCTGACGCATTGGTATATTACGTTGTAGAAGATGTGTATCAGATACGATAGACATAGGCTCTTCAGTGCTGTTATCGGAATCATTTCCACCAGATTCAGAGCCTATTATAAATTGGGATTGAGTAAGACGTGAATCATCCACCCAAGAACGTCGATTCTAAATTAAAAATTGATTATTTGAAAACGAAATTATGTTAAAAAATATTTATTAAATTTTACTAACCCTGCTGGGCACTTTATTCATTAGATCAGAACTTGCTTTCTTTACACGTCGTACTAAACTACTGGCAAATGGTTTTCTGCAATAATTATAAAAAATATATAAATATAGTGTATAGTGTAATTATAATTTAATGTTTAATTTAATAATGTTTAATTTAATGATTATAATTTAATGTTAATTACATACTTCTTAGGTACTGTGCTTTCAGATTTTTTATAATGTTCCATTATTTTTTCCTCCAATTTTTCTTTCTGACGGCTTAAATTATGAACACGTTCGGTGTAACTTTTTTCTTCTTCATGAAAATGTTGCTTATCTTCTAATGAATGTGACAACAATTCGTGATATTGGGATAGCAGTTGTGACACATTGTCCATAAGTGTTTTTCGATCAGTATCAAGATCAGAATTCATTTGCAGCAACATCTAAAAATATAATAATATATAAATCACTTTATTATACTATTATTTACCTTAACAGTATAAATAATATATATTATATTATACTTCATTTTAAATTTGTTACATGGAAATTTATAACAATTATATTATATATATAAAGAGCTTGCAGCTATGGCATTTTAGCCGTCTATCGTATAAATAATATATATGTACAGTATAAATATAATAATATATATATACAATATAAATATAATAATATATATATACAGTATAAATATAATAATATATATATACAGTATAAATATAATAATATATAATAAACAGTAAATAAATATAATAATATATATATACAGTATAAATATAATAATATATATATACAGTATAAATATATAATATATATATTATTAATAATATTAATATAGTAAATATTAATATATACTAGTATATAATAAAATAATAATAATTATTATATAATAATATATATATACAGTAAATTAGTAAATATATACAGTATAAATATAATAATATATATATACAGTATAAATATAATAATATATATATACAGTATAAATATAATAATATATATATACAGTATAAATATAATAATATATATATAAATATAATAATATATATATAAATATAATAATATATATATAAATATAATAATATATATATAAATATAATAATATATATATACAGTATAAACTGTTATTTATATAATTATTATTATCTCATATTTGTGCATAAAAATAAATAAAAAATAATTCTTAAAATATTAAAAAACATTGGATGTAAATTCAAGCCCAAAAGAAAGAAAAAAATCCTTAATATTATTTACTTAAGAAACTAAATCAGACCTTAAAGCTTGCTATAACGAAAGATTTAGCAATCTTGGTATAACGAAAAATTTAATGTAAAAGCTTTTGTTGTTGTTATTGTCCTATACGATTGTTTCTTAAGGGCATCTTAAAATTTATTAAAACGAAGTATTTTAAGCCGTTCAAATTTTATATGTTAACATAGTAGGCCAATAATTCTAAGTGTAGCCTTCGGATCGCTTTTATAAAATGACCAATATAATCCTCGGGGCGCGCGAGGATGTAATCAAGTATATAAGATGAAAGGTATTACATGTATGCAGGGCTTAGGGGGTGGATAGGTAACGGGTGGAAATTTGGATAGAGGATGGAGCTTCATCGCCAAATGAGGAAGTAAGTTCATCGATGGTCTCTTGTCTTAATAATCCATTTCAAAAGTCGTAATAAATCATCGCACGAAAATATTCTTGCATTAATTCCATTTTTTCGAATACCTAATTTACAAATCACAGTTATGAGTGACCCTCGTACAAATTCTGTCCTATTTAGACCAATTTAGGCTTACGACCTGAAGAGCAACTTTACCTACACAGACTTTTCTGGCCAATCTAAAATAATACAATAAAAATTTATATTACCTCACAACGCTGTATTGCTTTGCTGTATTCGATTTCTAGCATCTTGACTTGATCGCTCTTGCTATTTATTTCTCCACTTAATTCTGTATTTTGTAACTTAAGTTTGCTATTTTCGTTGCGTATCATTTTGTATTGCTCCTTTAAAACAAAATAAAAAAAATTAAATCATTTATTTATTTACATATAATTTTTTAGAAAATTACTTGTATATTTTTGTATTCGTTCTTAAAGCGGTCGCTTGTAGCAAATAGATTACGGAAATCATCTGTTAATTTTGAATGTTCCGTGCGTAAAATAGATAAATCTTCTGAACACGATTTCATAGATGCATTCTCTTTGGTTAGATCTTCAATTTGCTTTTCCAAACTGTCAATATGTTCCCGTAACTCTCGCGACTCATTGCGTAAATCTCGCACAACGCTTTTAAGTTGTTCCTTGCCTTTGTTGAGTGAATCATATTCAGAAGACAATTGATCATGTAAGGTTTGCATTGTAACTTGGTCGTGTAGCAAATTCTTGTGTTCTTTTTTCACAGTCTCGATTTGTTTTAGTAGCACATCTTTTTCAGCCGCCAATTGTGAATTTGCCAACTGCAGAGCTATATGCTGATTACTTAAAGAAGTTATCTGTGAACCTAGTGTAGCTACATCAACACTTAAACGTGCATTATCTGCTTGCAATTGTTCATTTGTACATTGTAATGCTGTATTTAGTGCGTTTATTTTCGTATTTGCTTCTGATAAACGCATTAATTCAGCAGTTTCTCTTGCTGGACTGACTCTAATTCTATGCTCGAAACTTAACTCTTGTGGTTCGCTCGAAAGTTCAATATTCTTCTCCACTGTATAGATTTCTTTACGATGGCATAATACACACATATCTGATTTAGTGTTTGAATTTTGTTGTTGTTCTTTTGACACATTCAGCATGATTTCTCGTACTGTTTTGAAAGTTTCCGGATTGCGTACTAATTTTTCCACAACTGTTTCGACATTTATTTCAGCATTTGCATCTGTTTGATCGACAGTTAGTCCTAGTTTTTCCAAATTGTGTCTTACTTTATTTGTGGCAAGTGTACCGGACACTAAATCGTTGCGTAGAGTCTCAATTGTTTCGGAATCAATATCGCGCTGCGATAATAAATCTTGATTTTGTTTTTCCAAATCTGTGATTTTAATCTGTGTCAATTCAGCTTCTTTAACTTCCTTTACCAGACGCGTCACTTCTTTCGTTTGTGTTTCCAATTTGACTGTAGTCTCGTCAAGTTGTACAGATTTTTCTTCAATACTCTCTTTTAGTTTTGTTACTTCTTTTGTTAAGCTAACATTTTCTCGCTCAAACGAACTTAATTTGTTTTCCAAATCATACATCTTTATTTTTGTATTATCATATTCTCTAGTTTTTTCTGAAAACTGTTCCAATTCTCTAGTTTTTGTTTCCAATAAACGTTCTAAGTCATCTGCTCTTCGCTGTATACTTTCGTTAAGTGTTTGTATACGTTGTTTCTCTTTGTTTAATGTTTCAACGTGTTTTTCAAAATCAATCATTTTACTACGATCAATTTCACGTTCTTGACTTTGTTTGTCATAGGATTTTTGACGATTGTCAAGTGTGTCTTGCAATTTTTTATTCTCTTCCAAAGCATTTTTAAAAACATTTTCAAGTTCAGTATTCTGTTGAATTTGTCGCTGCAAATTTTCCTGCATTTGATCAAGTTTTAAAGAAAACTTCTTCTTATCCTTTTCCAATTCCAATATTTTATTTGTTGATTCATGGAATGAAGATTCTTTTAGCTGATCAAGTGCAGCAGCAAGTCGTCTGTTTTCAAGTTCAAGTTTTAAGGCACGAGTCTAAAAATAATATGTGATTAATACATTATAAATTTTAAGTTAAATATATTAAACCTGTGCATTATTTGTCAATTGTTCAGATAAACTGTTATCGCCTGAATTACATTCGTCTTCATTGTCCGAAAATGATTTATCAATTTCTTGAGTTGTGTTCAAATTTTTGGCCACTAATTGCAGTTGTGTATTTTCTTCTAATAGTTCTTCCAACTTTGAACGATCGACATCACGCTCCAATGCCATGTCATTAAGTTTTTGTTTATATTTAATTATTTCAGATTCGAGCGTCATAACATGTTCAGAACGCTTACGTGACCGTTGTAATTGGTCTTCTAACATTTCTCTACAATAACACACATTAATTTATTATTTATCAAATAATAAAAGAAGAAAATTTAAATTAATTATATACTTTGTTTCTAATAACATGCGGTTGTCTTCTCTTAATTCTTCAACACGAGTTTTGTAAAATTCAGCATCGGTTAATTTTTCACGAAATTTTTGCACTTCGATCTCAAGCCTATTTGCACGCTCAGCATGTTCTCGCAGCACATCAACTTCATCGCGATAAGCTGCTGCACGTTTAGCTTCTGCATACCATTCCTGACTCTAAAAGTTTAATAAGAAACATAATCAAAAATTTAAAAATGTTTTTCAAAAATTGTTCTTACCTCAGATCTAAGTTTTTCGTATTGTGCGCTTTTGTGTTCCAATTCTTCACGCAATTCCAACTGGCTCTCCGCCTTTTCTTCCCTGTAATAAACAGAAAAGTCTTTTTGTAAACATTTTTGTATCAATTAATGATATTTAACGGTAATAATCATTATAGAAGCTTATTGGTTTATTTTGGAGGATTTTTTTTTCGAAGTTAGTGTGATTTCTTCCTGAGGGCAGAGTACTTAAATTTCTACCAATTCTACCCCAATTTTGTACATTTAATTCTTTTAAATAACGTAAATTTAATAAAGACTACTACTCCTTACAGATGCAGTATTCTCTTCGAGACCGAAGTTGTCAGACAACCAGGTTCTTAATAGACCTCCACCTAACATCTACATGAAAGAACGACATCTCTCTCGTGCATCAAAAACTGTCCTAGCTCAATTGAGATCAGGATATAGCCGAGTCCTAAACAGTTACTTGTCACGCATAAACACGTTTTTTCTTGATGTGTGCCTAAACTGCACCTCTACTCTCCATGACGTCGCCCATCCGTTCTCCTGTTCTACAACGCACACAAACCTCCGTCTAATTGATCTTTAGAGCCACCCCATTAAAGTGGCCAGGTTTTTCCATCAGAATCCAGATTAAATTTCACCCACCCAATTCCACCCGATCCTCATTTCTCATCTATTACCCTCAAGCACTACCCAACCATGTAATTGTCTTGTATATCCTTTAACTTTATCTGCTTACAGGTCCCAGCGGGTTGTTACAATAACAACTAATACTCCTACTAAATATTAAGTAAGATATCCATTTCAATATCCAAAATAGAAAAGATATATATCAAACATACAATTCTTGTCTCAACTTCCGCAGTTTAGATTTCAAATCAGCTAATTCAACAGCCAAATGATTGCTTTCTGAATTGGAAGAAGATGGTGTACAGGAAGATTTCAAGCTACTTGATGGTGACAGCGGTAAACTAGCATTTCCATCCACACATGAGGACATATTTACATCTGGCTCTGTACATATAGATGATATCCATTTCATATACATATTATCACGCTCCTTTGTTAGACGAAGTATATGATTATACATAACAGTTGGTGTTAGTAGATCAATAGATTCTTCTGTCAGCACCAAGCTATGATTATCAGTCACCTGTTAATAATAATTTTTTTATTTAATATCAGTTAATCTTTAATTTATCCATAATATACCTGCTTAATGAGTTCGACAATTGCATGCTGAATATCCACATCCAATTCTTTTATTCTTGCAATAAAAAGCTCTTTATTTGGACACTGCACAGCAGCACCAAGCAATAAAGTTAATAATATTTTCATT
>NC_051846.1:27066569-27076588 GCF_002237135.1 Teleopsis dalmanni
TGTCAATTGCATTGAACAGTTTAAGAGCACGATAAATAATATACTATTAATTTAGTATAAATTTAAGAACAATAAATTATATTCAAAAGTATTATAAATTTATAGTATAAAATAAATTAAAATTAAAGCTGAAAAGCATATTTTAGCCGAAACACATATATAAAAAGTATAAAATAACAGTTCATATTTATTCATAAAGCAAAATTAAATAACAAAAAATAAAATAAAAAATAAAAATTGTTGATTAAATTCAAGTCAGTTTAAATAGTTTGCATTTTAATGCTAAACACACAAATTCAATTAAAAATTCGGTTTAAATAAGTAAAAGTAACAATCTTAAGGGATTTCGAACAAAAATGAAACTAAATCATAAAAACCAAAGCACTAAAAAAAATATTTTATAAAAAATTTCAACTCAAATCATGGCTTTACTGCTTGAAAATCCCCAAACAGTGTATTACACAAAAAAATATGATAAAATCTCCGCCTAAAACTATGCAATGAACTAAGCAACCACACTACTTCGTTACACAACAAAGCAACCAAACACATTTAGCATAAATTTAAATATTTACTCTTAAAAAAAAATATAAAAAAATAACTTACAAGAAGCTTTAAGTTTATATAAGGCTAGTTACAAGTAACGAAGCGTAAATTTTTATGAAAAAGAAAAATATGTATAATATTACAAAACGAAAAAGAATATGTATAGCATTGTAACGCCTAAAATCCTACCACCTTACACTCGTATATTTACGTAGAACGATCGGGGCTACTTTAAATGTCGTAAACTTAATGCGTTGAATATGTGTTTTTATTACTTGCTCTGTTACAGCTATAGCAAGATAGTGTATAGAAATCAGGTTGAGGGAATTGCCTTGAGGATGTTACTGACTTTAAGAGAAAGATGACGCACAAAATTATGCAGTGAAATATATATATATGTATACTTACATATACAATCTTGAGGAAATAAAATTCACACAAGTAATTGAAAAAATTGCATTAAAAACTGCAAAATAAAATATAGGGAACACATAGCATACCGAATGATGCTATGTAGGTATGCTACATTCAACTGAAAAGTATTTTAAATTTTGTTATATTGAAAGTTTTTATTAACATAACTGATAAAGAAAAATTTTCAAAACAAAAGAGGCTTTGAAGTGCTCTTTTTACTCTCTCCTCTTCTAACAGTTTAAAATTATATCATAAATATATAAGAATTAATGTGAAACAATTTAAAATTAAAAAGGGGATGTGGAAGCAATGTAATTGCATATTTCTAGGGGGAAATAAAATTGTTTATTTAAATAATATTTTAATTAAGATTACGGAAATGTTTTTAAAAAGGAAATATAAAAACAAGCACAGTACAAAAACGTATTTCATTTTTTTTTCTATAAGTATTCAATTAAAATATGTAAAAAATGATAATTAAGATCTTTATACATAAACTTACAACTAATTAAAGTAAAAGAATTTAATTAAATCAGTTTGAAGGACTATAAATTAGATAGCGATGAAGATAAAGGAATAAATTTATATGAATTGATATAAAACGATTATTATAAATCAAAATCATGTAAAACAATTTGTATACCTAACTTATATAAAGACGGTAAAAAGGATTTTGTACTTAAATAGATAATTTTTGAAAAACGGAAGAATATATTTTTTCAAATTCGTATACAAAATAAATAAATATACAAATGTAAATAAATATAAATACAAATATAAATAAATATAAATAAAATTATACACAAAATAAATTGAGTTAGACAAAATGGGTTTAAAAAGATTATGATTTGAATACAGAGGAGTATTATAAGCTTTGCTTATAAAAATTATATTAAAAATAAAATTATATTAAAAATAAAATTATATTAAAAATTATATTAAAAATTATATTAAAAATATTTTAAACTCTCTGACACAGCTAATTAATTAAAATTTTCTAAAATTTTGTAAATGCTGTGCGAATTTCTTTGAATCAATAATAAATATTAATAATAATATACAAACGGGTTCAAATATCAAAGAAATGACAGGGACAAAAATTTCAATAAATTAAATAAATTTTTGTCCATGTCTTTTCTTTGCTATTCGAATCCGCGCCTAAGTTTTAAAAAGTTTTTTTCATTATAAAGACTTTAAATATTAATAATAATATTGGGGTTTTAATACTGATTAATTTTTTTATTAAAAAATATCCGTGTACTTATTAATCATTGTTTTAATATAAATAACTTTAGAGATAAAATAATAACTTCTGCTTCAATGATTTGTTTTTATTTAAGATTCAATTTCATTATTTATTATTGTCATGCTTAAGATTAACAGTTTTACTTTTATATTATATTGTTAAAAATAAAGACATATTAGCGTAAGAAATTTTTGAAGTCCGCGAGACCAAAGAAAAATTTTGTTAAAATTCACATATGGTTGCACAATTAAAATTAAATTGAATACTCTTCTCCTATACTCTATCTAAATTTCATACTTTTTACATACATACCATATTCATATGTTATATTTAACATAAGATATATAAACAACAACAAACACTTGTACTCTTACCGCAAGGTAGAGTGAGTGCCTGTGTTTATGTAAAAAAAACCTGCTTTGCGGCGAGCGCCGTAAAATATGCAACACAATTTTGTACTTGTTACTTTTGCCGCTAGTTGTGAGTATAAATGCGGTTAATTTTATGCGTGCGAAAGTGGTTTTTGATGCCCCACAGAGGTTGGATTTATACTAAGTACAGATAGTATATAATATAGTACATATGCATTTTTTAATACAAACGTAGAAGGCAGTTTTTTCACGACAAGTGGGTAACATGAAACAAAATCCTTTAGTTTATTTTCTATTAGAAATATAAAAATTTATATTTCGAAATAACTTAAATTGGAAAATATTGTATTTATAAATAAAAAAAAAGGAAATTTTTAAAAAGATTTTTATTATCACTTAATCAGTAGTATTTTAAAATTTGTTATGTTTTCTTAAGTTAAAATTAAGGTACTATTGTCTTCATATCATTCCAATATCATATGGTTTAAAAAAATATTAAAAAAAAAAAAACTATTCCATATTATGGAAATGTCAAGGCTAAGTTATTCATTGCAATTTTAAACTAAACCCTAATGGACATTGTCAATTATAAATAAATAATTCAAATTTGCTGGTTGGTATAATCGGAGAAAATATTGCTAGTATCCACATCGCTAAGTTCAAGAAATAAATTTCTATAAAAATTTATGTCTACAAATTCTTTATATGAAATCTGTTTAAAGCAGCTTTCAAATCATAATTTAATAGACATAAAACAGCTGGACACATCTGCGAGTTGCAGTTTTATATCCGCAAAAGTTCTAAAAGATATTATGAAATACGTTGAAATACAAAATTTCAACTTCTGTAGCATATAAGTGAATGCAGTAAGGGAACAACTCAGTTAGAGATTGTATATGATTAAGACAAATTGCACATTATGAGCATGAAAATTGTTGCTTATGTTTCTTTAGATTTAATTTTAATAAATTTATAGAAGCTACTTATATAAAAAATTGTTCAAAAATCAGCAGAGAAATAAGTTGTTTCTTACATTGAAAATTAAATTCAGCTAATATTCTAGAGCTATATAAGAATATAATAAAAATATAATTTTATTATTACCTAAGAAAAAAAAAATGAATGAAATGTGATATCAAAACTTATGAATTTAAAATTCTACATAGTATAGTTGACCTGAGTTATTTTATAAAAATTGTGCCTGATATAAAAAGGGTTTTTTTTAACATTATACAAGCTATAACACCAAGGTGCAAGCAGCTTCTGAAATATTTTAATGCACTTTAGTGCACAGGTGTCCAGACAAGCCTCGCTTTCGTGAGAAAGCATAGCCAATGGAAATAATTCATCCACTGGTATAAATTTGTAGTTTTTGTGCTTACCTCTGTTTGTTTAAAATATCAGTAATACGAAAGAAAACATGCATGGACAAACCCTAATAGTTAAACCCTAATAGCTAATAGCTCACCAATAAACCAATAAAATTTCGTAAAGCCAACTATAACTTACGTTGCTGAAAATTGAACAATTTATGAAATGCATATAGCTTGGGAAATGCAGAAATTTATGTGCTAACATAGACAGATGTGTATATTTTACAATTAGACGTTACTATCAAAACTATAGAATAGCAATTCTAACTGAACCTGACAGCAATTAAGGCTCTCAATTCTCATCAGGTGACATTAAGACCAATGATAAATGGAGTGTCTTTAAAAACTCGCCAAAACAATCAGATAAGGATTCAATGTGTTTTGGGTTGCGTTAGACTTTCCAGCAAGAAAATTGCAGAAAAATTAGCCAAAAAAGAGTTAGCTTTGCAGTTTGTGGAACTATTCTGTGGCTGGAGAAGAGAACATTTCTTCTCACCCATTTAAAAATAAGAGGATAAACAAAGAAAATTATACTGGGACATTCTACCATTCGACTTGATAGAGACTTTCTACCTAACATACAACGTTTAGCGCATATATGTAATTCAGTAAGAATATTTTAAGAATTGATATAGGTATTCTAACAGAGGACTGCAGGCCACCAAACTTTGAAGTTATTTTAATGGAACTTTTAGGTTTCATAACGAAGAGATTGACACCTTATAAAGCATTTATCCCGTGTTCTATAACTTTGTAATGCTACTTTTTACTGATTTGCTATATTAACTATAATTTCTTTGCTATATATTAATTTGCTATATTCAACTTCTAATTGATTGGTTAATCCATAATGCTAGAAATAAGTTATATGTCTTTAATATCGGAAATAATTTTGAGGGCAAATTTGCATAACTGGTACTTGTTCCAGAAAAACGAGCTATTTAGTCTGTTGCGATTAAAGAGTTTGAAGAGTTTAAGAAGGAGGCGTGTATAAAGGGTGGGTGGGAATTTTAAGTGAACTCAATCTGGGACTAGACGGAGATACCTAGCCACTTTAAGACTGTGGGTTCAAATGTCAATTGGATGAAAGTTTGTGTGATGAAAGTTATGACAAACTCTTTTATTTTGCTATACCCTGATCTCAATTGAGCTAAGATAGTACTTGCTCCACTTAGGAAACGCCGTTCTTCCTGCGAGATATTGGATTCCAATGTATTCGTGTTAATTCCCTCGACGACTGATTTTTTGGCCATCACTCCGTATATAACACAGAAGATATTTAATGTTATCATTAATATTATCATTTTAATTATTAACTTCAAGCAGTAAGTATTGTGCTTATATTATATTAAATACAATTTTACATAATTCTACTACAATTTTTTTTAAAAAGCTTAAATTTAATACATATACTTTATTAATTCATTTGAGAATATATTATTACCTTTGAAACAAGCACACCCCATGATATATCCCATCATCAGCGTAACTTGTGCTTTACTGGGTACGCGCTGATGGTTGATTATATTATTGTATGTATTTTTGTTTTTTTTTTGTATTGTGTAAAGATACAATTTTTGTATCTTTTCAGTTGCCGCAATTATTGTTGTCAGGAGCACCGTTTTATATAACAACTTACAGACTATAGACAAAAATTATTGTGAGCGGTAATTGTATACAATTTCACTCGCACTACTATTGTATGACATTTATTTATCACAATTTGAAAAAAAAAAACGATTAAGTTGAGACGAGTATACGAGTAAAGTGTAAGATTAATGCTATAATACTTTTATTGGATATTGAATATTTGTAAATTTGTGCATTTGATTTATGTACATAAATTGTAGCGAGTATGTGCTTTTTATTTTTTTTTTAAATAAATTTATTATCACACAATTGCCGAAGTACTTTTGATAAAGCGTTGAATTATTAAAAATTCATTTGTGCGCTTAAAACTAAAAATGCTATTTTTATTAAGTTTTTTACACGCTTGTGACTTGATTGGCATTTTTCTTTGGTTTAAGATATTTTACATATTAACACTAAAAACTTTCAAATCTAAAAAGAAAAGAAAAATATAAATTTTTATTTTTATAATTTTAATTTCAAAAAATTAAATTATTTTTACATTTCAAAATTGAAAATTTTGGTGTGGACTGTACACTACGTGTGGACTGTACACTACGTGTGGACTGTACACTACGTGTGGACTGCAGTTGTTATTCTCATACATGGCAACAAAATCCTTGTGTCATTACTCATTAAAAAAAATAATCACATAAACATTAAAAAAAATGACGTTAAATGTAAAAGCCAATTCATCAAATTTAAATTGTCGTAAAGTCAAAACAACTCATTAAAATTTACAATGAATAATAGAGCGAACTGTAAAATGGCAAAGCCCATTCCGGCTCATACTTAAGCCGAAGCTCATCAAACAAACGCACCATAAAGTTCAGCTACAGGATATGTTTCTTTACAGGTCATAATTTATTTAATGTATCCTTGAGCAGCGTTTTAAATTGAAACACAAACTTTTGCCAAATACAATAAGCCTTAAATGCCTCATATATTGACAGCTGTAACGCATGCCTGAATTTTGTTTATACCGCAGATAAATTTTGTATCTTGTATCTCCTATCTTGTGTTTTTACAGTTTTTGTTTTTTTTTTCCTCCGGTTTTTGTGTTTTTGTGTTTGGCAATTTCTGTTAATTTTTAAAATGTGTTACCAGTTTAAATGTACGATTACAGGAGATACAGGATATATACACACTGAGCATTTAAAAAATGATGATTACTGTTACTTTGGAAAGCATACGAGTTATCTGCTGCCAAGGAGTAAGCTCTGAAAATGTATTTCAGACATAAACATTGTCTGCTAAGACGTATCTGTAAACGATTATTAGTGATAAAATATTCAACAAAGTTTGGAACTTTTTCTACTTTAAGATAGACAAAGTTTTCGTTTAAAAAGTGTATGCAGTAAAAAGGATCATTTAATGCCATAGAAAACTGGTGAACCACAAAATTGCATTACAAAGAGGAATAGAAAAGTTTTTTTTAAAATTCTTTTTTTTTATCTTTTTTTATTTAATTTTTTTTTTTTATTTTTTTGGTTGCTTAATGCAATTTATTGTCCTGGTGGGAAATAAAGTAAAGAAAAAGGATTTAGCAAATCAGATAAGTGCAGTAAATTTGTATAAATGAGAAAGTACTATGTACTTAAAATGGAGAAATTTTAAAATCTCTATTGAAAAATGAGGGTTGCAGGATAATACTAAGTCGTACTTAAATTTGTTCCGGAAAAGAAAATGCAAAAATAACTGTTATTATATGAATATTTAACATAAATGCTTTAAATATGCAAAGATTTAAAATGCAACCCAGAAAAATAGCAGTAGATTTTACTTGTGAAATTATTTATAACAATTTGTTTCAACGGCCGACTTCACGTAATAATTAAAATGGAAATAAACAATTATTAGACCTCGATTAAATTAATAGCCCTTTACAAATTAAATTCGTATTAGATAAAGCATAGTGAGTTTATAAGTAATTTTTTGCAACAACAAAAAGTGAGTGGATGATAATCAGTAATAATCACATCAATATAGTTTAGGATAACCTTTCAAAAACTACGAACAATCAAAAACTGACCACAAATAACAAAAATATGTATGAAATGCGTAAAATAGTTTTAGGTGACTATCAAAAAAGAAAGTCGAGGGGGCCTGATACTAAAGACGTTTCAGTTACCTTTTGTGAACTTGCTCATAATATAAATTGCAGACGTAAAAGTTGAAGACATGAAAAGCTGTTTGCAAGGTATACAATTATTTTGATTATTTTGCCCATAAAATACAAAAGCTTTATTAATCAGATAATATAATAACATTGTGATAGAAAGTTTTAAGAAAAAAAAATTGGTTCTACATAGACTCGCCATTATTGATGAAATATGAATCACACATAAAAATCAGGTAATCGTTCTACACTGTCACTACTGACAAAAATATCGACAACTTGTAACAATTCTATGATATTACCTTTAAATAAAAGTCAGAAAATTTACAGAGATTATAAACACTTCCTTTAATTGGTTTAAATAAATATTAATTTTAGATTTACATATAATAAATCTTGCTACGCGTGGGCATGGTTGCTTCGGTTAGAAAGTTGGCCGAAAAACGCAATGGTTTCAAATTTTAAAGATTTCTATTAAAAAAGATAAAGCAAAACAAGGTATATGCAAAGGTATACACATACCTCTGAAACATACAAATGATCAAACATTTATTAAACAGACTGAAAAGGTTCCTAAGAAGGAAAAAACTGTGTTGTCATGCTGGATGAGGGTAATGGTTTTTGGGTATTTCCCTGATTAATAACCTCAAAATTGATACCAGATAAATTGAAGCATACTATGCTATAACAACATACAAGGTGAGATGAAAAAACTGCAACAAAGTAAAACGCCATAATTTTTTCATTTTTTTTAAATTTTATTGAATGAAAGCAAAAAATGTCGGAAATAACATCAAATTTGAGAATCGGTTTAGATTTGTTCGAATTGGCCACCTTTGGCCCGAAAGTGGCTCTGCGGTATTTTGTCCCATTCTCGGCGAAGCGCTTGCTTGAGATGATCGACACTTTGGTATTTTTTAGTTCCAACCTTGCTTTCCAAAATACCCCAGGCACAATAGTCCAACGGATTGGCATCCGGAGATTTTGGTGGCCATTGTGCGGTGGAAATGAAGCGAGGAACCTCATTTCTTAACCATTCTTGGATGGCGCGTGCTGAGTGCGATGGTGCTGAGTCCTGTTGGAATGTCCAAGGTCTGCGGCCGAAATGTTTGCGTGCCCAGGGCTTCAGAACTCCCTCCAAAATATTTTCGCGATAGATTTGCGCATTTAATTTGACACCACGGTCGATGAATACGAGCGGCGAGCGACCATCGGCTGTTATGGCGGCCCACACCATCACCATGGCCGGCTTTTGAGTTGTGATGGCCAACCGAAGTTGCAAATTTTCAGCTGACCTCTCTGGCAAGTAAACACGATCATTTTGTTTGTTTACAAACTGCTGGATAACGAATGGTTTCTCATCGGAGAAAACCAAATTCGGCAGTTCACCACTTTCGGCCAAGCGAAACAACTCTTTAGCTTTTTCGAGTCTAACTTTTTTTTGCGCATCAGTAAGATCTTGCACTTTTTGGAACTTGAATGGCTTTAGTCCAAGCTCATTTTTCAATATTTGCCGAATGGCATATTGCGATATGTTCAGCTCACGAGCCATTTTTCGTCCACTGCGACGCGGATTTCGTTCAATTCGCTTTTTCACTTTTCGAACCATTTCTGCCGATGTTGCTGTTTTTTTTCGTCCACTTCCTTGACGTCGGGCTACGCTACCAGTATCATGGTAACGAGCGATGGTACGAGACACAAAACATTTATTCACTTCTAAATGCTGGAGGGCTCTAACGATAGCCACTTGTGGTTTTCCAGCCAAATGCAAAGCAATCACACTATCACGCTTGAATTCCATCACAAATAACTTTTTTTTTGAAAAATTCCCACCAAAATGCTTTTGTGCGCTTGTAAACAATATAATGAGCTGTCACTAGAATAAATCTGACAGCTGTGGGACGAGCGGTTTAGAAATGACAGCAGTCTGAAGTTGGTTGCAGTTTTTTCATCTCACCTTGTATTATACAGTTATATTATAGTAGAGCTTTCTCATAATCACCAAATGTCACCAAATGTTTTATAACACCGAGATACTGCCCCGACTTACAGGTCACACTACGGTAATCGCCATGGTTTAAATTGATGAAATTAGTTGATATTTACCAGATCTGATCATTAGAGATTAATCTTAATGTAAATTTGGATTAGAACTAAAGGTTTTCTTTAGTTTATGGAGCGGATTCTGCTATATTATACAGTAAGCAGTACCACGAATCGCAGGTCACATTACGAAAATCTCTATAGCTTTGTGGCGACCCAGTTGGCTGTGCATTTATTGAGATTGAAAACCAAAATTCAATTTCAAATATTTAAAGGTT
>NC_051846.1:27076688-27092287 GCF_002237135.1 Teleopsis dalmanni
AATTAAATAAAAAAACTATATTGGGTAAAAATAGAATATCAAGAGCACTGAATTATGATAACTTTTATTTAGTTAAAATGAGATATTTTTATAATAGTGAAGATATTAATTATTTACATATTTTATCTTTAAACTATATACTTTGTCTAACAAGGAGTTTAAAAAATTTTCTTCTTCAATTCTTCTTCTTCCTTATCAATATAACAGTCCTCGGTGGACTAGTGGTTCCTTAACCGGAGTTTAACCAATGGAAAGTATAAATATGTATACAAAATAATTTCGTTAAATATTTCTACAATTGTTTTCAACTATCTATATTAAAAAGTCATTTGGCACACTGATGGGGAAGCGAAACTTAAAATAGATTTATACCATCATAATATAACGACTACTGTCTGAGGTTTACATTGTAATAACACATAAGTTAAGGTGCATAAGTTCTTTTAATCATATTACGAACTTTTTTTTTTATATTTATATTATACTTAATCGAATTTAGGAAGTCCTTTGGCACAATGATGCCAAAGGACTTCCGGCACTTAAAAAAGATTTATACCATTATAATGTACCGCCTATTGTTTGAGGCTTTGAATTATGAATTTTTTTTTTAAATTTATATTATACTTAATCGAATTTAGATTCTTTCAATCATTATACGATTGTTTTTTTTAATTTATATTATTTTACCGCTTGATCTTCACATATCTAAACCTCAATAATGGTTTCGTCCATGCCTTATAACTCATCGAGTTATTCTAATCAACTCAATATATTATTGTTGATTAATTTTAATATACAAATACTTTATAATGATTAATACTTCAGCAATTGGTTCAACTTCAATTAAAAAAATAATATGTTAAACGTAATAAAAATATCTACACCCAATCTAATTGATGGATTCCAAGTTTAATTTAAGCGTTACAATTATACAATTAATATGTTCCAGCTCAGCTATTATCGCCATTAGTTAAACGTCTTTGTCTATTTAATTGAAGTAATTAATTTGAGATACTCCTATCTGTGACACAATTACAAAATAATTAAAAACTGTAATTAAAAATCTGTACTAAAAATTACACAATTAGTTCCAAAGTCTATTTAGACGGGGAAATTCTAAACTACATTCGTAAAAGTGAATGAATAGTAAGAAACTATTTATCGTAGATAACTTTAAGTAACAACATTATAAAAGAATAAAATTAAATTTATAAAAGATACACGTATTTGTATAATATTTATGAATAAATCAGTTTAAATAAAAAAAATTGGAATTAGATTCGTAAAAAAGAATGAATAGTAAAAAAATATTCATTATAGATAACTTTAAATATCAACAGTATAAAGGTATAGAAATCTAATTTGTGATAGATATACAAATATAATATTTATGAATTAATTAATTAAAAATAAAAATTTAAATTTAATAACACTTACCTTAACTTCATTTTGGTAAATATTTTAGTGTTAATTTTATTAATGTTTATGTAAAAATGTTGTAATAAAGTTCAACTTAAAGTTTTATGAAAGATACTTTTTCACGCTTAGTAACACACTTGGCACTTTTTTATCTCCAAAGTATATTTGATACTTTTGTTTTTTAAATATTAAAGTTCAATCAACTCCAAAATTAATTTTTTTTTTGGAATTATTAAAATGTATTGTTTTTCAATTTTAAATATTTTCAGTATTTCTTGATTATTTTTTATTGTTTTTTTTAATATTTCAACAAGGTCTTTTTACACTATTTATGGTGAGTAGCACTCTTTTTGTTATTGTTTTCAAATAAACAAATTTTAATTAATTGTTTATTGTAGGTGTTGTTTTCTGTTAAATTTTATTTTTATTTTAATTTTTATTTTATTTGGTAATTTTTGTATTGTTGGTTTCTTGTGTTTGAGATACAAATATTTTTGTTTTTGTATTTTTTTCCTCTTTGTTTGGTATGTATCTTTCCGGTTTTATTTTCTTCCGTAAACACGTCTATCTACAATTGATTCTCTTGCAATACTGAAAGCAATTTATAATCGTTGAATTGCTTTTATATTACTCGCGGCGTTTATTTATCGCTCGCATAAACTCTGATCAAATTTATAAATGCTTCAATAGATAAGATTATGTGTACTTTTACGATACTTTTTGTTGGAGTGTGTGCACACACTAAGTTATTGCTGACTTAATGATCATTAACCAACTACTTACGCTTGTGTGAGAATTTGAGTCGCCTTAGTTCGTTGTTCTTATCGCAAATAAATAATTGTATTAAAACCGATTGCTGGAAAAATATTCTACACTTTTTGCACACAGATCGTTTTTTTATTTTTTTTTTATTCGGAAAAGGCTACTTAAATAATCAAAAATGTATACACAATACACAATTGTGGTAACAAGACATAAATGGGCATTGTAATAACTGATTTTTTGGACTTTACTTCTAATTTTATTACATTTATTTTGATGAATGTAGATAAGGGATTACTGTTGTTGTCATAGTCCATTATAGAGCCAGATCAGTCCCCATTACTGATGGGACAAATTTAGGTAATAAGGATTTTATTGTTGTTGTCATAGTCCATCATAGAGCCAGATCAGTCCCCATACTGGTGGGACGAATTAAGGTAATGAGGATTTTATTATTGTTGTCATAGTCCATTATAGAGCCATACACGTTCCAATTGTGGTCTGAGGAAGAGGAATTAATAGTGACATTACTAATGGGGCGAATTAAGGTAACAAGGGATTTTTTGTTGTTGTCATAGTCCATCATAGAACCAGACCAGTTGCAGTTATGCATTGAGGAAGAGAAATTAATAGTGACATTACTGATGGGGTGAATTAAGGTAATGAGAATTTTATTGGTGTTGTTGTCATAGTCCATCATAGAGCCAGACACGTTCCAATTGTGGGCCGAGGAAGAGAAATTAATAGTGATATTACTAATAGGGCGAATTAAGGTAACAAGGGATTTTTTGTTGTTGTCATAGTCCATCATAGAGCCAGACAAGTTTAATTATGGGCTGAAGAGGAGGAATTAATATTGATATTAGTTATGGGGCGAATTAAGGTAAAAAAGGTTTTTGTTGTTGTTGTCATAGTCCACCATAGAGCCAAATCAGTTTCAGTTATTGACTGAGGAATAGAAATGAATAGTGACATTACTGATGGGTGAATTAGGATAAAGAGCATTTTGTTGTTGTTGTTGTCATAGTTTATCCAGAGCCAAACAAGATGGACTATCTTGAACTGCTAAGCCAGTGCTAATCGGCCAAACAAAAAACAGGCACATTTGCCCTGTTATAAGTTGAGGAATGGAAATGAATACTGGCATTAGTAATGTGGCGGTTTAAGGTAATGATTATTTTATTGTTATTGAAACCCATTATAAGTCCAGACCAGTTCCTGTAGGCTTAACGATGCACACTAATACTGTAATGCAATGAGAAATAGAAATGAATAATGGCATTAGTGTATATTCGTTTCGTAATGGACTCAAAAATGGAAGTGAATAGTGCAGAAAAAAGGCCACTGTCCTGCTATGACGTGTGGAATGAAAATGATTAATTTTATTAGTAGGGTTAAGTAGGGTTAGGTAGGGTTAAGGGTAATGAATATTTTATTATGATAGTCATAATAACCCAGCATAGAGCCAGACTAGTTTTAGTTGTCTTACTATAAGAAAGGAAATGGAAATAGATAGAGGCATTAGCCATGGGGCGTATGAGGTTAGTGAATATTTATTTGTCGTTGTTGTGTTTCAAATCTTCATAAAGCAAGATTACGCTGCTAAGGGATGGAGAATTGAAATAAACAATAGCGGTAATGATAGATCGGATTAAGATAATGGGAATAAAATAGCATGTGGTAAAGGGGGTTTGAGTATATCTTGAACAAAGATGCAAAATATGTATCACTGAGCTACAGTGAACTGAGCTACAGATCAAATTGTCTTAATTCATAGTGTGTGGAACAATAACACACATAATGACGTCATAAAGCATACAATTCATGTTTAAGTATAAGTCAAACAAAAATTTTATTTATAACAAGTAACATTACCCTCACCTAAGTGTAAATAGGATTGAATATCCTTAGATGAATTGCAATGCTTGAACCGAGATACCCTTCTATGAATCCTCGATAGATAAGATTAGTTCCATTCTGTTGAGTTTATTCAGTTTATCAGGTCTCATATCCTTACCAATGTGCAATTCAAAAATTGTCATGTAGCAACTTCGCTAGAACCTTGTGTATATTGTTATCCAAAACTGGGCAAGCACGGAGAAAATGCGTAATTGGTTGTTTTTCGTTTATTTTCACAAATCCGAAAAGAAGTCTTAAAAGAAATACATTACAGTTTGCCATCACAAATTCTAATTATTATTACAAACTCTAACAATTAAAGGCTTTATATCGACTATACATAGTCCAAGGGGATTTAACACTAATATTTAGCAATGGTTCCTAAATCTCTTACAATATTGAATGCGGTGCTATAATTCGATTTGTAACAAGTAATAAAGAGCTTTCATTACAACTACGAAATATTGGTATGCTTCCAAATAAGTCTTTTAATATTTTTTTAGACGCCTTGAAATTTGATAATAACATGATTGGAGTCTAATTTTCAAGAAACTTAATCTTAAACTATTAGATTTACGATTTCTTGTTGTGTACATTGGGCAAAAGATTATGCTGTCCAATTCATAATATTAAAGATTAGCGTAGATTATTCTGATAGTCGTTATAAACTTCTTTCATAATATATTTAAATAAAGACATCAATAATTTATTTTCCTTAATAATTACGATTTGCTTATTGCTCATAAAATGAGGTTTGCATAAAAAATTAATAAAATTCAAAAAGCATAATAACTTAATTACCTTATTCCGCATTCAATCATATTGATCGTTCGTTTATGATAATAGTTTATATATATATTAATTCAGTTACTTTGACCAATATTTATAAATGAATTGTTATTCGCATATGTACTTGAGTTACCAAAACGTTAGCAACACCGTGGTTCACCGTTTCCATAATAATTTGGAACATGTGTAAAAAGAGAGTTGCCATAATATTTCAATATTTTGATTTATTGGAATAGATTTTTTCAAAAAATTTGCTCTATTAATTATTTAAAAAGTAAGTAATGTCAAAAAATTAAAATTAATTGCGGCAGAATTATAATATGCAAGGTTTGAGTATATTTAAATCGGTGTTGTTTACATATATTTAAATATAGTTAGGTATATTGAAAATATTTACGAAATATTAAAATCAACACTAAATGTTTGGTTGTTGTTCTTGATAATTCCAAAGTTAAAAGTGCAAAAATCGCTTCTAAAAAAATAGGTCTGATTATTGTAACTAATGCAACTTCAATATGGACCTGAAGTTTGAGTAGTTTGAGGAGTTTGAGTAAAATTCGGTACTGCGGTTTATTGGGTTAGTATATTTATTATATTCATATATTCAATCCTTTAACTCCTAGGAGAAGCAGAGTGTCGCATTCATACAGGACCAAAACTGCTACTAGTAAATAAATAAAAACCGCTCTAGATATAAATTTTCTACCCTGAGGTGTCTCCTGTACTGTGTGTTGACCAGCTCTCGAAGACCGTGTCCAAATTTGGTCAGAACTAGGTTTAAGTTTCTGGGGGTCCCGTTCTTCAACACAGTCGGCGATATCTTGAGCATTAGCATTGGCCATATTCTTGCCTTTATAAATGCCTTTGGCTGGTTCTAGTTTGACCTTCTCTCTACTACCCATTATTACGTGGCTTTGTAGATTCAAAATGGCTTTTTGAACTAATTGAGGAGGACTCGTTCCTCTCTTTAACACAACTAACTAACTAACTATGAATCGTTGTGGTGCATTAAAAAGATATCGAAATTGCATTTGACAACACCTTTTTGCTTATCATAAATCTATTGATAATTTTGTTTACTGATAGACACAGCCATTGTCAGTAATTTTAACGATCTTATTAAACAAGATTTCATATAGTATATTTTGTTAGTATTAATAAGTATATTAACAACTTTTGCGGTGAAATTCTTCTGACAAAGTCTACTGACGATGGTCCATGCTTTCACTACAAATCATCTTTTAGCGATGAATAACGAAAACTTTTATTTGAAAATGAAAGAAAACTATGGAGTCATTACTTGCTTAGGGTTCTTCTCTTATTTCGGTAGGTGCTAAGCCACGAAAATCATCATCTAGGGATGAATAACGAAAGATTTCAGCAATTTCAATGTATGCGCTGAGACTAATCATGGGGAAAGTAGCAGTTAATAACGTTAATAATTAGAAATATAATTTTATGGTATTCTGAAGATGACTATCAATAACAGTCAAAGTATTGGAATAATATAAGTAATGTTTTAATATACCATAAACAATTATTTTATTTGATTAATTAGCCCATACATAAAAGAAGAACTATTAAGCTATTTGCTTGTATTAAAAAGTTATGAAATCCTTGTTTAATTGATAGCCTTTAGCATTTCTTTATCTTTATCGGAACGTAATGTAATGCAAGACAGAAAAGTTTTACATTTAGTATATATATAGATGCCAATCAATTTGTTTTAATAAGAATAAGAGAATAAAAAGCTATATATACGATAATGTATACACCTACGCTGATAACTATATAAGTATATGTGCTGCCAGGTACCATCTGTCACCATGAGATCTGAATCATGTTTTAGCCCTCATATTATTATGACACCTCTAGTATGAAATCCATATACAATATAAGCCTTCATTTTGCTTTTAGTTTTTTAAGTCTTTCTTATTAGAATTTTAAATTCCTTATGTATTCATTGTTATTTCGTCCATAAAATAGAGATAGTTAGTTAATTCCTAACAATTTCTTTAATTATACTCGTAAATAATATAATTTAATAATTTATAACATATAATTTATCTTTGAACTTACGGCAATGACTGATATTGTCGTTTGCCGGTTTAAATGTTATACTTGCTTGATTCTGTATATTGAATAAATGATTGTATTTATGAGATTTAAGGGGAACTTTAACATTTTATTTTATTCTTCATATCAGATGTGTTACGAAATCGATGTATCTGAACCGCATTAAAATAATCTTGCCACTCCTAAACCAGTTCATATAATTTGAGTATGCGTAAGCAACTTTAATTGTTCTTGATAATCTGATCATGTATAACGTTACCATATTTTTTTCAAAAAAATACTATACTCTTATATAAAAAAACATAAATTAAAAATGAATGAGTCTGACTTTGCACTACTTCATTAGAGTAGGGGAAGTACTTATTAGTAGAGTTATAAACAGCATATAAGTCACTTTTTTACGTATGTGAAAAATAATTATTGTATGAAAAATAAATAAATATACATTTTATCATTTATACAAAATATAAACAAATTATCGAATTATAACTAAAATTGTATTCATGTGTTTAAAAATAAAATAATATACAATGTATATTAGGTTTTTATTGTTTTGTTTACATTATTCAAATTAATTAGGCTTATTTAATTTATTAACAATAAAAATATTTACTAAACTGAAGAAATTTTAAAAATAATAATATAGTACACAAGTAAAATAATGAAGATAATTTATCTTAATAAAATTTGTAACGCTATTAAAAAAATTAAATATTATATAAACATAAATATAATAACTATATTATTATGCACATATATATTTTTAAATACAATTTATCCATAACTTAATATTTATTTATATATGAGACAACAAATGTTCAAATAATTATATTATTTTTAATTTATTTGTTTATTATAATCTCAAAACAAAAATAAAAATATTGAGTTATAAACTTGAGAACTATTTTTTTCTTTATTTTATTTTTCTTTATTTATTGTTATAATACAAATTAACAATTTGTTCTTAAACTTATTAGAGAGCTGAGGTGCTTTGAGGTTTTGAGCGCACTTTATGTTCAAAATGTGGTCTTCTTCTGCTTGCGGAGCATACGGCTTCTACAACAGATCTAAATCTTACTCTATTGGGAGGACCATGACAAATTACATTCCAGGAAGAGTTTCCAGCTATTCCTTCAGATAAACCCTCTGTAGCTATTCTCTGTTTTTTAATCTGAACAAATGGCTCGACGGTAAAAACATTGTGTAAAATAAAAATTTCAGCTTACAAACCCCTATTTTGATGACCTTAAGAAATCTTATTATTTGGAGCGGATGAAAATATTTTCTCCATACAGTTATTTGTTGTAAGTAGTGGTTAACAAATAAACGCCTATTTTAAGGAACTTGAGGAATCTTATAATTTGGAGAGGATACAATCTGAACAAATGGCTCAGGAGTAAAGATTTATGTTAAATAGAGAGGTCAGCACATAAACACCTATTTTGATGACTTTGAGGAATTTTATTTTTTAAAGGTGTTAAGAAAATAAAATTTTGAGGACCTTGAGGAATTCATTTGTTTGAACACGAAAAAAAAAAAATAGGAAAAACGATTTAAAAATTGACTATTTTGGGAAATAAAATGCTTTTTGTTAAAAATATATATCTTTTTAGTTAAAAGTCACTGAATTAGCAAACTACCCAGGTAACACAAAAATCACGATGCTAATGAGGAATACACAAATTATTCAGTGAGATGGGTGAGTATCTGCAGAAACCCTCCAACTATCAAAAAATAAAAGTGCCTAGATGCACTAACTGTAAAAAGGCTAAAACATTAGATATTAGACAGGACTATACGTTAACGGTATTTTCTCTGTATTTGATATATGTTTATTTTTGTTTTTATTTTTATCTACTTCGGTGTCTAAAAATGTAAAGTTTGAAAAGACTCAACATTAGACATTAGACAGGACTATACGTTAACGGTATTTTCTCTGTATTTGATATATTTTTATTTTTGTTTTTATTTTTATCTACTTCGGTGTCTGAAAATATATATTTTTTATAAAATAAAATATATTTAAATATGGTAGACATATGATGGGATAACAAGGTCTCTAGTGGAATCATCGTCTGCTGGTTTGTGGTTTTAATAATTGTTATTGTAAACAAAACAAATTGTTTAGAGACAAATTTGTGGTTAGAGCAATTGATTAATTCTCATAGTGATTTTATCTACGAATAGACAATATTATATTTTAAAGTGTATCTTCTTAAATTGAATACTTCATTGAAGAGTCGGTTAATTTCGTTCAACTCGTGTCGTTACTAACATTACATAAATTATAAAATAATAACAAGACAGTTGACACATGCATTGAAATGTGAGCAATATGACACAGAAAACTTATCGGTTAATAATAGTTTTAATAAAATTTTTGCATATTAATTACTAAAGTCAATGACTTGTTGTTAACTTTGTTCAATATTTTCACTAAACGGAAAATTACTTGAGAATGAGATTTTTTCATTAACGGAAAATTTTAATCTTACCGTGAGAAGTAGTTATAATTTTTCTATAAAAAATTTACAAAGGTAATAATGAATGCATATTAAATGCTAGATAAGAACGATTATAATAATAATATGACATATTGTTTGTTTAATTTTAGTTACATGAGAAAAACAAAAATAATATATGTACTTATTTTTGTGAATACTTTACAGTTGTTATCTTGTAGTATATATAAGATAATGCACCCTGTACCTTGCAAAAATAAGATTTTAAAATGTAAACAATAATTAAATTGTAATCAACTATGAATAGTGACTACCCATAGACTAACTAGTATGCATCTATTAGAGTATACCTATATGTAGATCTTAACTGATTCTGATAAAATACTTTATTTTTAAATATTTTCCAACCATTTATGAATCATAAATCATTTGTGCCCTATTTAAGTATGAACTATCGCCGGTTAATCAACTAAATCTTATCTCTTCATAGTCGTACCCATTGTCTGCCTCAGACACTGAAGCGACAAGCAGACTACAAACCGTAAAAGCATAAAATATGCATAGAGTAGATTGAGTAGATACATTTAATGTGTCAAAATCCTATTATCTTTTTAATTAAATTCTCATTAATTTTTGACAGACAATTAATAAATGTGTTCAATAATTTTTGTAAATAAACTTTGAGTTATAAGAATGATGCAATTTCATTTTATAAACAATAAAATAAAATTTAGTTCTGATTTGAGATAGCCATGATCCCGATATTTTTTCTTATCGAGAATAAACTGAAACGAGATTAAAACTGTTCGCTTTGAAACTAACAACCGTAAAAGCGGAGGAGGAATGAAGTCATTAAAAACTGTACATTTTAATAGATACAATATATTTACATATTGTATACAATTTGCTTATAAAAAATAAAAGTTATTTTTATTTTGTATTTTATTATATTAAAAAAAATTTGAAAAAAAAAACAAACCTGCCTACCCGTTTTGGAGAATGTTCAATAATTATTAATGCCATAAACGAAACCAGTCAATGAAGATGTTAATTTACTTATCAGTTTAGGTACTAGATATTTTCTGTTTATAGATTAGTCATTGAAAATTATGCATAAATATAAAATATAAAATATAAAACAACAAAACGTGTATCTGAATAAAATTTAAACTTAATTTTTTTTTACCAAAACTAGCGAATTTTGTATTAATTAAAAATTTTCTTGTAACTAACCGAACAAAATTTATTGTAAATTAAATGCTAAACAAAGGTGTTATTATTTTGTTAAGCCTTATAAGTGGGGCATAGGGAAAATATCCACAAAATATCAACATTGAAATGTTAGATAAAAACTTAAACCTTCTAAAAACAATTAGATAAAAAATCAAAACAATATGAAAAATAATACATACCACATAGTTATATTGCAAACACTCTATACACTCTAACAGTGCGTCTACACTGAATAGATATTGGCGAGATTTATATATATACTCTCACTTTTTCACTGAATCATATAAATCTTTATACACAGTCAAAATTTTAAAATAATACTTATTTGCATTTATAGAACATAAATATTTTGGCAAATTCTTGTCAGTGTAGAAAGAAAATAATACTTATTTGCATTTATAAAATTTAAATATCTTGGTAAATTCTTGTTAGTGTAGAAACAAAATAATATTTATTTGCATTTATAAAATATAAATATATTGGCAAATTCTTGTCAGTGTAGAAAGAAAATAATACTTATTCGCATTTATAAAACATAAATATATTGGCAAATTCTTGTCAGTGTAGAAAGAAAATAATACTTATTTGCATTTATAAAACATAAATATATTGACAAATTCTTGTCAGTGTAGAAAGAAATTAATATTTATTTGCATTTATAAAACATAAATATCCTGGCAGATTCTTGCCAGTGTAGAAAGAAAATAACACTTATTTGTATTTATAAAACATAAATACCTTGACAAAGTCTTGTCAGTGTAGAAAGAAAATAATATTTATTTGCATTTATAGAACATAAATATGTTGGCAAATTCTTGTTAGTGTAGAAAGAAACTAATACGTATTTGCATTTATAAAACATAAATATCTTGGCAGATTCTTGCCAGTGTGGAAAGAAAATAATACTTATTTGCCTTTATAAAATATAAATATCTTGACAAAGTCTTGTCAGTGTAGAAAGAAATAATACTTATTTGCATTTATAGAACATAAATATTTGGGCAAATTCTTGTCAGTGTAGAAAGAAGAGAATACTTATTTGTATTTATAAAACATAAATATCTTGACAAATTCTTGTCAGTGTAGATAGAAAATAATCTTTATTTGTATTTATAAAACATAAATATCTTGACAAAGTCTTGTCAGGGTAGAAAGGAAATAATACTTATTTGCATTTATAAAACATAAATAAAATTAAAATTATGTTTATATATATAAACATAAATATATAAAACATAAATATCTTGACAAATTCTTGTCAGTGTAGAAAGAAAATAATACTTATTTGCATTTATAAAACATAAGTATCTTGACAAAGTCTTGTCAGTGTAGACAGCGACTAATAAATACAAAATGTATGTATCATATAAAGGATTACAGTAATTTTGTTAAATAATTACTTTCTAATTCAATTATGACTTTATAATTCACTATGTACATATAGAAATTAAGTTATTTAGTCTAACCCTATGTCTATATTGGCTAGACATGGGCAAGATTTTTGACGCTACTACTTCTTCAACAAAAAAATTTTTGTTCCCTCGCAAAATTCGAAGGTTATATAGCTATATATATATAATAATAATAATAATACTGTAAAAAAAAATAATAATAGATAGGTATGTAAGAGTAACTAGTTGTTCCATGTTTCTTTCTAGTTTCTTCAACGTATATAGGAATTTATTAGAAAATGGTAGTTGATATAATGGTTTCCAATAATTTTCAATGTATATAATTTATTATTCGTTAGGTTAACGCTGCACTTTGTTTAATATTTATTGTGTATAGAGTACAATGTAATTAGTAACAACATGTTTGTTTTATTAGAAAAATTTGTTATTGTTGACAAGCCTCCTAATTCCTTCTAATGTATTTAGTAAATTCATGTTAAACTTATTTAAACTATTTTCACTGCAAAATAATAACTGAAATGGAAATTTTCTATCTCGTCTAACATATATGCAATGTTGCTAATTGTGAAAAATTCCCATTCACTCTCATATATAGTTCATATATACTTTCTCACATGCTCTACTAACAGTAATTCACCATTCCGTATATCCTTGTTATCAATTGCGTTGCAGTTAATCAATGTTAATTATTTTGATTATTATCAGTCAATTTAAATGAATACAGTGTGTATATATCTAAAAAGTGGTGTTGCTACATGCCGCTTCTAGACCGTTATCATAAAAATATTTTACAAACAGAATAGCTCCCGTCACCTGGTATAATTGCTTAATGTGATAAGACAAGTGCGGCCTAGCGATTTTCCCCAGTTGCTTGGGTTTCAATATGGAACTTCGTTCTCTTTGTACATTTAACGGATGAGTTCATGGCTTATTATTAACAATGCATGTAATGATAAATTGCATTAAGCATATCATCAGGCGATAATATTAAGATTTATTATTAGATATGATATTATGTAGGGTTTTGTAGTAATCTAGACATAGCCATATCATATTACAATAAATTACTTTTATTTTGTATAAAAGAGGCCGCGGTTAGTTTATCAGAACACAGCAACTGATTTGCTCTATTAATAAATGATATTATAAATTTACTTGTCTGTATAGTTACTATACTGGTCATTAGCAGGATAAAATTTATAAATTCATAATTGAGTAGGTTGTGCAAGAAATATTGATTAAATGTTATATTTAAATTTTTTATAGCACATTCTTAACATTATAGCGTGCTTACCTTACCTTTTGGGTTAAAAGTATCAGTTCTTAATGATACTAGGTAAAATATTTACTAAGTTCTTACTAGTTCGTAGACATCAATTACCCCAACCAAGCTGTTCTGTCTTCTTTATCGCATGAGAGAGCTAAAAAGATGTGATGAACTTGAGAAAGATGTCGACAGGTGGGAATATTTGTATGTGTCACTTATTATATGGCTAAACTATTTATTTATTTGAAATCTCATTGAGAACTCCATGCCAGACATAAGGTAAGTACTTGTTTTCATTTAACACGAGTATTGTATCTCTTTTATGTTTACGGGACTAGCAATTCTACTGACAGACTGTCACTCTAGGATAGACTAATTGTTAATTTCTATCTGCTTTAAGGTTCGGATAGCGCACCTATAGAAAGTTCTGGTCTGATAATTATCTTATATATGCGTATTTTACCTACAAAGAGAAAAACTGTAGATAGTGAAACGACGAGAACTAGTGTTTAAACTGTTTAAAAAAATACGTTCCGCTGAGATTGATTATAGAACACGGTTTAGAGAGATAAAAAATATCGAGCCTACTACAGTTATTGGCTGAAAGCTCGAGATAGCTTTTTCGAAAGGTTTTGGAAAAGCAATCATATTAGTCAACGTTCGAAGTGTACGGGAAACCTAAAAGCAAATACTTTTAATTTTAATATTATAAATATTTTAATATAATATATTAAATATGTTAGAGTAAATTTTTTTAAAATGAAATAAAAAGTTTAAACAATTTGAGAATGTGAATCAACGTGTAACATGCTTTTGGAACGTCTTGAGAAAAGCAAATAGTTTCACACAAATTTATTATTTCAAATGCTAGAATTTAAAAAAAAATTTTTTTAAATGCTTAAATAGAATAACTAAGAATAAAAAATAATGATTTAACACGTTGTTAGTATAAAAAAATGATTTAGTTTATATAAATAAATTTAATAAAAATGTACTATGATTTTGCTGACTATACTAGATTATAGCGCTTTAGTAAGTATTTGAACTATCAAACCTTTGCAAATAAATGTAACATGTGATCCACCAGGCTTTGATGCCTACATTTAGATACTATTTATAGACTTCCGCTGATAAGTAAAAAAAAATAAAAATAAAATGTTCAAGGTTAACTCTAAAATACTGTCTGAAAAGCAAGGCTTCGACCGATAAAAATAAGACTCACCAATTTATTTATTGGAATTATGAAAATAATTCTTTTGATAATTAATAAAGTGTATTTATAAATTTACTATAGTTTTAGTATCTTTATGTTATAATTATGAACTTCATTTTTTGAACTTAGGCCTGACAATAACAAATCATAAATTAATTAAAAAATCTCATGCAAATCGCTACCGATATCAATACGAATGTTTAATGTTTGTAATAAATACTTGGATTATTATTTATGATGCTTTAAGTCAACTTACTATAAAATAAAAACAAATAACGTTTTTTATGTTTACAATATTTACAAAATTATCGAATTTTTTTCTTATCTGAAAACGACAGCATTTGAATTCCTCATGGAAACACGCGATCTCATTCTACTTACGAAAAGATTATTATTTCGCACTGCGTGATATACTTGTGTAATGGCTGTGCGATATTGCATGCGATATATGTATGCGATATATGTATGCATGCATGTGTTCGTATGTATGTGACTTGGTTGGTATTTGGATGCCACACCTTTTGAATTTATTTTTGCAATTTCAGCTATACTTTTTCTAAGATGCTTTTTCCTTATTGCACTTAATGAAATATTTAAAAAAAAAACTATATATCAATATTTTAGCACTTGACTCGACAGTTGTAAAGTTTATATTGCCTTGTATATAATGTTTGTTTATGAATGAAAAATTGTTTAATGAAAGAAATATTATATATTATTATACTCTAATACTTGTATATATTAGGTTTGCATTTCTAATTTGATTCATTATTGATAAATAAAATTGTTTCGTTCTATTATAGTTCTTAGAATAATTTATATATTGAATTTATAAGCGAAAACAGTATTAAATCCATTCTTTCTTCCATATATACAGTACCACATACACCTTCTGCTCAAAAAGTATTCGGATTTTGTTGTTTGTTAACTACTCCTTAAGTAATAGACCGAATTTGATTCATTACTGATAAATAAAATTGTTTGGCTCTATTATAGTTCTTAGAATAATTTATGTACTGAATTTATAAGCGAAAACAGTATTAATTCCATTCTTTCTTCGATATATA
>NC_051846.1:27092387-27095836 GCF_002237135.1 Teleopsis dalmanni
ATTATTATTTGAATATTCTATAACTGATTCATTATGTATTTAGAATTCTAGTTTGTAAAATATTATCAGAATTTTTATTCATTTTATTCTTTGCATTAATTACTATTATTTTTATTTAAAAATCGATTTTAAACAATTTTTTTATAATCTAACATTAAGAATTAAAATTATATATTCAATTATTTATTCAATATATTTGATAATTCATATAATCCAGTTAATAATTTGTATCAGAACTTGCAAGTGTTTATGCACAAACTACATAATTTTCACTCAACACTTTTTGCCCATGTTATCCTATTGGAGCATTAATTCTACTTTAAACTGGTCTAAACTTGATATGTTCCAAAATTCATTCGTTACAGAATTTGGATAGATACATAACGTACATTATGGTTTGCAGCAACGAGCATATCCATAATTTTATACGGTATATAATATTATGGACCTCCCCGTGTATTTGTATTTATCAAGGACAACATAAGTCTACAACCATATCTCTACACACATCCCTAATTTCCATTAAACGAATGCATCAACCTCTAATTTTATAGTAAATTATATTATGGATACATTTTAAAATTATAGTAAAGTCCAGGAAATATTAAAAATTCTTGGTTTATTAGTTAGTTATCTAAAACCTTTTTAGACTATACAAAAATTGTTAAACCTGCAGATATGTACTACATACTACATATATTGCTTTTCATACAAATTTTCTAAGAACTACTCCTATAAAAATAATGGAGATAAGATAAATATGTTTTCCAGTTATATTTGTATTCAGTGACGTGGATATAATTTCGCCAATGATTTTATGAAAAGAAGAAGAGAAGAAAAACTTAGAAGTTGAGTAAAACGGCGTCATTTGAAATTATCCCTCGGTTCCAATGTCAGAGATGACCAAATTCAGTTGAAAAAAGTTATCAAATATCGTTTTAAATAATAGTTTTTTTTTTTATAAGAAACCCATTATTGCAGATCGTTATCCTCAAAAAGGATAAATTCGAAATACAAAAAAAAAACCATTGTAACTTCTCAATAATAATCTTACCTGTTTTCCAATCCCACATTATTTTCTCATCTTTTCTTCAGTACTCACAGAAGAAGATCATTATAACATTCTTATATTTATTGTGTTGTTATTCAAGCCTGTCCGCCATATTGGGGGGTATCGTGTGGAGGCAACAGGTAGAAACCATCAACTTATATTAGAGTATATAATGAAAACAAATAAATAAAGGGAAATTATATGGTGAAATTGTGTGTGATCTATATCAATGTCGACGATTTTATGACGATTTTAGAGTTAGATAGGTATGTTATTTGAGCATCGTCAGAAATAAACGGATTAGTTTGTAACAAGTAACTATTTAACACCTTGCCAAAGTCTCCTTTAGAACAATTTTAATGTCATGAGAACTAGAGGCATAATCAGGAATAAATAAGTTAGTTCATGACAAGTAATTATTAAAAGAGTTGATATGAATTCCAATGGATTAAAACAGTTTTTACTGAGCAGAGAAATGATTAATTTCCATGACAAGTTAGGCAGAGGTCTATGGAGAGTGACTTTCAATACATGCGAAAAAAAAGATATATGTACGTCAAGAGCCGACAGCTCTTCGATGTTAGTCGAATTCCCAAATGTTTCCTTTACTTTAACATTTGTTAATATATTTGAAATACAAGAATTGCTATAAACTATATAAAGTCACGAATGACTTTAATTACTTTTACAAATATATCCTAACAGCGTTTTAACACATCATCGATACAGGCCTTGGCTCCATTTCTAAACATAACGTGATCATGGTACAGGTGCTTTCCTAAAACATTCATTTTGCCTATAATTCAGGTATAACCATTTAAATAAACGCATATATTACAATTCATGTTTTATTACTGCTGAAAGTGTTTAAAACACTACATACGCATATCTTCGAAATTAGTCCATCACATTATGGTAGAGAACACTATCCTATGATTGTATTTTACTTTAATATATGCTTACCCCCTTAACTACGCCGATAAATATTACATGCAACACTAAAAAGCTTTCAGAGTATTTTTAAATATGTCTGGAGAAATGGATCTTCAGTCATGGATCTGCGACATTGATGCTGAAGTATTGCCTAATAGTGCCACTAGTTCATAAATACAACCGGAAAGTGCATTTTTCAAAATGTATCTATAAATGGTGGTAACTCCGTGGTCCTATTAACTCCGTACCTGGAAATTAATTATTAATTGTTTAAAAAATATATTTACTAAAATATCAGCTTGTGTTTAATGTTGAAAGCAATGACCAAGACTTTTTTATAATCGGTGTTGAGGTTATCAGATACTATCAGATTCATCAATTATATAAGCAGTATATTTAACATTTCAGAAAAAAAAACCATTGGCTACATGGTAATAAGTCATTTCATAAGTTTACCTAATAGTTATATTATATATTAATAATATATAATAATATATAATAATATATAATAATATATAATAATAGTTATATTATATATTAATAATATAAAATATAACAAAATATACAAAATAGTTATATTATATATTAATAATATAAAATATAACTATTAATGGTCGCTATATTAATGGCTATATTAATGGTCGCTGTATATTTATATTTTATCAAGGTAATTATAGGAATAAATAATTATTAAAATTTACACAATTTCTCTTTGATAGTATATAAGAAGAGGAAGTATGAGGATTGTTCGCATATATACAAGTCGTACCAAAAATTCCAGTTGTAATAAATTTAGTTATTTATTAAAACTACATATCTTCCACTTCCATACTTATATAAAATTTCATGCCATGATTTCATAATTCTTAGAAATCACACTTCCAGACCAAATACCACTCCATGCAACGACTCTTTTATGGATGCAATGGGCTTTCGATAGTTACTTGTGGATTTTTATTGCCCCTATACGAAAATTCTGTTTGTGGATATATATATCAAGGAAAAAATGAGCCGCTGATGTTTGTGTAAACACAGTTTGTTCCATTAAACACTCGGTCAATTTTAGTTGTTGCGTTAACTTAATTCTATTAGAATGGCTTTGTAAGCACTTATATGAAGTTTAACATACTACATAAACATACATAATAATGCCGTACGGGCTAATAGAGAATCACTAATTTTTTAATCAATTTTCAGTATTTTAACATGTTCTGTAGTTGTTAAACGATACATATTTTTTTATGCGAAACCTTAAACTAAACATATACTTTGGATAAAAGTTGTGCTTGTCAACTGTCACTATGTAGCCAAATTAGGATCGCGATATGTTTAAGCTTTTATATAGTGACCCTTTATATCTGACAGACAACTGTGCCAGTGATATAGTATGAATTCCTGAAATAAAATAACTGTTACCGCTATTAAAATTTGCAATAGCCCATAAAATTTAATTTTAAATGTCTAA
>NC_051846.1:27095936-27098275 GCF_002237135.1 Teleopsis dalmanni
GGGCAGCGGGTTGCTGGCCAAAGGGTCTCCCCTGTTCAACGCGCCGGTTCTGCCTGCGGCAAGTCGTGAGCCGACCATTCTCAAGCCTACGGATGACCAGCAGGTCGCCTCTGACGACCGGCCAGCCCCCGCACAGGTTTTCCATCCCTTTATGGGCATGAGAAGCTTTTCAGAACCGGTGGCGCGCCGCCCCGCTACGGCAGGGCTGCGGGGGCGTTCTCTTGCCTCTTATCGGGCATCACGTTGCCATTGGCGCGCCACGCAGAATGGTGTCTGGCGGGACTGAATGATTAAAGCCCCCGCTTTGAGCGGGGGTCGTATCCCTAGGTTGTTGGGAATTACATGGTGTGACGGCAGCTTAATCCACGTCTATAAGTTTAAAAACCTCCATTCGTGTACAATTGTTCGTGCTCGTGTCTTGACCAGAACTTAACATTTCCAAAAACAATATTACCACAAACTACCGACATGTTGGGATACAAATAATAGACAGATTCGTTTGGTCTGCAGGAAAATTACGCATGCCGGGTTATACGAAAAAGATACATCCCACGGCGTAATTTATATTTAAAAAAATAGGTATTTGTATTTCTACCATTCTCTCCTTCTTGCCAATGTCGTTCTCAGCGAGGCTATTCCTACGGCCGTCTGACTATGGCCATGTCGGCGACCTTTGCCCGAGCCGGTGCTAAGGTGTCAGGGGTAGAGAGGGATAGGGCATCTCCGAAGAGATAGATCCAAATTTTCAATAGATGGCTCGGCCGCCACCGAATTCTCTTAAATCCCGTACTCTGTTAGGTGCTTTTCTGCATACATCGTTTCATGTGTAGTACGCTTCTGTCATTTCTCTTCCAATTCTCCAAGTTAAAGCCGGTACACCAGAAGTATGCAGTCTTGTAGGCCACCATATTTCTATATATATATTATATATAATATTGCAACATCATTTCAGCAATTCTCAAATGCAACATAAGTTTAATATATTTTGTGACCCTGCAGAACTCAGATAACGAAACAAATCATCATACCACTCGAAAATCTTTAACACAATATAGACTAATGCCGTATATAGCGTATAGCGTATAATAAATGTATTACATGTTTGAAACTTTCAATGCGTTAATTTAAAATAAAATTTACATTTTCTTAAAATCAACATAATTAATAATGTCTGACAAACACATTAACCCATATTTTTATATTTTCTTCCCAAAGCTTGTAATGGGTCCAGCTTTACCACTTGATTTCGGCGATCCTGTTGATTGGCGCAGCATAATTAACACATACAATCTGCAAGGTGGGACATATACCATACAATCTACACCACTGTATCCATGGGATAAATGGGAAACAATATTCTCACGTTCTGTTGGCAGAATGCGAACAAATATCGATAAAGATGGGATATTTCGAAAAGATGATGCCAGACTGCTTGTATATATTGCACTGGAGTCTTTTATGAACAAAACGCATGGTAATGGACATGATTGCTTACTGCGTTCAATATGTAAGAATGCACAAATAGAGCAACATGTGGGCGTATTTGCTGAAATCTATAATATAGTACTGACGTAAGTTAAATAAACTTAACAACTATCTAACATTCTTGAATTTTATAACATATATATTTAATTTATTATAACACAGACCAGGTACCGAGTTTATGGATACTGCTTATAAGGAAGCACACGTTGCTGGTAAATCAGGAGTAGATTGTTATAAGACATTTAAAAAATGTAAAGTTGCTGCTAATATAGTTGAGCAATTTATGGCAGATTTTTAATAAATATCTAAATCAAAAAATATAAATATAAATTGAATTTTATTAGCACTTATTTTTATTTTCTTTAAAATTTTTTTTTATTTATTGTTCTTTGAATAGCTTTATTTGGATTTATTTGAATTTAAAAGCAAATATCTGTATCTGAATTGCTTCTAGCACAAATTTGTTGCACTTACCAACAAATTTGCCAAAATTCTGCACTTTTTTTTTTAATATTTATTTTATTTTTTTGGTAGCATGTAAATGTGCAATGTGAGTTTAACTTTGTGTCAATGGTTCTGTGCTAAAAGTTGAATTTAGGTCAGCCCCCGAGTTTCACTCATGTGCACTTCCGTTTCTCGAATGGTATTGAAAAATTCAAGGGATAAATTGTCTGGTATAGAATGCAAATGGTTTCCAGGATTAACATATTATGTTCCTAAGCTTGTACTTCCTTTGGTGAAGTCATTTACATTTTTTGTCATTTTTCGTGTATGAAAAGTTTTTTCTTTGCACATTTTGTTATACTAAATATATTTTTGAATGAAATATAATTTAATACCATTATAAAAATGCA
>NC_051846.1:27098375-27120030 GCF_002237135.1 Teleopsis dalmanni
ATTGCACAATCTTTGCGACAGGCCAGGACCCTTCTATATTGTGTAATAAATTAAATGCATACCTTCCTAATATAGCATCTTTCTTGGCTGATAGAAATCTTCACCTATCTCCAAGCAAATCTTCTGCTACCCTCTTTACTTCCTGGACTAAAGAGGTTTCTATGACTCTGCCCATTAATATCGGTGAATTCAGGATTCCTACAACCACCAAACCTAAAATCCTGGGTGTCGTTCTCGACAGTATGTTGACCTTTTCCGCACATGCTTCATCCTTGTGCAGCCGATTGAAATCTTGCAATAATGTATTAAAAGCTCTCGCCGGGTGCTCTTGGGGTAAGGACAAAGAAACCTTGCTGAGCACATACAAAGCAATAGGTCGTCCTATTGCGGCCTATGCAGCTCCAGTATGGACCCCGCAACTCTGCGAGACGCAATGGAATAATATCCAAACTTGTCAAAACACAGCATTGCGAATTGCAACTGGCTGCCATCGTATGTCGCATGTTGACCATCTTCATGCGGAATCAAAGTTGCTTCTTGTAAAAGAGCACAATCAACTGCTGTCCAAACAATTTTTACTCGCGTGCCACACAGATGGTCATCCTAATGGCGTCATGGCTAGTAGAGCCCTCCCTCCACGTTGCATCCGTCGATCACTTACCAACTTCAATATCGACCAATATTGCAATGGTGCTTGCATCAGTGAGGTCGAATACAAACGTGGACTTATAGCACTCCACACGGATGCAGTATCTTCTTCGAGACCTAGGTTGGCTCCCAACAAGGTCCTCAATAGGCCTCCGCCTAACATTTCTCAGGATGAACGTAATCTTCCTCGTACGGCAAGAACTGTCCTATCTCAATTGAGATCAGGATATAGCCATGTGCTCAACAGCTACTTGTCACGTATTAACACGTCCATTCCTAATGTGTGCCCAATCTGCAGCTCCACGCCCCATGACCTCGTCCATCTGTGTTCTTGCCCCAACGCACACACCAATTTAAGTCCAATCGACCTTTGGACTCGTCCCCTTGAAGTGGCTAGGTTTCTTCGACTGGATCCTGGTTAGTTTCAAATTACTCCCACCCCTCCCCTTTCCCTCATCCCAACACTCACTCCCACCTTTTCCATTCCTTATCCCATGTATTCGTCTTGTAATCCTTTCATGTTATCTGCTTTCAGGTCCCGGCGGGTTACAACAACAACAACAACAACATAACATCCTGAATCGTAGTAGAATTTTTAATGGATGACAAATTACTGAATTGTGCTTAAAAAATTATACTTATTGAAAAGTGATTAAAATACTATCTGAATATTAAGATTATTGACACTTCCCTCATCCTAGTCTTAAATTGACTTCTTTAAACGAACTTAGACCTTGTTCTTAATAAGCTCTATAAACTCCGTATATTGATGTATATATCAAAATAAATAAAAAATAATATTCAGCTAACATAAGAACTAAAGCGATGATCATGCATTGTTGATGAGGACATTGATGATTTTTATTGATGATTGCTCACATCTGGCAGAAAGAACATACGATTTGAAATAGCATAAGAAATACTGAAATTAAAATATGATTAAAAATTTTTATCACAAGTATGTTTTCTTTAGAGGCACATTTAGAATCACAAAATGCCACCTATTATTTTTAAGCACTGTTACATTAATACAATATGGACCCGAGATCGACTGGGGTACACCGATCTTTTCAAGCTTTGATAAATGTTTTTATAGAGTTTTAAAATGGGAAATATGAACTTTACAATAGCATTTTGGTGATACAATTAAGCATTTCCTTAATATCATCAAATGTAAAGATTTATTACATATCCTGTCTTGTTCATATAACTAAGTTTAGTTTTTTCTTAAAGATGATCAATAGTTTAGTTGAGTTCTTTCAGATTCTCAATGATTTTTGGGCGATTGTGTTTTAAGTTCGAAGTGAGATTGACAACCATAGTTAACTTAAGCTCTAATCTCTATGTATAGTAAAAGCTTAAAATTTTACTTATAACATTGGTTTTCATACTAAATGTATTTATCAATAATTAAGGCCTCAAGCAATTTTGTAACAATCTTTATTGTTAGCGTATCCAACTTCTGTTTAATATACAGAAGTTTGATTTCAAAAACCCATTGATTCCATTTAGTATTAATTATTAACAAAGCAATTCAAAAAATAAAAGATTTAATAGGTTTTCTTAAGAAAAGTTCACAATTTCTTCAAAAATACTTTAAACAAAAGGTTGATATATTATATAAAAATATTTATTATTTAAATAATGCAAACAGTGGTGGTCAAATTAATTTTTCAAAAATAAACAATAACTTATATTATTTATAGCTATAGACAAGAATAAATTTTTTGTTATAATAGGTTTTAAAAAATTTAATTTAATTTGCATAACAAAGAAAATAATCTATTAAGAGCTTTTAGTAAAATTATATTTTTTAAATTTTTTGTTTTTGAGATTTCATTAATTTTTGTAAGATATATTATTTTAAAAGTAATAAAAAAAAGTCAAGATGTATTTTTAAAGAAGGGATAAGGGATAAGAAGCAATAAGCATTTATTTAATTTTTAGTGTAATAGCAAATTATTAGGATGTAAAAAGGGTTTTCGACAATTACTTATATAGAAACTTATATAAAAACAATATATAATATTACAATACAAACAAAGATTTTATCAAGCGAAATAGTTTCTTTTTTACTTATTCAACACCTTCAATCCCGCTGCAGTGTGGGTGAGTTTTGCAAAATATCTTCCAGTATTACCGAATCTAGAAGCGGTATTATCTCTTTTTCAACGATTATTTATTCTTGAAATTTTTTTTTCAAATTTTTTTCCTCTTGTATTAAATAAGCTAACTTCTGTTAGGGTTCGCTTACCAGTATTACAGGTTTCGACATTATATTGGATTTCAACTTGGAGTAATTTCACAGTTCTTCTTAGGTATTTTACAATTATCGACTACGGTACTTTTTGCACTTGAATGAATCACTAAAACTGTCGGTACTCGACTTTTTATTGGATGTCAACCGACTGTTTATTCATTCTTGTCTCTTCATAATTTAGATTAGACATTCCTTTTGTGTGGCTAATACTTTGTTAAGTGAAACCTACAATGTGTTGTAGGTTCGAAGTTAACTTTTCTTGACCATATCCCATATTCTAAGAGATATTTGATTTAACTGTCAGTATGTGTGTGTTGTTTCTACAACTCTATTGCATATATATAAAGTATTTTTCTGCATTAATTTATAATATTGTGTATAATCGTATACTTTAATTTGATTTGGCGAGGTTTCTATACAGAACACAAGTTGAACATGCTTCCAGAGTTTACAGCATGCATTAACTGTTCTCCACATTACTTATCATTCAGTTACTTTTAAGTACTGCTTGGTTTATTGTATATATGGGACCCATTCTTCTCTGCCATCAGTATTATATTGTCTGCATAAACGGGAACTTCATAGCACGTGCGCCTAAAGTTCCAATTTTCTAATTTCGTTTTGGGGAAACTCTCTTGTTAAAGTATTACCTTTTTACTCTCTGTTCCTCTGTCTGATTTCTATTGGCTTTATCAATTTTGTATAATATTGACGTTTTTTTATAGACTCCATTAATGCCATGAAAAGTAAAGGACTTAACAACTCTGTTTAACTTCTATTTTTGTTATCAGTAGGAATAATACCATTTTGAAGTCTTCTATTATAATGTTTATTAAACAATAATTACTCAAAGCCTTAATGAACTTTTTGTTTCACTCCTACTCGCGTTGTCAGTAAGATTATTAGCATTGGTCAAGTAGAGATTTTTTTTTAGGATATTGGCAAAACTAATAAATATATTACAAAAAGACTAGTCTAGATATTTTTTTGAACTTAAAAATACAACAAATTCAAATTCAATTAATTTATTCTTCCAAAAATACAACCAACTATTTAAATTTGAGGGTATATAGTTAGACAAATAATAAGACGTAGTTGGTCTACAATGGTATTGAACTTAGCCAGAGACAGATCTGGTTTTAATCGTGTTAGAATAGTACTAGAGTGCGTAGATTGGAAAAAATTAACAGATAAATGAATACAAGAATTCTTATTAAAATAAATATTCTTTATATGATTACAAAATTGTAAGACTATATCGTTGAGTAGTTATATTAATATTATTAAATTGTTTTGGAGGTAAAGGTAGAAAAAACTGTTGGATGGAGAAAAAATGGGTTCTGTAATCCCTAATTGCCTGATCCAGTTTAACTTGTTATATAGTGTAAATTAATTAGTGATGATTTTTGAGGATCCTGAATACCTGACAAATACAGCAACGTTTAAAGCTGAGCTGTATGGTATAATATAACCAGAAACAGATAAAGAAAAGATACTCTTTTATATGTGTTCACTTAGTATAAATTATCTGTTTTTTAAATAACATATATATCAGATAGATTAGGTTTGGGCTTAACCTAATTTTTGTGTATATATGTTTTAATAATTAATTAATAATTTGATTAATTAATAATTTGATTAATTAATAATTGTATATACTATAAGAAATCATTTACAGTTACTTTTTGCCAATAGATTGTTGTATTAAAAAATATTTTAAACAAATAACTAATTAATTTCAAAATTATCTCTATTATAAAAATCTACTACGATTAAGATTTAATAATTTTTGTTGCCGTAGAGTAAAGTGTATGAAATATATTTTACTGAAAACAAATTGTTAACACAACAAAGAAAATGAGGTATAAATTATATTAAATGTTTTATCAAGTTATTTCAATTATTACGAGTATTTACAATAAATAAAATTTTACGGCTTGTACATTGTTTTATAAACATAAAGCCAGTATTATATATTATTATTGGTTATGGTTGTACATTATATTATTTGTTGTTTAAGCTTTAAAAATATCATATTTGTATTTACGAGAAAAATACTGAAAACATTTTAACTGTCTCAATAGTGTTTAGCAATGGCAATGAAATAAATTGTTTATATGTGAGCTTATACTTAATTTTATTTTTATTGTAATATAAAACTGCATGTACAATCACTTCAAATTATTCAATTAAAACGCTATATGATCTTATGTTTTGTGGATTTAATATCTTTAATCATTTAAAAGTTAAGCTTTAATTTTTTAAATAAACTATAGACTTCTATTGAAACAAAAATGTTAGTTTAATGTAATTTGGAAATCAAATTTTTTTTAAAAATATTATTCTTGTTGTCATATTGCATACACAAAAGCACTTTTAATGCAACATTTACTAGACATAAAGGTTGGTTTGATGAACTTTTGCAAAGTTAAATCAACTGATGGAATACAAAAAGCTGTCTACCATATCGTTTAATCAATACTTAATTTGTATCTTATATGTACTTGTGTTTAATTTTTTTCATCCATAAATTTCTTGGTCATTGTCCATTGAACCATGAAATGATATTTACTTTTGACCAAGCATGCAATACAGCGGTTTAATAATTCCAAATCGATCATATTTCCGACAAATACTGAATTATAAAATCATATTAGTTTTCGTATAATTTCTTTCACAAAACTTACAGGATATGAGCTCAATTAATTTCACTGAGAAAAAAAACCTATAACTAAATGATTTAAAAAAAAATTTTTGGGGAGGAAAATATAAAATTTTTCGATAAACTTACTTCTGGCTATTAATTTAATTAATAATTCTTTGTTTTAAGTAGATATACTGTTACTTAATTTAATATTTTTACGCTGTATAAATGCCAATTTAATATTTATGCAAAAACTGGTATGATGATGACAACGCTAACGACATTTAATCAACATCCAAAATTATTTTTCATTATTTTTCGAATATCAAGGAAAGCGTGACACCAAGTCGTAACTCAAATATTCAAAATTTCGATAATATTTGTTAAAAATCATATTGATTTTTTGCAAGAGTAGCTGGACTATGGTAAGTATCCGGTATTATATAGGAATATAATATTATCTTTTAGTAATAATAATATTATCTTATATTGGGTTTCAAGCATACCTTCTGCTCAAAAAGTATCTGGATTTTGTAGTTTGTTAACTACTCCTTAAGCAATAGAACTTTTTCAAAAAATTTTGATATGTTGGTACATCCTTTCTTGACATATGGTACAAACTTGAGCGCCATCTGTCAATTAGTTTGTTTACAGCAGCTGTTAATGTGAGAGTACCTCAAGTGCATTTAGCGATTTTTACTAAGGAAAATTCTTGTTGTACGCGATTTTTTGACCAAACACGGCACCACTGTCATCTCTCAGGCACCATATTCACCAGATCTGTCGCCGTGTGATTTTTTCCTGTTCCAGAAACTCAAATTACCCCCTCGTGGTTGAGTCGATTGAATCGCTAAAGGAGAATTCGCCGAAGGAGCATATTTTGAAGGAGATAAAATAAATTTGGAATAAAATTACAAAATTCCAAGATCCGGGTACTTTTTGAGCTGGAGGTATTAAGTTATTGTGGCAAACAAAATTAAAATAAGGTGATTATATATATAAGTACCAACAAATAAAGGTAGTATGATACAAATATACTAATCCGATATGATAGATTAAAATTATGCAGATCTCACATTAATTAGGAATTATTTTCACCTTTATATATATATATATATATATAAACCATATATATATCTATAAATATATATATAAACTAATGATTAAGTTTATTTAGAAACAGCATTTTGTTGCGGAATAATATAAATAGCGTGTTAAAGCCTTAAAAAAGCAAAAGAGTTGCTTTTTTATATTTCAAAAATAATATTCCACATATTAAAGAGTTAATACTTAATTTATTGTTATTTGAATTTAACATTATGTAGTTAACACCACTTAACATGTTTGATGCTGTAAATTGTACATAAATTAGACTTATGATAAAATTCGGCTTAAATATTCATGAAAGTTTTCTTGTTTTGGTTTACAAAATAACATTAATATTTATGTCACATCTAAATAAAATTTTTGTTGAAAATAATTAACTTAAATAAACAATTAATGAAAAATAAACAATGATTTTAAAATGATTTTATTTAAAATTTTGTAAAATTAAAATTTTGTAAAATTATTTATATATAATAAATGTTGTGTTGCACATATATAAAATAGAAATAAAGACAATGATAACTGCAGACAACTGAAGACAACTACAGTGGTTTTAAATAAAATAATTTATAATTATTATTTTAAAACCATTTTGCAGGGTATTATTCACACCGTCTATACGATAATTTTCCATACGCTTTAAAATTTTATATCTCAATTTTTTGATTTAATTGGGTATGGCTAACACATAGTTCAACAGTAAGTCTTTTTTAAGTAGAAGTTTTTAACTAGATTATTGTAATATCAGCACTAATATATATCCAATAAGTAATTGATATCTGGCCCTATAAGTGTCGTGGACTTGAAAGTTTAAAAATGTAATAGTTTAATTTGATTTTTAAAGTTAATTATGATGAAAATTATATAATGTTTCTTAATGTAAACTATTGTTTTAATAGCATTTTGAGCACTAAAGAATTATTACGTCAAAATTTCATTATTTATTAATTACTTGAATTTTTGGCAGCCATTCATCTGTTTCGACACTGACTCTGAGCTTGATAGTTGGCAGGGCACGAGTACTTACAATCTCAAAAAATATATTTACGAATAATAAAGACAAGACGGTGGGTCATTGGTAATACTAGAAATAGCTGTATGTTTACCCATAAAATCCAATTAATTAAAAATAATAAAATTTTGTTGATGTAGTTCACTACTGTTCAAAATACCTTTCTAGTTAAAGTTTAATATATGTGATGCCACGAATTTAACAAAATACATTGAAGCAGAATAACACTTATTTATGGAATGAATATCTGTGATTTACTATATATTAAGACCTTTAACAAAATTTTCAAAATTTCAAGAAGTAATATAAGTCGGAGTCATAACAAATTTTTGAAAAACTCATTTTTTTTCTTAAAACGAATTTATTTATACATTTTTAATTTTAATTTATCGATTTTTTTTGTAATTACTTAATGCTCGTAGTAGGTAATGCACTAATTATGAAATAAATTTCATTAAATCTGTAAACACTAGCGTTCGTATACATTATGTGTATCATACCCATATTTCTTGGAAGCCACTGCCATCAAGGATGTTAATGAAAACAATTGACTTCTAAGAAAAATAAAAAGCTACCAAAATATAATAACTGAGTACCAAGTTTTATTCATATTTTCTATATTCATAATGTATTTGACTTTCACTTCATGGAAACCGTTAATACATTAAAAGTTCATTGAAATTCCTTAAATGAATCCCCCAAATCGAATATGAATAGCAAATAATAGAAACATTCAAAAAGCATTTAATCTAATGTTTGCATCAATTGCAGAATTGTTTTCCCAAGTAAACAGCAGCCAGCGGCCAGTGATCAGTAGACGGTGGACGGCGGACAGCAGATAGCAATACAAAAAGATACTGACGACGTAACTAAAAGTGCTGCAGGCCAACTTCCAACATTATTCGAATATTTACTTTTTATTTATTTATTTTTGCTACAATATGGCAAAATTTATTATTTCTATTATTTTTGGCATAATTATTCATTATTGTGGCTAAATTTGTAAAGGAATGCACTGTTATGGTTTGTGGCTGACTTTTATCTTCTGTAAAAATTTGTTTTTTTTTTTGCAACTTATTTTGTTATTGTTTAATTACTTTCTAACAATTGATTTAAGGCAATTCATGTTTTTGTATTGGCCACGATTTTGAAGAAGACAAATGGATTTTATGTGTAGTAGCGCGTGCCATCGGCATAAAAGCCAAATAATGCCAGTTATAGATACACATTTGGTGATAATGTATATTGTCTGCAAAAACTACTAAGAGATTTATATACATATATAGTAATAAAAAAATAAATACAATAAATAAATACTTTCTGCAACAACAGCTTTTCGTAGATTAAGACAACTAAAAATGCGTGTTATGGACAAAAATATTGACTGCTTGGATTTTATTTACAACATTTATTATTCACGGTTTTGGTACGCAGACGCAATTTAAATTTAATAAATAGATATAAATCATCTTAATATAAGGAAACTTTGAATTTAAATTTTTAACAAAATTTTTCGAGACCACAACATTATTATTAATACATTTATTAATATATTTTCTAAATTTAGTGGAATAGTACTACAGAGCATCAATGTTTCTGTAAACACATATTTAGTATAATAAAGAGTGCAAAGTAGAATTGTAATTTTACAATTTTTATTATAATTAAAAAAAATATTTATTAACCTTTTTTAAATGTTACTAAATTAATAAATAATATTAAATTTTTAATTATCATGCAAATAAATTTTAATACAATTTTATTTGAAGATACATTTATATTCATTGCTTAGTTAATCTATTGTAGATGCGGAAACGATATAATATCGATATTGCAAATCATTACCAATTGTGTTGCAAATTTTGTATACTTGTGCATGTGCACACTTTGGTCTATTCAAAATAAAAAACCCTACCCTACTACAACCAAGAAGGGGTTTGCTCAATACCCATGTCGTAGTGCTGACGATCCATTGCATAATATGTAGGCATGCTACGAGACTTGGTCTACCCTATAAAGGCTTTTGTCCTAGCTGTGGCTCTGAGGACGGGGAGGAAACTGTGCTCCTTCTTATGAGTCAGTGCCCTTTTTCAGCTAGAAGAAAATCTTCGGAGTCTTCTTTCTTACCGACCGAGCAGTCATCCTACAATATTAGGGATTTAGCCAAATCCATAGAGCTGACAGGTTGGTTTGCCTTTGTCTAATGGGAGAGTCGTTACCATTTTCAGCGCTAGTCGTATACTGAACTTTTAGTCTATATACGAATCAATGCTGTTCCCGTATATACAGCATTTATGTGTACAACATTACATTTTTCGTAGATATATTTTTCCCTTTTCCTATTTTTCTCCTTTTTTCTTTTCCTTCGCTTTTATTTTCCTCTCTATCTTTTGTCAATTCTCTATCTTTCTTTTTTTGTCATATTACCATGCGGTGTTAGCGATTATTCTTAGGCCCCTTCTTAGGCATCTTCTAGGTACCTTGATAGTTGTTTATTCCAAGTTTTGTTTTTATGGCAGAAATGACACACTTTTTCAACTTTTACTTTTCAATGTTACTTCTCTATTTAGTTTATATATGAAACTCTAGTTAGAAATATATGGAACACATAAAAATAAGAGCACTAATTCGTTTCAAGGTGTAACACTTACCAAAATATGAGGACTTATTGTCAAAAAATAAAATGGGCAATTGTTCATAAGAAGTTAAAATAACCAACATTTTTCAAGGTTTGATTTCCAACGATGGAAGAACCTTCTATCTTTTTAGATACAATTAATTTTTGAAGATCGGCAATAAAAATGTTCGCTAGGCTCGTTAGTTTGTTGAATGTAGTAATAGAATAGCTTTATCTTTCCAGATCTGCGCATTTGTACGGTAAGAATTCAACTGTCTCTTAGTTTCTCCCTTCAACCAACTTTTTATAATATCATATGCAATTTTAATTCTCTCTAAATTAAATTTTTGGAAATTACTTATAATATTCATATTAGTGAATAGATTAAAAGATTTGCGGCTATCACTGGCTTCATTATCGGATTATATTCGTAACAAAATTTAACATTAAGCGATTAATGATTATGAAACATATGCTGCTGTAAAAAGTATTTAACCTTTTTGCATTTTTTTTTAATATTTAAAAAAAGTATCTACACTCGGTGCATTAGGCCAATTGCATTGCATGCCTTGTTTGTAAATGGGTTTTTTGCAGCTCTAATACAAGTGAGGCAACAATATTTTCTCATGCTATTAGGTCTCCACTTTGTGCTGCTGTGCATGTTAAGCATCACTTGGATTAAGTTGCGTGCTTGGAAATATGAAATACTATTTAATGAATGTACACGTTCGCCTCTGGAATTTCAGAATGCGGCAATTGAGCAATGGAATTTAAACACAATAGCAAGTATCTGCGTTTTAAATGAATACAACAGATGGACAACTTTTTTCACTTTTCCTTTTTTGGTTTTGAAGCAGACTTCAAGACGTTATGCTGAGTGTTGAAAACGCTATTAGATATATTTCAAATATAAGTTAATGTATAAGTACTCAAATTACTTTAAATAGGAAAATACATATTAAAAGGCTCCACATTTATATTTAGGAGAAATCAATAACTAAGGAGAGTAGAAAATTGAAGAAAACTTTATTAGAAATGTCTTTATACACATACTACAACATTTTTTCACTTCCTAAATAATAATAGAAAAAATTATTCGAAATTTGTAAGTAAATAGCTTTTATAAAGGCTATTTATCAATTAAAAAAATCGTAAGAGAAAGGTTTCATACTAGACAACTTTAACTCTCTGAAAAATTGTGTAGTTGAAACCTGATGAGAATACTGATAAAAGTTCTGGAAAGTAATGCTAGTTTTCCGTAGGTATCCTTTATTGCATGTTTTAAGTATGAAACGTTTGTGCTAATTCTGAAAGAGTTGAATGTCCTTTAAAACTATTGAGCATATCTCTTAAAACTATTTGTATCATTAAAATTTTCACCACATATCCATGGAATACCATATGAATGAAGTTAATGTACTTATCAATGTATTTGAGATACAAGCAATTTAAAATTCTTACAAATGGAAAATAAAAATCATACCTAGAATTTCAATTTTCTGGCAGTAAACCAATACGAGTATGTAAACAATAAGAAACCGGACATATTTTAGACCAAAATATTGAATTTTCTACTATACTTCTATCTACAACACTTAAACTACTGAACCAATTAAAAAATATAGTAAAAAGAGATTACTGAAGTTTCGATTGATTTTTTTTTAATGTCTAAGGCAACTCAATCGAACGTTACTTCCAAAAAAATAGAAATATGATTCATAGTCTCATTTCACGAAAATTTTCACATTAATATTTTTAAATATGATAGTTAAGATAGTTTATATAGAATAAAGAAATGTCACTAAATATACATATATACATTTGCTATAACCTAGTATTATTAAAATTAAAATTAAACTACTTCGTATACACGTTCATTAAATATTTATACGCATAATAAAATTAAATCAGGTTATGTACATATTTATACGTATCTATATTGTATCTAGTTGTTGTGTTAATTAAATATCTTATAATTGATCATTATAAAGACAAATAAATATAGTGATAAGTAGCTGGTATACATTGCATTTAGACACTATTTTTATGTTTTAATGGAATATCTTATAATTGATCACTTTAAAGGCAAGAGAGTAATGTGAGTACTATAGTCGTTAATGTATACGAATATTCTTTGCTATTTTATATTCCTCGGTGAACTCCACGTACACGTACAAACTACTTATCATGAGTATTAAAGGGGGAATAATCATTTTAAATCGATTTGTTATCGTTTTCTTGACATTAGTTTATATATGATTTTCGACATTTTTATTTATTTAAATTATATCATTTTTTATTTAAAATGGCAATTATACACATATATGATGATTCTTAAATTATTAAATATTTATATATAAAAGCATGTAAATACATTTGTTTAGCGCTAAAAATTTCTAAAGATATAAATTAGCAACATAATATTTTTTATTTTATTTTTGAACTAATTTTAAGACAAATTTAGCAAACATAATGACTAAAAAGTCTAAATAGAAATTCATATATTTTCTGACGATATGACACACGTTTAACATTACAATACAACAAAAAAAAATTATATTATTTTAAATATATAACATTAGATAAAACCAATAAATTTTTATGTGTCGTGCTAAATTGCAAACCTTCAAGTTTTATGCTTGAGTTTGACGAGGGTCGAAAGAATACTTCATCGTTGTATTTTCTTTATTGCTACATTGGGTCAATGTATTTTAAACTGATTATCAGATTTCAGCCAACAAATATTTTTCAAAGTCTTATAAATGTATCTATACATACAAGCATATGCAAGCACATAAAAATTCCATTAATTATTAGCTTCGTTTTAGTTAAAAACTCCATTTAGAAATCATGGTTTTTGTTATATGAATGCAAAGTAAAGAAATTCCAGTAAATATTTGCCTAATAGAGTTGTTGCGGCTAAGCAAACCGAGATATATTCTAAATTAAATGAAAATATCTAGTTCGGTGACAAACGTGTGAACTCATAATCAGATCTAAGTCGTGAGCCTTAATATCATTGCAAAAATTCTGTGCTACGTTTTCCAACACCGATCATTCTTTTTTATTTAAGTAAAATGTTTAAGTAAAAGTTGTGTGAGTTTATGTACAGAAAAATCAAATATATATATTGTATTAGTTTATTACTTAAGCTAACAGTAGGACTTGTGGGCAATTCGCTTTGTAGTCACCGTATGTGACGAAAAGTGAACCTTTTATTACAAGCGTAAATCTCGGGCAAATTATAAAATCACTAACCAAGTCCAATTCTAGCCGGCAGTCAATGGCCAAGAATACGGCGACCATTTCGGTGTTTACCTTGGCAGTGCATGATTTTGCATTTGGAATATTTGGCATGTCGACCACAACGAATCCTGGCTATTAACAATTCACAGAACTGCTGTTGAAATTAGTTTAGGTTGCCGGACGACAACATTTATACTTTACGCATAATTGCATGCATGCAATTGAAAGCCTGCCTTCATGCATTTTATCTTCTGCAAAACTAAATAATTTTCGGTTTATTTTATTTGTAGGATTTGTGGTTTTCTGCTTTTATTTAAATTATAATAACTTACTAACTTAGTAGGATTTTGGAAATTTAACTTTTTAGTTTACCGACAGCACTTCATATTAGAGAGCTTTAAGCTTACACTGTAAAAAAAATTTCTGACTTATGACAGCACATTTAAAGGAGATAACAACATAATAATAGAAAATAAAAAAATTATTATTGTTTATAACTTTTAAATCTTTTTTTTCTTTGAAAAATATTTCATTGCCTTTAAATTACTAACTCCCATACAAGATGTATGTTCAATCTTGAATATAATTGTTAAATTTGATTGAAGATGATAACTTTTAATTCCTGAAGCGGATGCATTTTTCTTGTTCTTTTTATTATAGCACGCGAGGATCTGTGAAGCAGTTAATATGAAAAGAATTACATGGCGAATTCATGCGAGAGAATGTCAAAGTGTGACGATTGAATGAGAGGGAAAGTGATGATTAGGAGGTGGGGATGATTTTGGAAATGAGTGCGATTTAAATTGAGTCAATCAGGATCAAGACGGAGAAACCTAGTCACATCTATGGAACAGGTCCAAAGGTCAATTGAACCAAGTTTTGTGTATCCGTTAGAGCAGGAGAACAAATGGGTAACTTTATGGTGGGTAAAGCACTAGTTTAGGTACACACTAGAAATTGACGTCTTTATATGTACCAGTAACTATTCAACAAATGACTATGTTCTGATCTCAGTTGAGTTCTTGCTGCACGGAGATGTCGTCATTCTTTTTGGGAAATATTGAATGTTAGACTATTGAGATCTTCATTGTGGAGCAACGGTGGTGGATACTGCATCTGTATCCAGAGCTGGAACTTCACGTTAATATTCGACATTACTGATGAAAGCTTCATTGCAAAAAGATCCGGTATATCTATGATATGAACAAGGCGATCGACGAATGCATCTTGGAGGTATGCCTCTACTAAACATAATACTATTGAAATATCCATCTAATTGCTATGCAAGGAGATATTTCTTGCGCATCAGTAGAAGTATTTTGAATTCTGCATGAAGATGGTCAATACACGACAAAAATACTTCATTTCCGACTGTTATACATTTAATATTATAGTATTAGTCAGGAAGTATATTTTGAAGAACTCAATGTGAGAAGTTTTTTCTCAAAAATTTAGTATTATATATTATATTTTTAGTACGTCCTTGAAACTATCTAGAACGATTTTTAAACTGCTCTAAATGATATATTAATAGATGCAATGAGGTCTCTTTTTGTTAATCATTTAAACATCTCATCTTGCATTTTTAGGTTCATAATTGTAAGAATATCATACAAGGGAACAGCTCTGATACAATCAGATAGGAACGAATTCCTGAATAAACTTATCATCTCTTTGTAGATTGTTGTACGATCAACTCTTCAAGTTTTTACTTGAAGAGTTGATACCATTATCTTCAAAAAAAGATTTGATTTTTAAATATATCAATTAAACAAAACTATTCATATTATAAATCTTAAAAGTTTTTTCCTCAGTAACTTTATATGATATGAATAAAATGTCTCTAAATTACTTTCTAAAAAATTAGAACGATATTTTTTTTGTAACTTTCAAATCAAATGAAATACAATACAATGAATTGCTTTCAACCTGTTACTTTCAATTAGAATTTAAAAAGAAAAGAAAAGGAAAGAAATCAAAGTCGCCTTACTATGGGTTTATTATGGCACCTTGGCTCACTTACTCTACTCTTCTGAAGTTTCTGTAAATATTTTTTGTGTCTTTTTTCCTGCTCGTATATATGAGTATCGGTAAAAAAAGAGAAAAATACTTCAAATGCTTAATAAAATCGTGCTTTAACCAATTTATGTAATTTTTTGCATTTAAACTTAATGACATTATCAACTCCATCGCCCTGTTACGGCTGCACAGACAATAGCGTAAGGCCAAATGACCTTAAACTGAACAAAGGATGCCTTTGGAAAATTTTTCAAACTACGAGGCATTAACAGTGCTACAAATGGAAGCACTATAAAGTGTTACTGCTGTTAACTCTTAACTTTATTTTCGGTTAAAATATAATTTTGGACTATTTTAAGCACGGCGCAGATAGCATCCAGTAAAGAGAACCTGAACGTTCAATTGCTAAGGAAACATAAAAACGTGACAATGTTGACCCAATCAACCTTTATATTTGGTGTTTGGGTGAAAATGATATTTTTACCCATTATTATTATTTTTATTATTTCTGTATTATGTGTGTATATATATATTTTTTGTTTACCATAGTTTTATTTTTTAATTTACCATTGTAAAAATCAAATCAATTGAATTTGTGCATGAAACTACTATAGTTAGTTAATGCAAAGTTAAAGAGCAAACAATGCCTGTACTATGTGTAGTTCGTTTAAAATTCAAATTTTGTAAATATTTTTATGATGTTTTTGATTTGCAGCAGATTGTGTATTTTGTATGGCATGTAATGCTTAGCAACATGTTGCTTGCAATTGTGTATGTTTATAGTATATTGGTAATGTACGTGCATATTGCAACACGAGTTGCCTGTCATTGTTTTACGATTTACTCGTATTCTGCTCGTATCTTGAAGTTAGTTTATTTTTATTGTTAAAATATTGTAACCAATTTTTTATTGATTTTATTGTAATGCAAATAACTCAATGTTTCTGTTTATACAGCAAACTTTCGTAACTACTGTTTTAGCAACATTTGCGCAACTGTAGTAGTGTGGAGCATCAATAAGAAAAAGACTTAAGTAACAAACTTGCTTTCCAGTCGGTTGATGAACGAATAATATAAGTGCGTATTATTTTCAGTAAATATTTGGTTTTTTATATTTATTGTCAAATAAAAATGTTTATAAAACATAAATTTCTCATACGTATTCTATAATAATAAAATAACTTAAATAATGTATGAAATAACACTAAAGAAGTTACATTAAATGTCATACGTTATCATCAATAAATAAAAAATTTAAATTCAATCGGAAAGCAGAATTTAATTCAGAATTTATGTAAATGCATAATGTTGCGCATTGGATATCAATTAAAAATGCAACAGTGATGGGAACAAGTAAGAGAGGTGCCAAAAATGTGTCTGCAGCCGTGTTATCCCTTTAAAACAACCAACTCATGCCGGCTTATTACTTGGTTGCATTCGTAGCACGCGCAACCACAGAGCAGTAATCTCAAAAAGCAAACTGGTGTTTGTCAATAAAATTGATACGTGGACCCATGAAGACGAAACTGCTTGATGCGCACACGCAATGGATTTTTTTCCTCCATATAGTCAGGCCATCCAATAGCCAACAGCAACTGCTGTAATACGTTCGTTGATGCTGCTTACTTGACCGTTCTTGTTGATATGTTGCTGTTGCAACAAGAAACTTAACACCTTTTTGATATTTCTTTTGACCATTAACGACAGCAACATTAATCGCTTGGCAACGACTTAAGCTAATTTGTTTTGATGGTCGTTGAAATATATTACTAAAATATATTCGTATGTATTATGTACGCTTTTTCTGTTTTAATTTAAATGCATTTTTCAATTTCAAAGTGGTTTGTTAAGAACAAAATATTTGATAAAGAATTTCAATGGAATTTCATTTGGAATTCATTTTTGAATTTTTTTTGATTGTATAATTTCACAATTCCTGTTCCGTTAATATATTGATACATAAAAATGATTGTATAAAAAATAAAGTCAATTAAAAAAAGTGTTTTACATAAAAAATACAATTACAAATAATATTTTGTAGTGAAAAATTTTAGCAAAACCGATCAATGATGATATGTAAGCCGTAAATAAACGCATTGTTCAGTTAACCAATTATTATTATTATTATTGAATAATAGACTGCGAATGCACCCCGACCTAAAAGATCTATTGTGTGACTAAAACCCCAATCAAAACAATTCGAAAGTATTTTAATTTCGTAATTGCTGTGGCCTTAATTTCACCTAATTGATTTGGGACTAAGATCCCGCTTCCAAGATAGTCAAGTCCACGTCTTGCCGCCGCTGGGCGTTTTCTTTGATATAGTCGACAGGAATCACTTTCTACCGCACCTACATGCCTCATGTGGTAATTGAGTTTACAGTGTCCTCTAAGCAGTTTAGTGTAGGTTTTAATATCATTTATGCTAAGGTTAAGGTTAAGGTATCAACTTTGATGTGTTCAGGATCAATGATTTTCTTGCCTGCCATATGCCTGTTTGAGCTCTCCAGTGTTCAAGTAGATATTGTTTCTCCCGTTCACATAATAAGTTATTTGTAAAGCTATTTGTTATCCCACAGAAGGGCTTTGGACTAATGAAAGGTGTACATACAACCTTGTTAGGGAGTCTATTATTTCATTGCTCTCACGCTCTTCATGTCTCGGTACCCACATAAGAGTTACATACTTCCTCGATGCTAGAGTATTGAGAAGTTGAAAGCATCCCCAAGTCAACTTTGTGCGGTCAGCCAACAAAAATCATTTAATTAAAAATCTGTCTTTTTTCTTTTTGCAACAGATTTCCTAACAAATGATTTAACAATTTTAATAAAAAAAACATCAAAAGTAATTTTTTATTGTAACAATTTCATTACTATTCTATAAAAATCTTTCTATTAAAAATAACAGTTCATATTCGGAATTTAGTTTCTTTCAACAAAATGAACGTTAAAAATCAAATTAAAAATTTTATAAAGAGGTTTTTTTGAACAGTAGTGAAATACAACAACAAAAATTTTATTTTTTATATTATTTTAATTAATTGAATTTTTGGCTGACCATACAGCTGTTTCGAGTATTGCCAAATACTCATCATCAGTGGTCTTGGAAATAATTCTTGTATTTAATTATTCGTAAATAATTATTTTTGAGACTGCAAGTTACCAGGGAATCGAACTCGGGTCCTGCCAAATGTGATGCTCAGAATCAGCGCACCTATAACCAACTGATCCAAAGCCGTACTTGACTTTTTGTTCGATATTTTTTCGGGAATTTTTTACTATTACTTATGAAAGTTTTTATTAACAATTTACTTGCTGTGTTTATATTAGAACGAAATCATAAACCAGCTGTAGAATAATTGAATTAATTAATTAATTATAAATTTATTTTTAATTGTTAGATTTAAATTAAAAATTTTATTAATATTTTATTCTAAAATCATATAACTTTTCATATTACTAATTACAATTAACTTATTTCACAATTTTACAATTTTATAATAAGCAAAATCATTTAACATTTAAAAAGTAGCACTTGACTCCCAAAAAATACAACGGAAAAACTATTTATTGCAAATATTTCAATGTTTTTATTTTCACTATTTCGCTATTATCTCACAAATAAGCCACAAATCAAGTCAGTTTAATCTCTGGAAAAAATAAAAACAACTGCAAAAAACATCATACGTGATTCGCATAAGATACTTAAATCTGCTTAAGTAGTCTGTCTCTAAGAAAGCCGCGAAAATATACGCACGTTTCGTGGACGCGACAATCTCGACTTGAGCGACATATTTAAACAGTTAAAATTGTAAGTTACTTACTCGATTTCCGAAGAGTCCGGCAGTTCGGCAGCAGAAATAGACAAGCAACAAGGCAATTCAAAGAGAATCGACAGACGCATGCACTACGGTATTCACAAATCTGAAAATTTTAACTGTTAGTATATCACTTCAGAGTGCTGGTGACAAACAAAGCATATAGTCGGTCCGATTCAGCTTCGCACAAGTACAAGTATCTATAAGATACGTGCTTTATAGTAGTTTTTGTATTTTACTATTTTACTATTTTGTATCTCATGTACGATATTTCACTGTTCAAATGACAAACTTGTATTTCAGTTAACAGACATGACGCGTGCGTTTATGGCATAATAACTTTATTCATTGATGGTGCTAAACCCGCTGTTTGGTTTGGTGATACAGTTTTGTTGCTTCGATGTGTTTGATGTGTTTACTTAATAATTTTATTTTTATTTTGTAGTTTTTTAAAATTTTTTTTTCTAATTTTATTTAATTTATAATGTTTTATCTCTAGGATCATTTATTTTAATTAAGTAGTTGCTTCAGTTACCAGAGAAATATGTAAAATGCAGCAAAGTAGCAAAGTTGTTTGATTAACGAAGTTTTTGATTTGTTATTAAGATGTCTGTGCTGGTATGTTACTTAGTTTTACTAAGAAATTTAGTAATCATTTGGCTTCCATAAAATTTTTTACAAATGTGGCTTACTAAGAAATTTATGACTAAAAACTCGAAAAAAAATACTTGGCTACTACTTCCACTTCTATTGACTCTGGTTATTTGAAAATTATGCATTTTTATGTGCACATCATTTCTATTGTTCAGTCACATATTTCGGTTCATTTAAATAGTTCAACAATAACAATAAAATATTTAAATTAATATTTTTATTTGAAATGGTTGATATGGCCGATATGGCCTCAACCTTTTAATTTGCATTTTGCTATACTAGGCAGCATTCAAGAACTTGCAGAACCAATGCTGAATGAAATATTTTTATGCAAAAATGTTCCCGCAATAGTCTGAACCATGGTTATTGCGACAGACCTCAATAAAGTTTTATTATGAATTCAAATATAAATATAAATTTGAATTTTTATTTTTATTATATTATTTTTTAATACATAATGGCAATTTAATGCAGCTTACCGCAATACTCTTCTCAGGCCTTCTTACATGTGTTGCATTAAATGCTACAAAGCTTACAAGGTTGCATAGGTTAACATTATGTGTTTTGTTCCTGTCATGTGTTGCACAGAAATACTTTGTCTCTGAAATCGTTAGTTGCATATATGGCAATGCACTCGTAAGACTTGTACGACATGACATCATTACAACGACTCTAGTCTTAAAAAATGAAAGTAAAACTCACCAAGAAAGTAAACCCAAGCAAAAATTTTTTCTGATCACATCGAATCTAATTAATTTCATTGGCATTTTAAGACGATTTATTTGTTTTTTTCTACATAAGCATAGATAATATGCTTAAGTAAAAGCCTTATGCACTTAGAATTAAGTTTGGAGCATCTCTTAATCCGATTAACGTCAAAAGTTTTGCTTATGCCAAGAAGGATAATACTTTAAATAGAAATGAATAAGCATATGTGAGGTCGTGAAAGTGAGGCGAATGTAGCTTTTAAAAACTTGTTCTCAAGGTGAATACTAACTTATCATACTAAACTAATTATGTTAATTAAAGGTTATATTTTTAGTTTACCATTATTGCTAATGGTACAATCGTAATGTTTGAAGTATCACAAATAGCAACAAAAAACACAATTGTTTTATTTTTTATAGTCTAAACGCCTACAGTAGTATCTTGCAGAGAATAGAGAAGAAAAGGAAGCGCTACTGATAAAGAAGGAATAAGCAAAGTAGCTACTACTAAAACAGAACAAGCTTGTAGGCATTAAGAATGATGGATACCATTTAACAAAAAAAAAATTCTAAAAAATTGTTGAAATAATGTATTCTACAAAATATAACATAATGAGGTCTAAAAAATGTCCACCAGAACTTAAATATTCCGTTAACAGACAAACAAACTTACCCTTTAATAATCAAGCCAATTGAAAATTGATGAATATAAGGTCCAATGTGAGGACTTAGTTAAGCAAACAGTTCTAAAACAAATTATCGTCAGTTTTGTACTCCTTCTGGTCGGGATTATAAAAGCATGTTATGTAGACAGTCAAATCACAATTGTCATTTTCATACTGTTTGATATTACTGATTTAATACTTTCGGATTATGTATAAATATAGAACAAATGGTATTAGATTAGATCAGATTTTGAAAGAG
>NC_051846.1:27120130-27155008 GCF_002237135.1 Teleopsis dalmanni
AATGTTGCCATTGCGATTGCAATTGCTGTTGCTCAATTTGTATTGATGGTGGCGATGTTGGCGATGGTGTCTTACTGTGATTATATCGTGCATTTAATGCAATTTATGGTATGATCATGGTTGATAGATGGCAATTTGAGAAGATATAATTTTCCAATTATTATTCACTGTTTAATTTTATATGATTTGTACGGCAGCTAGTAAGAGAAATCCGTTTTACACACTAAGATCACAATTAACGGCAAATTACGATTGTTGCGTTGTCTTTATACAGTTTAAATATTGTTTAATTTAAAACTTAATTAATTCCAAAAAAAAAAAGAAAATTATATAAAAAAATTGTAAGGAAGAATGATTTAAAAACATATAAATAATAATACTTCAGACGATTTTATAGTATATAATATATACATATATCTATATATATATATATCTATATATATAGATATAAAAATTTTATATCTCTTCGTATGCTAATAATTTTTTTACGGTTAACTTTGTCAGCGACTATAAAATTATATATCCATATCAATATCAATAACATTTGTTTTGGTTAAAAATATTAAATTTTTTAAAACAATCACAGTTGGTGTGCAATTGTGTCACAGCACAGAAATAAAAATTATTTGCTTTATAAAGTTTTTATGAGGCGCACATGCACAATAAATTTATAAAAATGTTTTAAAAAAATTTCCGTGTAAGTCAAGAAAAGACAATCAGTCAGTCAGTCACTCAATCGATTGTGTGTGCTCACATGCTTGTTACAGACCAACAGCTTCAGAGTTTAACACCAGTAAAGAAACGCATTTATTAATCACAGAGTTTCATTACGTCTTGGTACGGTAGTCGTGTTGGAATTTTGATTAAATCATAAAACGTCTTTGTGATCTTAAACCTTTCAATCTGTGCTTTCAGTCAGAATAGCTTCAGCTTTTATGATTTTCGTATTATTGTTCAAATTACAATGCTTTACTTTATAGCATTTAAATTGGATTAATAAAAACTATAAAACCCCTGACAATTTTCTTTCCATATATGCTTCTGAAGTAATATAATTCGATGACTGTAAGGTACACAATAACTTTGCTTTGTTTTTTAAAAAATTAGGTCAAACCATAAATACGTTTTTACAACACATTCGCAGTGTAGTTAAATATTATAATTTTTTTTACAATTGTTAAAGAATTTTTAATGTGCATTTCTTAGAAATATGTTGTTAGTATCTCAAATGCATCAGATACCGATACAACCTAGTTCGACAATGAATTATGAATTGTATATTGGAGTGTTTCCTTATCTTACTTTTGCATTGATGCGATTAATTACTGCTAGATGCCAGCTAGCAATTTTCCCACAGAAAAGCGTCACATTTTTAATTTCACTACCTTATTCAGGCTTGATCATATAAAATCGATTTGTATTGTCAACTTATAGATAATTAACAGATAAATAGTTAAACAGATAAATAGATAAAAAATGCAATTAACTCTTCTACATAATTGAAATTGATTTTCGCGATGAGTGAAAACAGTGAAACAGTTTGATGAGAATTATTAAGACCAGTTGCAGCAGTAAAATTATTTTCACTTTTGACGATGAAGTCTAAGGAACAACCTTAGACATAAGAGAAATGCAATTAGTCTACTTCGACAGATGTGATTAGTGACGATAGTGACGATTTATGCATATGAACTTCAAACTGAATAGTTAATGACTGCATGCATATATCACGACGAACTAAGTTAAATAAATTTAGTGACGGTTAAATCACTTTGATACTACAACTAGTTAACTATTTTCTCGGAATAACTAATCATGTAGTAACTGTGTCATCATTAGTTTTTCATTATTTGTTTACCAGAAGTTTTCAGAAAAATGAGAACTATTAAACGATATAATAAATTTCTATTTCCCTAATATTGAAACGCGAACTCTTATAATATATATCACTACAGGCAAATGTTCTTTAGAATACTCAAAATAACGAATTAATGTGTTCTTTGCCTTCTATGGTAGTTCTAATATCTTCTTGTTGTAGCAAATCAGAGTGTAATTACGTAAAAAAATTTCTATTCTATTATTTTTTGACACATAAACATCAATCCTCATTTTAGTATAAAACTATATACAAAACCTTAGGGAATTGAATAAAAATCCAGGTCGGTCTATTTTTTTAGTTAACAAACTACCAACTAGCTAAACCGGTTGGCTGACATTACTCTCATCTTGGTTCCTATGTTGAATAGGAACATCGAAGGAAACGAAAAAGCTGATAATTTAGCCCGCTCGGGTGCTTCCATGGATGCGTTCATGGCGGTACCGGTTTATATTACCCTAGAGACCATTAAGAGAAGTACTTATCTCCAATTTCTTCAGCTTGCCAATAAAAGATGGAAGGCACTTAAGTCATGTGCAACTTTCAGATTAACATGGCTCATCTATTATAAAATTAGATTCTGGGAACTCATCAAAAATAGTGTAAAGTTTACTGCTGTTCTTTCTGGTCATAATCCTCTCTGCAAAATTTGTGGAAACCTGTGGGAAAAATAAACCATAAAACACCTTCTATGTGAATGCCCAGCTTTGGCGTCCAGAAGAAATAGATTTTAGGAAGACAGTTTTTGGATAGTTTATCAGACTGTTTATGGGCAAAGACGAAAGACCTGTAAAATTATCAAAATTCGACTGGTTGGATTTAGGTTATACTCTTCTATATTAGGGTTTCTTGCGAAGAATTTGGTAGCAAAACGGCGAAAAATCACCAACTGAGGTACATGGAGATTATTTGATGGCTTGCCATTGCAACAAACTAACCAACATACTACAAGTGGCTGAAAAAATAATTAAAAAACTATTCTATTCTATAAAAATAAATATTGCGAACAGTTTTAGCATAAGTCTAATTTTAAGCTTTTTTTGTGATATTTTGGCGAACTGAAATGATTTTCAGTATCATCCTTCCATTTCATTATCATAACTAAAAATATAACACTTATTAAATTTTTTTTGTACGCTGATTCTGTGGCATACCACATTGTAGAGCACTTAACCCAATTTGGAAAAGGCACTTAAACTCACCAATTACGCAGCACATAACAATCCAACACAGTGACCCACAATTCAAGTTTGGCCCAGAAGTACGTGCATAACGTATGCCAACCATCCACAACACACCATCAAGTAATCGTACATTGTATCCGAATGGACTTTAACCAGTTCTGTAACAGTAATAGAGTAAAAATAAATTTTAACTTCCTGGTGCAGTGTAGCATTCGCGATGCATTGAGCTCATTTTCAATTTCGATTCCAATTTTTCTGCTCTTTTATTTTGGTTTTTCTTGTGCAATGTGGTCATCCGCACACTCATGAACTAGTGCATTCATGATTGCCAGTTGCTGGTTGGCAGAACCACTAACTCACTTAGCCACACACTGGTTGATGAATTTTTATCGACTTTCTTGCCTTAAGCCACAGAATTGCATCATCACCATAAAGTGATTGTGACCACCGTCGTCATCTGTATGTACACTACAACCACAATGCCTTAAACAGTATCAGCATCTTTACCAGCATCACCACCACCAATAACAGCCGATTTGCATGTTGCCTTCTGCCACTGCGTTAATGTTGTACATGCGCATAATAAAAAATTATCGTGATTTGTTTGGCTTAGCAAAAATTTGTTATTTTTATTTTTATAAGTCATTTATTACTTTTTTTTAAGAGACAGTTTTTTTCCAATTTCTATTTTTGAATTATACAAATTTTTCTATGAATTACTTTTTCATAGATATAGAGTTATTGATTGACATACGTACAATTAAAGGGACTTATTTTGTTTTGTGCTCAAACTGTCTTAAGTTATTTTAAATTGAATACGTCAAAAAATATATATCATATTTACTAATATATACTTTGTACTCACAGATAAATGATTAGAATTATTAGGGTAAGTCAAATACGAATATTAGACATATAAGTCAAGTACGGATTTAAATCAGTTAGCTAATTAGCACTGACTCTGAGCATCAAATATGGCAGGGAACGAGTTTAACTCTTAGTAATTACAGTTTCAAAAAATAATTTACGAATAATTAAATATAAGAAATAATTACAAAAAAATACTACTGATGAGCAGTGTTTGGCAATACTTGATACACCTGCATGGTCCCGCCAAAAATCGAAAAAATGTTCGAAAAATCTCTCTATAGTATATTTATAGCTTTATAGTATATTTATTGGTTTATATAATAAAGTAGTTACAATCGTTTTATTTTCTTTGATGCCGAGATCGTACCCAGCTATTTTTTATTTATATCAGAGAGTTTGTATAATCGTACTGTAGTCCTGAGCAGTCAAAACAAGTTCGTAAGGAAATAAATTGAAAAAGTATATCTATTGCAACATCCATTCATAATATTTCACGGAAGGGTGTCTGAATTAATTTTAAATAACCTTAAATAATTGCTTTCTCTAATTACTTCTTAGTATATTCTTATTATAGATTTAAGAAAAATTAATCCTTATTATTTTCCTTTATTTAATTTAAAAGACAAACTATTTGGTATCATAGTTTACAATGAACTGTAACTAATTAACGGAATATCCGTTTACTTTAATTTAAAAAATATAAAAAATCAATTAATAAAAATCAATCATTGTTTTCGAAATAATCTCGTCAGTTTAAATATCTACAGCTGCCATTATATTCATTCAGCTCTTTTATGTTTAGAATATACTGACTATTTTCTCAAGATCAATAGATAAATTAGATCGGCTATCGATTATGCCACAATATATTCAAAGACTGTATGACATTAGAAGTGGAACATTTTCAGATGACAAAATCTTTCACAATTCCGTTAGTTTATGTTAAATTAAATGAAATCCATTGAAAGATTAAACTCAGCCCAGAAATGTTACATTTTGTGTATGTGATTTTATTTTTAAGATAATAAATTGATTTAAATAATTTTTATTTTCGTGTGCATTTCTTATGTGGAATTGCTTTACCAACCACTAACCTTCAAAATATTGTAATTTGATTATATTTAACTTAAAAATATTTAAAAATTTCAACTTAAAGTTATTGTGTTGTTTTCAAACGAATTTTGTCGCTTTACTTCAATTTAAGTGCAATTAAGTTGACTAATCCGTACAGCTTCCACGATGTCAGCCGCAGCTTTAGTGCGCTTTAAAATCGTCTCATAATTAAGTAAATATTGGCGTAAGCTACCAGTTAAGCTTGGGTATGGAAATTAAAGCGACATAATTGTCTGGTATTTAGGATACACAAATATCGTGCTGAGAGACATATTGACATGGTGACCACTGAAGTAGCTTGAAATATGCAGACTTGTAAATATTTGCACAAATCATGCACATTTAAGTACAACAAAATAATAAACTTAACAACTCAGAAACAAAACATAATAAAAAAGTTATAAAAATAAAATTCCAGTAGTAAATACTTTTGCTCTTAAAAACCTTTTATGTTCACAGTCAATAATTAATAGCATACAAATTAAAAAAATTAATAAAAAAAATTAGATTAATAATAAATTAATAATAATATTACAGTTAAGTTAATACAGTTAAGTTGTTAAATTCTGAAGCCTTTAATTTGGGTAGTCAAAAAAAAAGCAATTGCTAAGTATAGTTACTTCCTGTCATACAAAATCGAAAACCTATTTCATTAAGATTGATTATTTTACATCGAAATTAATGAATTATGAAATTCTGTTATCTTTTGTATACGCATAGTAGACGTATAGTAAGATTGCATTTTGTCGAAAGCTAGTTGCATTACGTTAAAACTAACACTCGCCAAAAGTTTTGGTAATGAAAGACTCGACGGTAAAGAAACAGCTGTCAAACTTGCATTACTTGCCTCCATAGAACCTGAGCATTTTTTCAGGATGTCTACTAGTCAAACTGTATCGATTACAAACTACTTATTTTAAATATGCAAGATATTATAATCCACTTATTTACATTAGCAGCGAAGCCGTTCACAAGTTTATTTGCGTTAATAGTAGATTAATAAACCATTGGTTTCGTAATTAAATGGCTACTATCTACTAGCTTTCAAAATTAAACCAATAGCCAGAATATCTAAAATCTTACAAACGGTCTTTAAAAATCTTATGGAAGACTTCTAACGATCTTTGCCAGAATTGCTCTGTTCGAATAACATTACTAAAATCGTTTTGAAACGAAATCCACAAGTATCAAGAGAAAGAAGACGTTCTACGAATATGATGAGGAGTTACACAATTATGATGAAGATTAGTGTGTAAGACGAATAACAAAAATATATGTCTGAATTACAACAGTATTTCTTTCCAAAATCAAGTCCATTGAAGTTAATTACAGAGCCTACGCATCATCAGTGAAAAAGAAATAAACCGTATGAGTATATTTAATGCATACATATATAACATACACTATGTTAGCTTATAAACATTGAGCCAGAAGTAATGAAATAGCTCCTTTTTTTGAATCTTAAATCGGGAAATGGTTTAAACTTCATAAAAATATTTAAAATTTTGTTTCATTTATTTATTCGCATTGATTGATTGATATACTATTTTAATAACAACATTAAATGCCGATTATAGTTAACCTTGCATTAAAAATATTTTTATTTGAAGATTCAGACATACCCAACACCTTCATCGAATTCATTATCACTACAACTAATTCCGTATATATTACACAATTTTGTGATAATAATAAAAAAAAATATAAATCAAATAAACAAAGGTATTAGGTAACCAAGCCAATTACTCAACAGCTCCACACTTACAAGACCTAACCACAAATCCGACATAGAACATAACATTTTATCCGCTGAAATGTTTTCGCACTTCAGAATAAATTAATCAAATGCAAAAACTATCAGAAAAAGATATTTATTTTAGACTTAAAATATAAAAACATTATAAGATACTTATGTAGCATATTTTAGGACTTTAGCACTAAAAGTGGCACGCTTTTTCATTTAACGGAGGCCTTGAGCCTAACTCCTAAAAAAGCGATCTCGCGAGGCAAATGCATGTGGTTGTCTTTTATTGCGGCAATAAATATAGTTGGTGTAAATATTACTTTGGATTCGTTGTTTTATTTTTGTTTTATTTAAATAAAATTGCATTAACATTAAAAAGTTAATAAAACTTTAATGTTTTAAGTACAACGAAAAAAAAATAAAAAATATTTATTCTGCATTTTACATGAATGCACTTAAGCGATTTGCTCGCAGATGAATTCGCTTACATTTGCAACAAATGGGATGCGGCTACCGTTGTTGCATCTTTTCTTGAATGCATTTTCTTTGTTTTGGATTTTACTCCTATTACGGTTATGAGGTGGCATATAAAGTTTGGATCTGTTGCCAGTCTCAAACCGATTTTTTTCCTATTTTAGCAACATATTTGCTTCTCTGGCACGATCACTAAACTAAATTATTTGTGGCTAAATGCAATTTATTTTTGTCTGTCTTCAGCGTATGTTCAGCTAACCTGTTGCTGTCGTGTTTTATGCCATTCCAATGGTTTTATATTTGTTCCATCTGAGATGCTGGCGTGTACTTGCAGCATTTTACACTGAACTAAGCTGAAGAATTAGTTACATAAAAATAAGAAAAAATCTAAATTAAAGTTGTTATTGGGTCAATTGGATAAATGTGGTAGAGTGAATGGATTATTTACATTAACCACGAGTGCAATTTTTATATCCAATTTAAGAGATTTCAACATAAATAATCTAAAGCAAAAACTAAATTAATTAATGGCTTATATGAGATATGCTGATGAAATCTAACTTTATAGAATATCCTTTAATAACGAAATAAAACTCGTTATTTTTGAATATTAGTTGATTTGATCTATTTTAATTTATTTTGAATACAAATGATTGTTGACATCTTCATTTAGACTGAAATCGATTTATTTTTTTAATTATAACAGCAATTTTATATTTTTGTTCCATATATTCCAGTGATAACACAAGTTTATTAAAGTAGAACAAGTAAGAAATAACAGACATTTTTAGAAAAAAAAAGAATGATTTAATAAGACTAAAATTTATTAAAATAGAACAAATAGCATTTAATAGACATTTTAAGAATACAAAAATAATGATTTGGTAGAATTAAAGTAATATTTGTTAGAAAGTATTTAGCACCTAAATGAAGTATGACAACGTTAAGCTTATATTAACGAAACTATTAGTTAAAAAAATTAGATCTTTCTTAAAATTATATAAGTCAGTATAACAATAATTGCTGATTATAAATTTTACAGTCCTCTTTTTTTTCAATACAATATATAAAACAGATTTAAATTTTGTGAAGTTTTTACTTAATTATCGTCTTTATTGATTAATGTATTATATGTATGCATTTTGGAGATATTGATGGGACACATGGATGGGCCCCATTGATGATGATTTCTCGTCACCATAAATTGTAACAAACTGTATATATTTTGGAGTATATTGAAAGCTTATTAAACGCCATTTAGTTTGAAAGACAGAAAGAAAATTTGATTAAACTTTAGTCACGGTAATGAGAGTTTTTGTACCTCGCCTCGTTGATCAAAACATTGTTGCACAAAATATTGTTGAATTCCTTATCCTTTTCAACTGCAACTTAAGAGTATGAAAGTAGATTAAAAGTATGAAATTGACAACTGTTGCTCATTAATAAATGTTGGAACTTGCACCTCTAAGAACTAAATACACATATCTTTGTGTACATCATTTTTTTAATACAAAGGATATTACAAGGGGCGATAACTGCAGACTTTGTCATGGAGAAGAGGAAACAGCACAACACATTCTGTATCACTGTGATAGTCTCGCCAGACTCAGATTTCGGTACTTAAATTCAGATATTAAGGAATTTGGCAACATCTCTCCAAAAAACATTTTTAACTACTACGTACCTATGAATTTAAAGTGGGTTTGTCGCAATAATCCTCAAAGGAAGCAGTGACGTGCTGATAGAGTTCACAACTCTTTTAAAATCTGATCTAATCTAATACCATTTTTTCTATATTTATACATAATCCGAAAGTATTAAATCAGTAATATCAAACAGTATGAAAATGACAATTGTGATTTGACTGTCTACATAACATGCCTTTATAATCTCGACTAGAGAGAGAACAAGTCTGACGATAATTTGTTTTAGAACTGTTTGCTTAACTAAGTCCTCACATTGAACCTTATATTCATCAATTTTCAATTGGCTTGATTTTTAAAGGGTAAGTTTGTTTGTCTGTTAACGGAATATTTAAGTTCTGGTGGATATTTTTTAGACCTTATTATGTTATATTTTGTAGAATACATTATTTCAACAATTTTTTAGAATTTCTTTATTCTTAAATAATTCAATAAATAATTTATTTTACGAATCTAAGTTGCAACAATTCTTCACTCTAAGGGAGAACTCAAATAAACTTTAAAATGTTGGAAATCTAGATTAATTATTAACTAAATAAAATAAAAAACCGTTAACAGTTCTGCAATTCATTTATATTATTAGGACTAATTATGGTCATTACAATTTTACATTCATTTTTGGTTATAACCAAGAATCAGACAGAGTCATATTGCAAAAGTCAGTTTCATAATTTTACTAATATTTCACCACTAATGAAATAGTACCTTAAAACCTGAATCATAAAAGTTATTATTTTTGTATGGATATGTGAAAATATCTAAGTTCTTAATGCCTACATGTATATTAGGACTTGTCCCTATTATGTATTATTGATTTTTAAATAATTAAAATCTTCCATTTCATTGAACTAATATTTCTTAATGTTCTCATATATATTAGGATTTTGTCCTCCTAATAGATAATCCATCATTCTTAATGCCTACAAGCTTGTTCGTTTTTAGTAGTAGCTACTTTGCTTATTCCTTCTTTATCAGTAGCGCTTCCTTTTCTTCTCTATTCTCTGCAAGATACTACTGTAGGCGTTTAGACTATAAAAAATAAAACTTTTGTGTTTTTTTGTTGCTATTTGTAACACTGCAAACATTACGATTGCACCATTAGCAATAATGGTAAACTAACAATATAACCTTTAATTAACATAATTAGTTTAGTATGATAAGTTAGTATTCACCTTGAGAACAAGTTTTTAAAAACTACATTCGCCTCACTTTCACGACCTCACATATGTTTATTTATTTTTATTTAAAGTATTATCCTTCTTGGTATAAGCAAAACTTTTGACGTTAATCGGATTAAGAGATGCTCCAAACTTAATTCTAAGTGCATAAGGCTTTTACTTAAGCATATTATCTATGCTTATGAAGAAAAAAAAAAACAAATAAATCGTCTTAAAATGCCAATGAAATTAATTAGATTCGATGTGATCAGAAAAAATTTTTGCTTGGGTTTACTTTCTTGGTGAGTTTTACTTTCATTTTTTAAGACTAGAGTCGTTGTAATGATGTCATGTCGTACAAGTCTTACGAGTGCATTGCCATATATGCAACTAACCATTTCAGAGACAAAGTATTTCTGTGCAACACATGACAGGAACAAAACACATAATGTTAACCTATGCAACCTTGTAAGCTTTGTAGCATTTAATGCAACACATGTAAGAAGGCCTGAGAAGAGTATTGCGGTAAGCTGCATTAAATTGCCATTATGTATTAAAAAATAATATAATAAAAATAAAAATTCAAATTTATATTTATATTTGAATTCATAATAAAACTTTATTGAGGTCTGTCGCAATAACCATGGTTCAGACTATTGCGGGAACATTTTTGCATAAAAATATTTCATTCAGCATTGGTTCTGCAAGTTCTTGAAGTTGTAATGCTGCCTAGTGTAGCAAAATGCAAATTAAAAGGTTGAGGCCATATCGGCCATATCAACCATTTCAAATAAAAATATTAATTTAAATATTTTATTGTTATTGTTGAACTATTTAAATGAACCGAAATATGTGACTGAACAATAGAAATGATGTGCACATAAAAATGCATAATTTTCAAATAACCAGAGTCAATAGAAGTGGAAGTAGTAGCCAAGTATTTTTTTTCGAGTTTTTAGTCATAAATTTCTTAGTAAGCCACATTTGTAAAAAATTTTATGGAAGCCAAATGATTACTAAATTTCTTAGTAAAACTAAGTAACATACCAGCACAGACATCTTAATAACAAATCAAAAACTTCGTTAATCAAACAACTTTGCTACTTTGCTGCATTTTACATATTTCTCTGGTAACTGAAGCAACTACTTAATTAAAATAAATGATCCTAGAGATAAAACATTATAAATTAAATAAAATTAGAAAAAAAAATTTTAAAAAACTACAAAATAAAAATAAAATTATTAAGTAAACACATCAAACACATCGAAGCAACAAAACTGTATCACCAAACCAAACAGCGGGTTTAGCACCATCAATGAATAAAGTTATTATGCCATAAACGCACGCGTCATGTCTGTTAACTGAAATACAAGTTTGTCATTTGAACAGTGAAATATCGTACATGAGATACAAAATAGTGAAATAGTAAAATACAAAAACTACTATAAAGCACGTATCTTATAGATACTTGTACTTGTGCGAAGCTGAATCGGACCGACTATATGCTTTGTTTGTCACCAGCACTCTGAAGTGATATACTAACAGTTAAAATTTTCAGATTTGTGAATACCGTAGTGCATGCGTCTGTCGATTCTCTTTGAATTGCCTTGTTGCTTGTCTATTTCTGCTGCCGAACTGCCGGACTCTTCGGAAATCGAGTAAGTAACTTACAATTTTAACTGTTTAAATATGTCGCTCAAGTCGAGATTGTCGCGTCCACGAAACGTGCGTATATTTTCGCGGCTTTCTTAGAGACAGACTACTTAAGCAGATTTAAGTATCTTATGCGAATCACGTATGATGTTTTTTGCAGTTGTTTTTATTTTTTTCAGAGATTAAACTGACTTGATTTGTAGCTTATTTGTGAGATAATAGCGAAGTAGTGAAAATAAAAACATTGAAATATTTGCAATAAATAGTTTTTCCGTTGTATTTTTTGGGAGTCAAGTGCTACTTTTTAAATGTTAAATGATTTTGCTTATTATAAAATTGTAAAATTGTGAAATAATTTAATTGTAATCAGTAATATGAAAAGTTATATGATTTTAGAATAAAATATTATAAATTCTTATTAAATGTAACAATTAACAAATAAATTTATATTAATTATTAATGCAATACAACAGCTGTATGATCGTTCAATATAGAACACACAAGTAAAAATGTTAATAAAAACTTATAATAAAAACTCCAGAAAAATAGCACAAAAATAGGTCAGACGGCTTTGGATAGTTGTTAGAAGGCGCTGATTCTGATTCCATTGGCAGGACCCGATGATCCTGGACTGGCAGTCTCAAAAATAATATTACGAATAATTAAAATACAAAATTATTTCCAAGACCACTGATGATGGGCTATGTTGGCAACGAACAGCGTTATGACCAAAAGTTGCAATAATTAATATAATATAAAAAATAAAATTTTTGTTGTTGTATTTCACTACTGTTCGAAAAAACCTCTTTATAAAATTTTTAATTTGATTTTTAACGTTCATTTTGTTGAATGAAACTAAATTCCTAATATGAACTGTTATTTTTAATAGAAAGATTTTTATAGAATAGTAATGAAATTGTAACAATAAAAAATTACTTTTGATGTTTTTTGTATTAAAATTGTTAAAGACAGATTTTTAATTAAATGATTTTTGTTGGCTGACCGCACAAAGTTGATTTGGGAATACTTTCAACTTCTCAATACTCTAGCATCCAGGAAGTATGTAACTCTTATGTGGGTACCGAGACATGAAGATCATGAGAGCAATGAAATAATAGACTTCCTAACAAGGTTGTATGTATACCTTTCATTAGTCCAAAGCCTTTCTGTGGGATAACAAATAGCTATTATTTGTAAAATAATAAATTATTTGTAAAATAACTTATTATGTGAACGGGAGAAAAAAAACTACTTGAACACTGGAGAGCCCCAACAGGCATGCGGCAGGCAAGAAAATCATTGATCCTGAACACATCAAAGTTGATACCTTAACCTTAACCTTAGCAGAAACGATATTGAAACCTACATTAAACTGCTTAGAGGACAGTGTAGACTCAATTACCATGTAGGTGCGGTAGAAAGTGATTCCTGTCGACTATATCAAAGAAAACGCCCAGCGGCGTCAAGACGTGGACTTGACAACCTTGGAAGCGGGATCTTAGTCCCAAATCAATTAGGTAAAATTAAGCCCACAGCAATTACGAAATTAAAATAGTTTAGAATTGTTTTGATTGGGCTTTTAGTCACACAATAGATCTTTTAGGTCGGGGTGTATTCGCAGTCTATTATTCAATAATAATAATAATAATTGGTTAACTGAACAATGCGTTTATTTACGGCTTACATATCATCATTGATTGGCTTTGCTAAAATTTTGCACTACAAAATATTATTTATAATTGTATTTATTAACACTTTTTTTAATTGACTTTATTTTTTATACAATCATTTTTATGTATCAATATATTAACGGAACAGGAATTGTGAAATTATACAATCAAAAAAAATTCAAAAATGAATTCCAAATGAAATTCCATTGAAATTCTTTATCAAATATTTTGTTCTTAACAAACCACTTTGAAATTGAAAAATGTATTTAAATTAAAACAGAAAAAGCGTACATAATACATACGAATATATTTTAGTAATATATTTCAACGACCATCAAAACAAATTAGCTTAAGTCGTTGCCAAGCGATTAATGTTGCTGTCGTTAATGGTCAAAAGAAATATCAAAAAGGTGTTAAGTTTCTTGTTGCAACAGCAACATATCAACAAGAACGGCCAAGTAAGCAGCATCAACGAACGTATTACAGCAGTTGCTGTTGGCTATTGGATGGCCTGACTATATGGAGGAAAAAAATCCATTGCGTGTGCGCATCAAGCAGTTTCGTCTTCATGGGTCCACGTATCAATTTTATTGACAAACACCAGTTTGCTTTTTGAGATTACTGCTCTGTGGTTGCGCGTGCTACGAATGCAACCAAGTAATAAGCCGGCATGAGTTGGTTGTTTTAAAGGGATAACACGGCTGCAGACACATTTTTGGCACCTCTCTTACTTGTTCCCATCACTGTTGCATTTTTAATTGATATCCAATGCGCAACATTATGCATTTACATAAATTCTGAATTAATTTCTGCTTTCCGATTGAATTTAAATTTTTTATTTATTGATGATAACGTATGACATTTAATGTAACTTTTTTAGTGTTATTTCATACATTATTTAAGTTATTTTATTATTATAGAATACGTATGAGAAATTTATGTTTTATAAACATTTTTATTTGACAATAAATATAAAAAACTAAATATTTACTGAAAATAATACGCACTTATATTATTCGTTCATCAACCGACTGGAAAGCTAGTTTGTTACTTAAGTCTTTTTCTTATTGATGCTCCACACTACTACAGTTGCGCAAATGTTGCTAAAACAGTAGTTACGAAAGTTTGCTGTATAAACAGAAACATTGAGTTATTTGCATTACAATAAAATCAATAAAAAATTGGTTACAATATTTTAACAATAAAAATAAACTAACTTCAAGATACGAGCAGAATACGAGTAAATCGTAAAACAATGACAGGCAACTCGTGTTGCAATATGCACGTACATTACCAATATACTATAAACATACACAATTGCAAGCAACATGTTGCTAAGCATTACATGCCATACAAAATACACAATCTGCTGCAAATCAAAAACATCATAAAAATATTTACAAAATTTGAATTTTAAACGAACTACACATAGTACAGGCATTGTTTGCTCTTTAACTTTGCATTAACTAACTATAGTAGTTTCATGCACAAATTCAATTGATTTGATTTTTACAATGGTAAATTAAAAAATAAAACTATGGTAAACAAAAAATATATATATACACACATAATACAGAAATAATAAAAATAATAATAATGGGTAAAAATATCATTTTCACCCAAACACCAAATATAAAGGTTGATTGGGTCAACATTGTCACGTTTTTATGTTTCCTTAGCAATTGAACGTTCAGGTTCTCTTTACTGGATGCTATCTGCGCCGTGCTTAAAATAGTCCAAAATTATATTTTAACCGAAAATAAAGTTAAGAGTTAACAGCAGTAACACTTTATAGTGCTTCCATTTGTAGCACTGTTAATGCCTCGTAGTTTGAAAAATTTTCCAAAGGCATCCTTTGTTCAGTTTAAGGTCATTTGGCCTTACGCTATTGTCTGTGCAGCCGTAACAGGGCGATGGAGTTGATAATGTCATTAAGTTTAAATGCAAAAAATTACATAAATTGGTTAAAGCACGATTTTATTAAGCATTTGAAGTATTTTTCTCTTTTTTTACCGATACTCATATATACGAGCAGGAAAAAAGACACAAAAAATATTTACAGAAACTTCAGAAGAGTAGAGTAAGTGAGCCAAGGTGCCATAATAAACCCATAGTAAGGCGACTTTGATTTCTTTCCTTTTCTTTTCTTTTTAAATTCTAATTGAAAGTAACAGGTTGAAAGCAATTCATTGTATTGTATTTCATTTGATTTGAAAGTTACAAAAAAAATATCGTTCTAATTTTTTAGAAAGTAATTTAGAGACATTTTATTCATATCATATAAAGTAACTGAGGAAAAAACTTTTAAGATTTATAATATGAATAGTTTTGTTTAATTGATATATTTAAAAATCAAATCTTTTTTTGAAGATAATGGTATATGTAAAAACTTCAAGAGTTGATCGTACAACAATCTACAAAGATATGATTAGTTTATTCAGGAATTCGTTCCTAACTGAAAGTCTGATTGTATTAGAGTAGTTCTCTTATATGATATTCTTACAATTATGAACCTAAAAATGCAAGATGAGATGTTTAAATGATTAACAAAAAGAGACCTCATTGCATCTATTAATATATCATTTAGATCAGTTTAAAAATCGTTCTATACAGTTTCAAGGACATTATGCGCTCTAAGAAAGTGAAATCCCTTTTGATGTCAAAAATACTCAATTTTTGAGAAAAAACTTGTCACATTGAGTTCTTCAAAATGTACTTTCTGATTAACACTATAATATTAAATGTATAACAGTCGGAAATGAAGTATTTTTGTCGTGTATTGACCATCTTCATGCAGAATTCAAAATACTTCTACTAAAAGAATATAATCAACTGATGCGCAAGAAATATCTCCTTGCATGGCAATCAGATGGATATTCCAATAGTATTATGTTTAGTAGAGCCATACCTCCAAGATGCATTCGTCGATCGCCTTGTTCATATCATAGATATACCGGAACTTTTTGCAATGAAGCTTTCATACAGATGCAGTATCCTCTTCGCCACCACCGTTGCTCCACAATGAAGATCTCAATAGTTCAACGTTCAATATTTCTCAAAAAGAATGAAGACATCTCCGTGCAGCAAGAACTCAATTGAGATCAGAATATAGCCATTTGTTGAATAGTTACTGGTACATATAAAGACGTCAATTTCAAAGGTATACCTAAACTAGTGCTTTACCCACCATAAAGTTACCCATTTGTTCTCCTGCTCCAACGGATACACAAAACTTGGTTCAATTGACCTTTGGACCTGTTCCATAGATGTGACTAGGTTTCTCCGTCTTGATCCTGATTGACTCAATTTAAATCGCACTCATTTCCAAAATCATCCCCACCTCCTAATGATCACTTTCCCTCTCATTCAAACGTTACACTTCCACATCCTCACGCATGAATTCGCCATGTAATTCTTTTCATATTAACTGCTTCACAGATCCTCGCGTGCTATAATAACAAGAACAAGAAAAATGCATACACTTCAGGAATTAAAAGTTATCATCTTCAATCAAATTTAACAATTGTATTCAATATTAAAAAAGTTGTCATGTTGTATGGTGGTTAGTAATTTAAAGGCAATGAAATATTTTTCAAAGAAAAAAAGATTTAAAAGTTATAAACAATAATAATTTTTTTATTTTCTATTACTATGTTATTATCTAATATACTCCTTTAAATGTGCTGTCATAAGTCAGAAATTTTTTTTACAGTGTAAGCTTAAAGCGTTCTAATATGAAGTGCTGTCGGTAAACTAAAAAGTTAAATTTCCAAAATCCTACTAAGTTGGTAAGTTAAGTTATTATAATTTAAATAAAAGCAGAAAACCACAAATCCTACAAATAAAATAAACCGAAAATTATTTAGTTTTGCAGAAGATAAAACGCATGAAGGCAGGCTTTCAATTGCATGCATGCAATTATGCGTAAAGTATAAATGTTGTCGTCCGGCAACCTAAACTAATTTCAACAGCAGTTCTGTGAATTGTTAATAGCCAGGATTCGTTGTGGTCGACATGCCAAATATTCCAAATGCAAAATCAGGCACTGCCAAGGTAAACACCGAAATGGTCGCCGTATTCTTGGCCATTGACTGCCGGCTAGAATTGGACTTGGTTAGTGATTTTATAATTTGCCCGAGATTTACGCTTGTAATAAAAGGTTCACTTTTCGTCACATACGGTGACTACAAAGCGAATTGCCCACAAGTCCTACTGTTAGCTTAAGTAATAAACTAATACAATATATATATTTGATTTTTCTGTACATAAACTCACACAACTTTTACTTAAACATTTTACTTAAATAAAAAAGAATGATCGGTGTTGGAAAACGTAGCACAGAATTTTTGCAATGATATTAAGGCTCACGACTTAGATCTGATTATGAGTTCACACGTTTGTCACCGAACTAGATATTTTCATTTAATTTAGAATATATCTCGGTTTGCTTAGCCGCAACAACTCTATTAGGCAAATATTTACTGGAATTTCTTTACTTTGCATTCATATAACAAAAACCATGATTTCTAAATGGAGTTTTTAACTAAAACGAAGCTAATAATTAATGGAATTTTTATGTGCTTGCATATGCTTGTATGTATAGATACATTTATAAGACTTTGAAAAATATTTGTTGGCTGAAATCTGATAATCAGTTTAAAATACATTGACCCAATGTAGCAATAAAGAAAATACAACGATGAAGTATTCTTTCGACCCTCGTCAAACTCAAGCATAAAACTTGAAGGTTTGCAATTTAGCACGACACATAAAAATTTATTGGTTTTATCTAATGTTATATATTTAAAATAATATAATTTTTTTTTGTTGTATTGTGATGTTAAACGTGTGTCATATCGTCAGAAAATATATGAATTTCTATTTAGACTTTTTAGTCATTATGTTTGCTAAATTTGTCTTGAAATTAGTTCAAAAATAAAATAAAAAATATTAAGTTGCTAATTTATTATCTTTAGAAATTTTTGGCGCTAAACAAATGTATTTACATGCTTTTATATATAAATATTTAATAATTTAAGAATCATCATATACCATATGTGTATAATTGCCATTTTAAGTAAAAAATTTTAAAATAAAAATATAATTTAAATGAATAAAAATGTCGAAAATCATATATAAACTAATGTCAAGAAAACGATAACAAATCGATTTAAAATGATTATTGCCCCTTTCATACTCATGATAAGTAGTTTGTACGTGTACGTGGAGTTCACCGAGGAATATAAAATAGTAAAGAATATTCGTATACATTAACGACTATAGTAATCACTTTACTCTCTAGCCTTTAAAGTGATCAATTATAAGATATTCCATTAAAACATAAAAATAGTGTCTAAATGCAATGTATACCAGCTACTTATCACTATATTCATTTGTCTTTATAATGATCAATTATAAGATATTTAATAAACACAACAACTAGATACAATATAGATACGTATAAATATGTACATAACCTGATTTAATTTTATTATGCGTATAAATATTTAATGAACGTGTATACGAAGTAGTTTAATTTTAATATTAATAATACTAGGTTATAGCAAATGTATATATGTATATATATTTAGTGACATTTCTTTATTCTATATAAACTATCTTAACTATCATATTTAAAAATATTTTTGTGAAAATTTTCGTGAAATGAGACTATGAATCATATTCCTATTTTTTAGGAAGTAGCTTTACATATTGCACCATATTTCAAAGAACAAACGTTCGATTGAGTTGCTTAAGACATTAAAAAAAAATCAATCAAAACTTCAGTAATCTCTTTTTACTATATTTTTTAATTCGTATAGTAGAAAATTCAATACTTTGGTCTAAAATATGTGTGGTTTTTTATTGTTTACATACTCGTATTGATTTACTGCCAGAGAATTGAAATTTTATGTTCAAATACCTTCCCTATTCTAGGTATGATTTTTATTTTCCATTTGTAAGATTTTTAAATTGCTTGTATCTCAAATACATTGATAAGTACATTAACTTCAGTCATATGGTATTCCATGGATATGTGGTGAAAATTTTAATACATAATACAAATAGTTTTAAGAGATATGCTCAATAGTTTTAAAGGAAATCCAACTCTTTTAAAATTAGCACAAACGTTTCATACTTAAAACATGCAATAAAGGATACCTACGGAAAGCTAGCATTACTTTCCAGAACTTTTATCGGTGTTCTCATAAGGTTTCAACTACACAATTTTTCAGAAAGTTAAAGTTGTCTAGTATGAAACTTTTCTGTCACGATTTTTTTATTTATCAATAGCCTTTATTTCGAAAATTTTTTTCTGATATTATTTAGAAAGTGAAAAAATGTTGTAGTATGTGAATAAAGACTTTTCTAATAAAGTTTTCTTCAATTTTCTACTATTCTGAGTTATTGATTTCTCCTAAATATAAATGTAGAGCCTTTCAATAAGTGTTTTCATATATAAAGTAATTTGAGTACATATACATAAACTTATATTTGAAATATATCTAATAGCGTTTTCAACGCTCAGCATAACGTCTTGATGTCTGCTTCAAAACCAAAAAAAAGGAAAAGTGAAAAAAGTTGTCCATCTGTTGTATTCATTTAAAACGCAGATACTTGCTATTGTGTTTAAATTCCATTGCTCAATTGCCGCATTCTGAAATTCCAGAGGCGAACGTGTACATTCATTAAATAGTATTTCATATTTCCAAGCACGCAACTTAATCCAAGTGATGCTTAACATGCACAGCAGCACAAAGTGGAGACCTAATAGCATGAGAAAATATTGTTGCCTCACTTGTATTAGAGCCGCAAAAAACCCATTTACAAACAAGGCATGCAATGCAATTGGCCTAATGCACCGAGTGTAGATACTTTTTTTAAATATTAAAAAAAAAAATGCAAAAAGGTTAAATACTTTTTACAGCAGCATATGTTTTATAATCATTAATCGCTTAATGTTAAATTTTGTTACGAATATAATCCGATAATGAAGCCAGTGATAGCCGCAAAACTTTTAATCTATTCACTAATATGAATATTATAAGTAATTTCCAAAAATTTAATTTAATTGGCTACAAAAACAAAACTCTTTACATAAAAAGTTGGTAGGAGGGAGAAACTAAGAGACAGTTGAATTCTTACCGTACAAATGCGCAGATCTGGAAAGATAAAGCTATTCCATTACTACATTCAACAATCTAACAAGCCTAGCGAACATTTTTATTGCCGATCTTCAAAAACTAATTGCCTTCAAATTGTCTTCTTCCATCGTTGGAAATCAAACCTTGAAAAATGTTGGTTATTTTAACTTCTTATGAACAATTGCCCATTTTATTTTTTGACAATAAGTTCTCATATTTTGGTAAGTGTTACACCTTGAAACTAATTAGTGCTCTTATTTTTTTGTGTTCCATATATTTCTAATTAGAGTTTCATATATAAACTAAATAGAGAAGTAACATTGAAAAGTAAAAGTATAAGTTGAAAAAGTGTGCCATTTCTGCCATAAAAGCAAAACTTCGAATAAACAACTATCAAGGTACCTAGAAGATGCCTAAGAAGGAGCCTAAGAATAATCACCAACACCGCAGGGTAATATGACAAAGAGAGAAAGAAAGAGAATTGGCAAAAGATAGAGAGGAAAATAAAAGCGAAGGAAGAGAAAAAAGAAAAAAAGGAGAAAAATAGGAAAAGGGAAAAAATATATCTACGAAAATTATAATGTTGTACACATGCATGCTGTACAAATGTATGCAGGTAGGTAGGTTGGAGTTGCGGCATTGTATCCACGAAAGCCCACTTGAGATAAAATAATGACCCATTTTGAGACCACGGGAACAGCATTGATTCGTATATAGACTAAAAGTTCAGTATACGACTAACGCTGAAAATGGTAACGACTCTCCCATTAGACAAAGGCAAACCAACCTGTCAGCTCTATGGATTTGGCTAAATCTCTAATATTGTAGGATGACTGCTCGGTCAGGTCGGTAAGAAAAGAGACTCCGAAGATTTTCTTCTAGCTGAAAAAGGGCACTGACTCATAAGATGGAGCACAGTTTCCTCCCCGTCCTCAGAGCCACAGCTGAGACAAAAGTCTTTATATGGCAGACCAAGTCTCGTAGCATGCCTACATATTATGCAATGGATCGTCAGCACTACGATATGGGTATTGAGTAAACCCCTTCTTGGTTGTAGTAGGGTAGAATTTTTTATTCTAAATAGACCAAAGTGTACACATGCACAAGTACACAAAATTTGCAACACAATTGGTAATGATTTGCAATATCGATATTATATCATTTCCGCATCTATAATAGATTAACTAAGCAATGAATATAAATGTATCTTCAAATAAAATTGTATTGAAATTTATTTGCATGATAATTAAAAATTTAATATTTAAAAAAGGTAAATAATAATTTTTTTAATTATAATAAAAATTGTCATTAAATTATAATTCTATTTTCCACTCTTTATTATAGTAAATATGCATTTACAGAAACATTGATGCTATGTAGTACTATTCCACTAAATTTAGAAAATATATTAATAAATATATTAATAATAATGTTGTGGTCCCGAAAAATTTTGTTAAAAATTTAAATTCAAAGTTTCCTTATATTAAGATGATTTATATCTATTTATTAAATTTAAATTGCGTCTGCGTACCAAAGCTGTGAATAATAAATGTTGTTAATAAAATCCAAGCAGTCAATATTTTTGTCCATAACACGCATTTTTAGTTGTCTTAATCTACGAAAAGCTGTTGTTGCAGAAAGTATTTATTTATTGTATTTATTTTTTTTTATTACTATATATGTATATAAATCTCTTAGTAGTTTTTGCAGACAATATACATTATCACCAAATGTGTATCTATAACTGGCATTATTTGGCTTTTATGCCGATGGCACGCGCTACTACACATAAAATCCATTTGTCTTCTTCAAAATCGTGGCCAATACAAAAACATGAATTGCCTTAAATCAATTGTTAGAAAGTAATTAAACAATAACAAAATAAGTTGCAAAAAAAAAAACAAATTTTTACAGAAGATAAAAGTCAGCCACAAACCATAACAGTGCATTCCTTTACAAATTTAGCCACAATAATGAATAATTATGCCAAAAATAATAGAAATAATAAATTTTACCATATTGTAGCTAAAATAAATAAATAAAAAGTAAATATTCGAATAATGTTGGAAGTTGGCCTGCAGCACTTTTAGTTACGTCGTCAGTATCTTTTTGTATTGCTATCTACTGTCCGCCGTCCACCGTCTACTGATCACTAGCCGTTGGCTGCTGTTTACTTGGGAAAACAATTCTGCAATTGATGCAAACATTAGATTAAATGCTTTTTGAATGTTTCTATTATTTGCTATTCATATTCGATTTGGGGGATTCATTTAAGGAATTTCAATGAACTTTTAATGTATTAACGGTTTCCATGAAGTGAAAGTCAAATACATTATGAATATAGAAAATATGAATAAAACTTGGTACTCAGTTATTGTATTTTGGTAGCTTTTTATTTTTCTTAGAAGTCAATTGTTTTGAGACTCTAAGTACCAAGTGTTGAACTTGTACCCTGCCAATTATGAAACTTAGAGTCAGTGTCGAAACAGATGAATGGTTGCCAAAAATTCAAGTAATTATTAAATAATGAAATTTTGTTGTTATAATTTTTTACTCCTCAAAATGCCTCTCTATTAAAACAATAGTTTACGTTAAGAAACATCATTTATTTTTCATCATAATTAACTTTAAAAATCAAATTAAACCATTACATTTTTAAACTTCTTCCACGACACTTATAGGGCCAGATATATCAAATACCTATTAGATATATATTAGTGCTGATATTAGTGATGCAATAATCTATTTAAAAAGTTCTACTTAAAAAAGACGTACTGTTGAGTTATGTGTTAGCCATACACAATTAAATCAAAAAATTGAGATATAAAATTTTAAACTGTAAGGAAAATTATCGTATGGACGATGTGAATAATATCCTGCAAAATGGTTTTAAAAAAATAATTATAAATTATTTTATTTAAAACCACTGTAGTTGTCTTCAGTTGTCTGCAGTTATCATTGTCTATTTTATATATGTGCGATACCCAACATAACATTTATTATATATAAATAATTTTACAAAATTTTAAATAAAATCATTTTAAAATCATTGTTTATTTTTCATTAATTGTTTATTTAAGTTAATTATTTTCAACAAAAAATTTTATTTTAGATGTGACATAAATATTAATGTTATTTTGTAAACCAAAACAAGAAAACTTTCATGAATATTTAAGCCGAATTTTATCATAAGTCTAATTTATGTACAATTTACAGCTTCAAACATGTTAAGTGGTGTTAACTACATAATGTTAAATTCAAATAACAATAAATTAAGTATTAACTCTTTAATATGTGGAATATTATTTTTGAAATATAAAAAAGCAACTCTTTTGCTTTTTTAAGCCTTTAACACGCTATTTATATTATTCCGCAACAGTTCAAAATGCTGTTTCTAAATTAACTTAATCATTAGTTTATATATATACATATATATATATATATATATATATAAAGGTGACAATAATTCCTAATTAATGTTAGATGTGCATAATTTTAATCTATATAATTCCAATTATAATATTTATATCATACTACCTTTATTATAGTACTTATATATATAATCACCTTATTTTAATTTTGTTTGCCACAATAACATAATACCTCCAGCTCAAAAAGTACCCGGATTTTGTAAATAAAACACAAATTTATTTAATCTCCTTCAAAATATGCTCCTTCGGCGAATTCTCTTTTACCGATTTAATCGACTCAAAACGCTTACCACGACGGAGCAGTTTGAGTTTCGGGAACAGGAAAAAGTCGCACCGCGCCAGATCTGGCGAATACGGTGCCTGAGCGATGACAGTGGTGCTGTGTTTGGTCAAAAAATCGCGTACAACAAGAATTTTCCATAGTAAAAATCGTTGATTGGACTTGAGGTAGTCTCACATTAACAGCTGCTGTAAACAAACTAATTGACAGATGGCGCTCAAATTTGTACTATATGTCAAGAAGGGTGTACCAACATAACGAAAAAAAATTTTTGAAAAAGGTTTATTACTTAAGGAGTAGTTAACGAACAAAAAAATCCGGATACTTTTTGAGCAGAAGGTATGATTGAAACCCAATATAAGATAATATTATTATTACTAAAAGATAATATTATATTCCTATATAATACCGGATACTTACCATAATCCAGCTACTCTTGCAAAAAATTAATATGATTTTTAACAAATATTATTGAAATTTTGAATATTTGAGTTATGACTTGGTGTCACGCTTTCCTTGATATTCGAAAAATAATGAAAGAAAAATAATTTTGGATTTTGATTAAATGTCGTTTGCGTTATCATCATCACACCAGTTTTTGCATAAATATTAAACTAGCATAAATATTAACCAGCGTAAAAATATTAAATTAAGTAACACTATTTCTACTTAAAACAAAGATTTATTAATTAAAGTAATAGCCAGAAGTAAGTTTATCGAAAAATTATATATTTTCCGCCCCAAAAAATTTTTTTTTAAATCATTTAGTTATAGGTTTTTTTTCTCAGTGAAATTAATTGAGCTCATATCCTGTAAGTTTTGTGAAAGAAATTATACGAAAACTAATATGATTTTATAATTCAGTATTTGTCGGAAATATGATCGATTTGGAATTATTAAACCGCTGTATTGCATGCATGGTCAAAAGTAAATATCATTTCATGGTTCAATAGACAATGACCAAGAAATTTATGGATGAAAAAAATTAAGCACAAGAATTACATATAAGATACAAATTAAGTATTGATTAAACGATATGGTAGACAGCTTTTTGTATTCCATCAGTTGATTTAACTTTGCAAAAGTTCATCAAACCAACCTTTATGTCTAGTAAATGTTGCATTAAAAGTGCTTTTGTGTATGCAATATGACAACAAGAATAATATTTTTAAAAAAAATTTGATTTCCAAATTACATTAAACTAACATTTTTGTTTCAATAGAAGTCTATAGTTTATTTAAAAAATTAAAGCTTAACTTTTAAATGATTAAAGATATTAAATCCACAAAACATAAGATCATATAGCGTTTTAATTGAATAATTTGAAGTGATTGTACATGCAGTTTTATATTACAATAAAAATAAAATTAAGTATAAGCTCACATATAAACAATTTATTTCATTGCCATTGCTAAACACTATTGAGACAGTTAAAATGTTTTCAGTATTTTTCTCGTAAATACAAATATGATATTTTTAAAGCTTAAACAACAAATAATATAATGTACAACCATAACCAATAATAATATATAATACTGGCTTTATGTTTATAAAACAATGTACAAGCCGTAAAATTTTATTTATTGTAAATACTCGTAATAATTGAAATAACTTGATAAAACATTTAATATAATTTATACCTCATTTTCTTTGTTGTGTTAACAATTTGTTTTCAGTAAAATATATTTCATACACTTTACTCTACGGCAACAAAAATTATTAAATCTTAATCGTAGTAGATTTTTATAATAGAGATAATTTTGAAATTAATTAGTTATTTGTTTAAAATATTTTTTAATACAACAATCTATTGGCAAAAAGTAACTGTAAATGATTTCTTATAGTATATACAATTATTAATTAATCAAATTATTAATTAATCAAATTATTAATTAATTATTAAAACATATATACACAAAAATTAGGTTAAGCCCAAACCTAATCTATCTGATATATATGTTATTTAAAAAACAGATAATTTATACTAAGTGAACACATATAAAAGAGTATCTTTTCTTTATCTGTTTCTGGTTATATTATACCATACAGCTCAGCTTTAAACGTTGCTGTATTTGTCAGGTATTCAGGATCCTCAAAAATCATCACTAATTAATTTACACTATATAACAAGTTAAACTGGATCAGGCAATTAGGGATTACAGAACCCATTTTTTCTCCATCCAACAGTTTTTTCTACCTTTACCTCCAAAACAATTTAATAATATTAATATAACTACTCAACGATATAGTCTTACAATTTTGTAATCATATAAAGAATATTTATTTTAATAAGAATTCTTGTATTCATTTATCTGTTAATTTTTTCCAATCTACGCACTCTAGTACTATTCTAACACGATTAAAACCAGATCTGTCTCTGGCTAAGTTCAATACCATTGTAGACCAACTACGTCTTATTATTTGTCTAACTATATACCCTCAAATTTAAATAGTTGGTTGTATTTTTGGAAGAATAAATTAATTGAATTTGAATTTGTTGTATTTTTAAGTTCAAAAAAATATCTAGACTAGTCTTTTTGTAATATATTTATTAGTTTTGCCAATATCCTAAAAAAAAATCTCTACTTGACCAATGCTAATAATCTTACTGACAACGCGAGTAGGAGTGAAACAAAAAGTTCATTAAGGCTTTGAGTAATTATTGTTTAATAAACATTATAATAGAAGACTTCAAAATGGTATTATTCCTACTGATAACAAAAATAGAAGTTAAACAGAGTTGTTAAGTCCTTTACTTTTCATGGCATTAATGGAGTCTATAAAAAAACGTCAATATTATACAAAATTGATAAAGCCAATAGAAATCAGACAGAGGAACAGAGAGTAAAAAGGTAATACTTTAACAAGAGAGTTTCCCCAAAACGAAATTAGAAAATTGGAACTTTAGGCGCACGTGCTATGAAGTTCCCGTTTATGCAGACAATATAATACTGATGGCAGAGAAGAATGGGTCCCATATATACAATAAACCAAGCAGTACTTAAAAGTAACTGAATGATAAGTAATGTGGAGAACAGTTAATGCATGCTGTAAACTCTGGAAGCATGTTCAACTTGTGTTCTGTATAGAAACCTCGCCAAATCAAATTAAAGTATACGATTATACACAATATTATAAATTAATGCAGAAAAATACTTTATATATATGCAATAGAGTTGTAGAAACAACACACACATACTGACAGTTAAATCAAATATCTCTTAGAATATGGGATATGGTCAAGAAAAGTTAACTTCGAACCTACAACACATTGTAGGTTTCACTTAACAAAGTATTAGCCACACAAAAGGAATGTCTAATCTAAATTATGAAGAGACAAGAATGAATAAACAGTCGGTTGACATCCAATAAAAAGTCGAGTACCGACAGTTTTAGTGATTCATTCAAGTGCAAAAAGTACCGTAGTCGATAATTGTAAAATACCTAAGAAGAACTGTGAAATTACTCCAAGTTGAAATCCAATATAATGTCGAAACCTGTAATACTGGTAAGCGAACCCTAACAGAAGTTAGCTTATTTAATACAAGAGGAAAAAAATTTGAAAAAAAAATTTCAAGAATAAATAATCGTTGAAAAAGAGATAATACCGCTTCTAGATTCGGTAATACTGGAAGATATTTTGCAAAACTCACCCACACTGCAGCGGGATTGAAGGTGTTGAATAAGTAAAAAAGAAACTATTTCGCTTGATAAAATCTTTGTTTGTATTGTAATATTATATATTGTTTTTATATAAGTTTCTATATAAGTAATTGTCGAAAACCCTTTTTACATCCTAATAATTTGCTATTACACTAAAAATTAAATAAATGCTTATTGCTTCTTATCCCTTATCCCTTCTTTAAAAATACATCTTGACTTTTTTTTATTACTTTTAAAATAATATATCTTACAAAAATTAATGAAATCTCAAAAACAAAAAATTTAAAAAATATAATTTTTCTAAAAGCTCTTAATAGATTATTTTCTTTGTTATGCAAATTAAATTAAATTTTTTAAAACCTATTATAATAAAAAATTTATTCTTGTCTATAGCTATAAATAATATAAGTTATTGTTTATTTTTGAAAAATTAATTTGACCACCACTGTTTGCATTATTTAAATAATAAATATTTTTATATAATATATCAACCTTTTGTTTAAAGTATTTTTGAAGAAATTGTGAACTTTTCTTAAGAAAACCTATTAAATCTTTTATTTTTTGAATTGCTTTGTTAATAATTAATACTAAATGGAATCAATGGGTTTTTGAAATCAAACTTCTGTATATTAAACAGAAGTTGGATACCCTAACAATAGAGATTGTTACGAAATTGCTTGAGGCCTTAATTATTGATATATACATTTAGTATGAAAACCAATGTTATAAGTAAATTTTAAGCTTTTACTATACATAGAGATTAGAGCTTAAGTTAATTATGGTTGTCAATCTCACTTCGAACTTAAAACACAGTCGCCCAAAAATGATTGAGAATCTGAAAGAACTCAACTAAACTGTTGATCATCTTTACGAAAAAACTAAACTTAGTTATATGAACAAGACAGGATATGTAATAAATCTTTTCATTTGATGATATTAAGGAAATGCTTAATTGTATCACCAAAATGCTATTGTAAAGTTCATATTTCTCATTTTCAAACTCTATAAATACATTTATCAAAGCTTGAAAAGATCGGTGTACCCCAGTCGATCTCGGGTCCATATTGTATTAATATAACAGTGCTTAAAAATAATAGGTGGCATTTTGTGATTCTAAATGTGCCCTAAAGAAAACATACTTGTGATAAAAATTTTAAATCATATTTTAATTTCAGTATTTTGTATGCTATTTCAAGTCGTATGTTCTTTCTTCCAGATGTGAGCAATCATCAATAAAAATTATCAATGTCCTCATCAACAATGCATTATCATCGCTTTAGTTCTTATGTTAGCTGAATATTATTTTTTATTTTATTTTATTTTGATATATACACCAATATACGGAGTTTATAGAGCTTACTAAGAATAAGGTCTAAGTTCGTTTAAAGAAGTCAATTTAAGACTAGGATGAGGGAAGTGTCAATAATCAAAATATTCAGATAGTATTTTAATCACTTTTCAATAAGTATAATTTTTTAAGCACAATTCAGTAATTTGTCATCCATTAAAAATTCTACTACGATTCAGGATGTGTTATCATATGTAGCAGTTCGAAATAACTGTGGCTCTGTCTAGATATGTAAGATCAAACTTAACAATATTATGATATAGACACAGAGAGGATATATATTCAAATGTGAAATTATCTATAAAACTACATAATGGGAACATAATGATTAAAAGTGGTATTTCATACATTTCAAGAATATTTATATAATTTCATCAAAAATGCTATGAAAAAATGAATTATTGTTATATCTATGAATGAGGAATGAATATTTATGTATGAGTATGTAAAACATAGTAAAACTGTAGCATTTTGCCATCGCTGTTAGCATCATCGTTTCATTTATTCAGTAAAGTTAAAAGGCACAGCATGTGGTAAATGCGTTATTTGTAAACAATATACCACACATTTCGTTTGTTATTCTCAATTTTTATCTTTTCATTCTGTTTTTTTATGAATGAAATTGATTTCTGACCAAGAAACTGAAATAAACTTTTTCGATACATTTTCTGAAATTCAATTCATTAGCATAATTTTAATTTATTCAAAAAAATATTTCTTTCTTTCAATTGATTTAAGGCCATAGACCAATACCATTAACATAAATTATGTCAAATTTAATCTAAGACGCATAGTAACTGCATTCATAAATTTAGTCTAGAATAAGAAACTTTATTTTGAATTAAAATTATCATCAATTGTTATAAAACTATTTAATTACTTTTGACTTCTATCAAAATATGATATAATGTATCATCATATACCTTTTTACGGTACTTACAAAAATTATTTTTGTTCTGATTTTATTAATTTAAAATCATTATTCATTTTACATCATCATCCAATCATGTGCCTCCAATGTTAAATACAAATATCATCTAAATGATTTCATTTGACAGTAATTTTCTCGTAAAATACTCTCTCCAACTAGTTAATATGTTTTTAATGTCAATGTACTAATTATTCTAATAAAACTTTTATTCAGGAACTGTACAAATTAACATTTAAGAAGCTAATGAAATTATATTGTGAAGAATTGTTCAATATAAATAATGTTATTTTGGAAAATCCCTATCGAAACCATAGTTCAGCCCAAAAAGCCCCAATATCTTAAAAACGTTTCACACATATAACTTAAGTTATATACCAAGTATCTATAAAAACATTGCTTATTGGATATCTCTTTTGTGACACGTTTCACGTACAATACGCATGAAGCGTTCAGATCAGCCGAATATTTATATATTTTCGAATGACTGGAAACTGAACTGTCCTTTTTACCTTTTCCAGAAACAAAATTTTTTTATTGCTACTATTTTACTTCTTGTATTTCGTTAATACTAAAACTCGTGGGTATCGTTGTTGCAAAGATAATAATGTCAAGCACCAAATAACTCTTCTTTGGGGCATACGTTCCATATTGAAAGACTTTGCGTTAGACCATTAAATATTATTTAATACGATGCCTAACATTTCTTTATATTGAAATGGATTCAATATTTAGATGATACGAAAGCAGTGTATATAGTTGTATATATATACTCTTATGGATAAATAATATATACATATATACACAATTAGTATACAGTGTACACAAATTTACTATAACTTCGGTACTATGTACATATGAATAATTTACATATATGCATATTATAATGACCTATAGTAATTAGAATTTATAGACTGATTATGCTTAAAGTATACTCAAACTATACTCCTGACTCCAAAGGTAATGACAGGAGCATGTAAATAATACTTTTCATCCAATATTATTTTCATATTATTTTCAATTTGTATATAAAAAAAGTTTTAAAAGAAAAGTGAAAATTATTGCCATTCATCAAAATTAATTTAAATTTTTTTTTCTACAAATTCATACATTTTGCGACCAAATATATATTGTAAAAAACCTTTTCTCTGCTGTATAATATACTATGAAATATTATCTACCACACTTTTTTTTTATAAGAAGCCTTTTACACCGACTATATTCCAGCGAAGACAATCTCGTGAGAAGTTAACTCCACTTTACAATTTCCCTATAAAATTACTCGTACGGCATTTCGCGTATTTAAGTGTGTTTTTATTTAGTTTAAAATTTGTTGCATTGTTGTTTTTCCTTTAATGTTTATTGACACATCGCTTACTTTTATCTTTACAGATCATAAAATGCGTGAGAAATTGTCACCAAGATATTTTGACTATACTTGGAAGTCGCTATTGACAAAGAAAGCTTTTGTAGTTTAGCGGCAATTGTTGAATGATTGATAACATTGAGTTAATTAGTTCAACAATTTATGAGAACATTGTTAAATAAATTGTAAAGTTTATGACAGTTTTTTGCTCAGTATATTATCTTTTTACTTTTATATTTTTTTTTGTTAACTTGCATTGAAAGTAAAAGTTAACAACTTTTATTACGGTAAAATAAAAGCTGCTACACTAACTCTCATAACAAGTTAAATGTGCTTTAACTAGTTAAATATTTTTTATTTATGTTGAAGCTATTTGAGCCAGTGCATTTGAGCACTTTTACTCTTTATTAACTCTAGGTATCTTCATTAGACTAAGCAGTAATTGTGCAATATGATTTAACACGTTAAGTATGATAAATCACATTTAATATAATTTAATCAGTTAAATGTCACTTTATATGTTTTATTTTCTGTAACGACAACATGTTAAATTTGTTTTTTTACTTCTTGATAGAAACAAATATACAGATGTAAAATAGTCAAAACAAATTTTAAATTTCGTTTTAAGTGCAAATTTGTCATAAGACTGTCTTATATTATATTCAAATTTCAATCTAACAATAATTGTATTGAGATGTAACAGGTTTCATGTGTCAGAAGTTTATTTAACGTATTTAATCATATTCAAATACATTTAATATAACTTGATTTAAAATTATTAATATCTATCTTTCAAACCATATTATTTTATCATATCATATAATATCATTATATATAATTTAAATAAATATAAATGTTACTAGAATATGCAAGTATTTCAAATAATGTGATGAATGCACTTTATAGCACCAATTGATGGATAAGTTTAATGTGTGGTATATACACCGATAATTCCACATATTTATCTTATTCGGTCCCCCGCGGCTTCTGGCTATTCCTTAAACTGAAACTGAAAATAAAATAAAATTATTTCGATACCATTCCGATTATATATATAATACCGAACATAGGCACCTCTAGGCAATGGTGTAAAAAATTTTTTGAAGGTTATAGTGAATTTCAGTAGAGATAATTCATAGTAAAACCGGTTTTAGTTATATTTTTCGTATATAATTTCTACTTGCACAGCGCCTTCTTGAAGGATATGAGCTGTACTAGTGATGTGAACGCTTGGAAATAGGTTATATTGAATAAACAAATATGTAAAAGTCAAAATAATCAACACTCTGTATTATTTTGGGACTAATGTCATTAAATTTGGAGTAATGTATACGTAACACGGATGTGACAGGTCACATCATGGTAAAATCAAAGGCTTCCTTCTTTGGATAAGGTTACTCGAAATTAATGGTTCATGGTTTTTAAAATTGTAGAATTTTAATCTCAATCCAAATTCTTATTTTCTTTAGAAAATTATCTTTAAATAAATTTAATATTAATTAAATTTATTAAGATTTTAAAATATAACTACTCTTTCGAAAACAGCGATATTCTTAGGTTAAAATTCTCATAATGTATTTCATTGAAATGAGTATTGGGCAAAAGGTAATTATTTGTAAGTGAAAAATAAAAGAAAAAAATTGTTCCTTTTTAAGAAAAGAAGAGTTATTTAACTGGTTAACGTTATTTAATCTTAAATAAATAATGTGACAAGTGTGACTGAAGTGCTGCAAATTAAATACTAAAAATAACTAAAACAAATAGACAAACTAATAATAAAGGAAATATATGAAGTACACTTAAAAAATACATATTCATGTATAGCAGACAAGCATACAGATTAATATGTAGAAAACTACAACTTTGAGAGCAACACACCGGAAGACAAATATTTTCACAAAACTTCGCAAGTAAACGTTATTCTTACGCGTTGATAAGCCAACAACTCACAACTCACAACTGCAACAAAAACTCAACTCAACTCAACTTATTCGTAAGATACACGTGCATAACTCTTTTTTATGATATATCTCAAAGAAAGACCGCACTTGAGGTAACTTAAGTCAATCCATATTCATTGGTGCTAAGCAACATGCGTAAATAATTTCAGATACCAAGAACCAAATGAAGAGTGCAAATAATTTAGTCCGAAACGGACGGCAGGTACAACAAATTATTACGAATAGTATTTTGTGAAGACATTACTTATTGACCATTGAGGGTTTACTTAAGTACTTTCAGTCTTAACACGGTGACTAATTGCATATAATATGACGGCATGAAACTTATCATGTCAACACATTTGTAGATCAGTTTTGAGAATTTTTACTAATAAGTTTTGAATTTTTATAACACCAACAGAACGTAAGCAATGAGTAGGTTATTATATCTTTGGATGAGGTACTTTTGAAATTACGTCACATTTTTATTGGCAATATATAATCAGACATATGCAATTACTAAAATATCTATAACCATAAAATGCTTATCAGTTGGAATAAAAATTATACGTTAATTAACAGACATCAATGGATTTCAGCGGCAAATTAAAGTGAATTCGTTGTGGTAATTTTGACATTGAATTGATTCATTTTTGTACAGTGACACTCATATAATGAATAAACAAATTTCTTATAATAAAATATCTAAACAAAAAAGATATTGGAAAAAAATTTAACTAGAAAAGAAAATACTTTCCCGAAATAATATTCTAAAATCATTTATTATTATTATTATTATGAGCAAAAGTAAAGAAGAAAATTTGTCAATATTTTTTAATTTGGTAAATTAAATTACTACCAAAAAAATAAAGTAAGCTTACTAAAAAAATTGAAGCACTCATAAAAACAATTAACAACTGCTCTTAAGATCAATCATAAAGAGTTTTTGTTCTATTCTAATAAACTGTACTTATTAAGTCGGAAAAGCTTTATTGCAATATTTTGTATAGGCACTGAGATTATATCATTAATTGTCGATTTGTATCCAAATAGAAAAACTAGAAATAAATTCATCTTACGATATAAATCAACAGCTTGATATATCTGACTAGAGCCACACACATTTAAGGAGTATACTTAAGGCATATATATAATTGCAAACCAAACAGATAACAGCTATATAGTTGCAAATTAATAAGACTTCAATTAAACATATTTTTTTTGATATCATCTTAAATATATTTAGCATATCGTAAAAGCAAACAAAAACTATACATACATTATACATTATTTACTCAAAACTATGAGCTAATGTCGACCATTATATATTAG
>NC_051846.1:27155108-27168720 GCF_002237135.1 Teleopsis dalmanni
GAAATTGAAAATGAGCTCAATGCATCGCGAATGCTACACTGCACCAGGAAGTTAAAATTTATTTTTACTCTATTACTGTTACAGAACTGGTTAAAGTCCATTCGGATACAATGTACGATTACTTGATGGTGTGTTGTGGATGGTTGGCATACGTTATGCACGTACTTCTGGGCCAAACTTGAATTGTGGGTCACTGTGTTGGATTGTTATGTGCTGCGTAATTGGTGAGTTTAAGTGCCTTTTCCAAATTGGGTTAAGTGCTCTACAATGTGGTATGCCACAGAATCAGCGTACAAAAAAATTTAATAAGTGTTATATTTTTAGTTATGATAATGAAATGGAAGGATGATACTGAAAATCATTTCAGTTCGCCAAAATATCACAAAAAAAGCTTAAAATTAGACTTATGCTAAAACTATTCATAATATTTATTTTTATTTGAATACTAGAATAGTTTTTTAATTATTTTTTCAGCCACTTGTAGTATGTTGGTTAGTTTGTTGCAATGGCAAGCCATCAAATAATCTCCATGTACCTCAGTTAGTGATTTTTCGCCGTTTTGCTACCAAATTCTTCGCAAGAAACCCAATATAGAAGAGTATAACCTAAATCTAACCAGTCGAATTTTGATAATTTTACAGGTCTTTCGTCTTTGTCCATAAACAGTCTGATAAACTATCCAAAAACTGTCTTCCTAAAATCTATTTCTTCTGGATGCCAAAGCTGGGCATTCACAGAGAAAGTGTTTTATGGTTTATTTTTCCCACAGGTTTCCACAAATTTTGCAGAGAGGATTATGACCAGAAAGAACTACAGTAAACTTTGCACTATTCACGTGGTCTTTTTTGATAAGTTCCCAGAATCTAATTTTATAATAGATGAGATAATATAATTCATGTTAATCTGAAAGTTGCACATGACTTAAGTGCCTTCCAAGCTGAAGAAATTGGAGATAAGTACTTCTCTTAATGGTCTCTAAGGTAATATAAACCGGTACCGCCAAGAACGCATCCATGGAAGCACCCGAGTGGGCTAAATTATCAGCTTTTTCGTTTCCCTCGATGTTCCTATGTTGAGGAACCAAGATGAGAGTAATAGAATAGAAATTTTTTTACGTAGTTACACTCTGATTTGCTACAACAAGAAGATATTAGAACTAGAAGGCAGAGAACACATTAATTCGATATTTTGAGTATTCTAAAGAACATTTGCCTGTAGTGATATATATTATAAGAGTTCGCGTTTCAATATTAGGGAAATAGAAATTTATTATATCGTTTAAAAGTTCTCATTTTTCTGAAAACTTCTGGTACACAAATAATGAAAAACTAATGATGACACAGTTACTACATGATTAGTTATTCCGAGGAAATAGTTAACTAGTTGTAGTATCAAAGTGATTTAACTGTCACTAAATTTATTCGTCGTGAAATATGCATGCAGTCATTAACTATTCAGTTTGAAGTTCATATGCATAAATCGTCACTATCGTCACTAATCACATCTGTTCAAGTAGACTATGAACAGATCTTATGTTTAAGGTTGTTCCAATCTCACAAGAGGATACTTCCAAATGAAAGTCCTATCGTCTTAACGGCTTCATAGTCGAAAGTGAAAATAACTTTATTGCTCCAACTGGTCTCAATAATTCTCATCAAACTGTTTCATTGTTTTCACTCATCGCGCAAATCAATTTCAATTATGTGGAGTAGTTAATTGCATTTTTTTATCTATTTATCTGTTTATCTATTTATCTGTTAATTATCTATATGTTGACAATACAAATCGATTTTATATGATGAAGCCTGAATAGGGTAGTGAAATTAAAAATGTGAAGCTTTTCTGTGGGAAAATTGCTAGCTGGCATCTAGCAGTAATTAATCGCATCAATGCAAAAGTAAGATAAGGAAACACTCCAACATACAATTCATAATTCATTGTCGAACTAGGTTGTATCGGTATGTGATGCATTTGAGATACTAACAACATATTTCTAAGAAATGCACATTAAAAATTCTTTAACAATTGTAAAAAAAATTATAATATTTAACTACACTGCGAATGTGTTGTAAAAACGTATTTATGGTTTGACCTAATTTTCTAAAAAACAAAGCAAAGTTATTGTGTACCTTACAGTCATCGAATTATATTACTTCAGAAGCATCTATGGAAAGAAAATTGTCAAGGGTTTTATAGTTTTTATTAATCCAATTTAAATGCTATAAAGTAAAGCATTGTAATTTGAACAATAATACGAAAATCATGAAAGCTGCAGCTATTCTGACTGAAAGCACAGATTGAAAGGTTTAAGATCACAAAGACGTTTTATGATTTAATCAAAATTCCAACACGACTACCGTACCAAGACGTAATGAAACTCTGTGTTTAATAAATGCGTTTCTTTACTGGTGTTAAACTCTGAAGCTGTTGGTCTGTAACAAGCATGTGAGCACACACAATCGATTGAGTGACTGACTGACTGATTGTCTTTTCTTGACTTACACGGAAATTTTTTTAAAACATTTTTATATATTTATTGTGCATGTGCGCCTCATAAAAACTTTATAAAGCAAATAATTTTTATTTCTGTGCTGTGACACAATTGCACACCAACTGTGATTGTTTTAAAAAATTTAATATTTTAAACCAAAATAAATGTTATTGATATTGATATGGATATATAATTTTATAGTCGCTGACAAAGTTAACCGTAAAAAATCATTAGCATACGAAGAGCTATAACTTTTTAACTATAAAATCGTCTAAAGTATTATTATTTATATCTTTTTAAATCATTCTTCGTTACAACATTTTTTTTATATAATTTTCTTTTTTTTTGGAATTAATTAAATTTTAAATTAAACAATATTTAAACTGTATAAAGACAACGCAACAATCGTAATTTGCCGTTAATTGTGATCTTAGTGTGTAAAACGGATTTCTCTTACTAGCTGCCGTACAAATCATATAAAATTAAACAGTGAATAATAATTGGAAAATTATATCTTCTCAAATTGCCATCTATCAACCATGATCATACCATAAATTGCATTAAATGCACGATATAATCACAGTAAGACACCATCGCCAACATCGCCACCATCAATACAAATTGAGCAACAGCAACAGCAATCGCAATGGCAACATTACAACTGTTGGAGTGGGTATTGTAGTGCAAATAATACGTAGCAAATAATTCTTTTTATTTTCTAAAAGTTTCAAAGACATTTATGGTACCGATAACGCTTAAAGTGGTACCGATATCCAGTGGAAGCATTAATGGAATCATGCACAGATGTGCTCGTATGTAGTTTGCACAGGAGATTTGGCTAAATCGTAAATTGCTTCATGGAAAAATATATATTTAATTAAAGTGTGCGTGCAAATGCCGTCAATTTAAATTTATTCGAACACAAAGCAAATTGCATTTATGCGCAATTAAACTGGCAACACATCAAATGAAAAAGCGAACACTTGAGTTATGTGTTGACAAAAATTATGAGGTAGTTGAATTTATCTCATTAAAATAATAAAAATAACTAATTTACCCATTTATTTAAAACAATTAAATAAATTTACTTTGGTATATTTCATGACAAAAAATATAACAAAAATGTTTACTAACAAACGATTTGCATATTTGTTAACAATTTGTTGTAGTTGTACTGAAATCAAATTGATAACTATGGAAAATAAAGCTTATGCAATTGAAGCGATTGTGTAAAAGTAAAGTAATGGAAATACCTTGTGATCAAAAAAGAACTTATTGGTTCTTTTTTTGAATTCCCGCGCTTATCCAATCGGTAAATTTTTTTTATTTTCACGCTGGCAACACTATTATACACATTCTGTCAAAGTTTAACGCATATTGTATGATGCGTTTTTGTTTGCCGTCTATACAAAGAAGTCGAAAAATTTTCGTGTGGCGATTTTTAGCTGAATTTCATTTAAAAAAAAAGCATCGTTGTGATGTGGCCAAAGAGATGATTTCCAACGCAGATAGTGACCCCACATTTATCGAACGCATCATAACTAGTGATGAGACATGGGCCTATGAGTTTGACATGCCCACCAAACAACAATCAACCAAATGGTGCTTCAAAGGTGTACCGAAACCGAAAAGAGAACGCCAAAGTCGGTCCAAAATCAAGGTTATGCTGACTGTTTTCTTCGATATTCGTGGTGTGATGCACTAAGAATTCCTTCCGGACGGTCAAATGGTCAAACGGTCAATAAGGAGTATTAATTGGCCATTATGCGTCGTTTGCGTGAGGCCATTCGCAAAAAGAGGCCAGATTAATGGATTTTACACCACGATAATGCATCGGCTTACACAGCGTTGGTTGTGTCGTAGTTTTTGGCCAAAAACTCCACCAATATCATTAACCAAACACCGTACTCTCCAGATTTGGCTCCGTGTGACTTTTTCCTCCTCCCCCGACTCAAATTGCCAGTGCGAGGAACGCGTTTTGAGACCATAGAGCCCATAAAAGAGAATTCGCTAAAGGCCTATAAAATTTGTATGGAAAATTGGATCAAGCGTTAGCATGCAAGTTTTGCCGCAGGAGGAGAGCACTTTGAAGGCGATAATAAAGAAAATTATTAAAAATTAAAACCCGTTATGGGGTTTCAGTCTAACGTAGTACTCCTCTACAGGTACCTCTGCATGCCTTTCTATAGTTTCTTACATCAAGCGAGGCTAGTTCTCTAACAAAAGGATCACTTCACCGGATAAATGGTTTTCTTTTATCGTTTTTTTATCTTAAGCCGTAATTTTCTCTTTCAGAGTACCAATGAAATACTCGCAACTAACAAAAGAAAACATGTAAAGCAACAGCAAGTCTCTTAAAATCTTTAGAGATATGTCCTACTTCAAAAAAATTTTACGTCTTAAGTTTCAGTGCACCCAAATGCAAAAATCAGTTTATTGTGAATGTTTACTGGAAATATGTAATAAAATCCAATCATCTGTTAAAATCACATGAACATTTCATTTACTAATAAATTTCAATACATAAATAAATAAATTATTTTAAATATGGAAGATAAAAATACCAATTTTATTTATTTAAATTAATTAATTTTTAGTATACAATTTTTATATTTCATACTGTATACAACACAACAAAATATATTTAAAAAAAAAGCATATATAATGTTTTAAAAGTGATGCCAATTTGTTTCAACGAGACTTAGTGCTCTTTTTTTTAAACTCTGAAAGAAAAAATTATAACAAGAACAAGCTGGACTGTAATTTCTAGAACAATTATAGTCGTAATAAAGCTAGTACGGCTCTTCATTCGGATGCAAAAGCTGTCGGCAACGCATTTCTTTGTGAATGTGAAACAAAGTGAAATAGAGCTATTCAGATAGCAGTGCTTAATGGTCTTTAATGATAAATAGATTAAAAATATGATTTTGATTATATTATGATCAACAAAATGAAACAACAACAAATATTCAAAAATCTCGTACCTCTAATGCCAGGATATTTCTATATTTGTAGGCAACAATGTGTTAAATAGTGAAACTAAAACCGCACATCACCAGATATTAAACCCTGAATTTTTGTGTTTTCATATTAGAGGTCAAATCAACTTGTACTCTCTTATGTAGATGATTGGGTTATTGACAAGTAGATGTAAATAGACTAGAGTATATTGATTTACTTTTTGAAGGCATCAGACTTTAAAGTTCAATATAAACGTATCTGTTACTGATAGCAAAAGAATTAACGAGATTAACTCTGCACTTACATAAATAATCATAGTACCAAAGAGCTTAGGTACTCTACCCCTAATATATTTTTTAATGCTTTCAACTCTCATCATTCTTCATGAAAGATGAGTACGTCATCATAACTTTCCTTGGGTTCTTTTTATATTTCAAAAAAACCTTTCGTGAGAAACAGCTTCTGGAAAATCACTTCTAAGATTGGATCCATATATTGGGTGTTAAATGGAACATTATTATATTGAAGTTAAGAAAGGTTATAGTGAAAAATAATGTCATTTTTACGACTAAAAAGTAATATTTTCACATCCATATTAGATACCGTGATGTAAAAAGTAAAAAAACTGCACAAAAATTGTAATATTCTGTTAGTTTATAACATTTATTCATAACGTAATTGTCATTACCAAGAAAAACCTTAAGACTACCTCAATATTGTGAACTAACATTTTATGGGTTTTCGGATTAAAGCCATACTTTGATATGCCAATAAATTATTAGAAAATTATGTTTTTATTGCAAAAAATATAAAAAACGTTACATAGGTACTGAAAGTGATAATAAAAGTCAGAATCTAAAAAATTAAGCAGTCTGCTTGATAATCTTTTTTTATTATTTTATTTTATAAATATGTATAAACTGGAGAAGTTAAGCTAACAGCAGGTAACAAAATATTATTTAAAATATATGCAATCTCGTGTTACTATACATAAAAGATTCCGTGGAATTTTTAAGGAATTTAAGCTGGCATTTATTGATTTAGCAATTGTTGCCTCAACTTAATTCCACTGGCTTCCAACTTTTAATAATAAAAATATAAGCTGAAATAATAAAAATAAAAATGTCATTTAATATCGCCCACGCCATGCTATTGGTAAATGCTTATTTTTCATTTAATTTCTTTATTAATATGCATATATATTACTACATGTACATTTCTACATATGTTACCATTATTTAGTTTTTTATGGGTTTGATTTTGAAGTTAGCAGCACTGTTTTAAATAGTAACCATATTGGCAATTAACATCTTACTTATATTTAGTATGTTTTGACATTTCAACAGGAATTGACCTTGCTGTTTTTATGGAATGGTAGTATGGACACGTATTTTTCAAAGATGTTGCCTCCTGGAATATTAAAATCAGTGGACTGAAACTGATTCGGTTTCAGTCATATTTTAAGCGACACAATCAGATTATTGTGGAGAACGTTAGATAAGTACATACTTGCTCATAATGGTGCAGTGAATATCACTCATGATCTTAAGATCTCATCCCTCTCGATTAATTAGAATGGGATTTTGTGAATTCACTAGTCTACTTGAAAAAACCACAGACAATTTTTTAATCGTAATACTAAAAGTTTCATAGCCATTACTACTTTAAATTGATTTGATGCTACTTTTGCATCAGTATCATATATCTCATTACTTCCACTTCAATACAATATATATACATAAAATAGTTCCTGGCTGTTATTACAACTAATTTTAGAACTTTAAAAATAATTAACACACAACACGTACTTAAACACGATATTAAAAGTAAATATCTGTGTATACAGCACAAAAAGCTATTCAAACTCTGTCATCGCCAAGTTATCATTCCATATAACCATTGTAACTAACTTTGTTTAAAAGTGTTACTGATATTGTAGAAAATGTAAAAACATTCTATAAAAATCTATTACTAAAGAAGCGCATCACAGATGTAACAAGCATTACATGCATAAAAATTAATTGATCGTAAATAGCTTCACGGAAAGCAATTGCACTCACAAGAGACACGTTGTGTTGATGTCTTAGGAAGTCAGCAACATTGAAAAGAATACTGCAACATGTTGCAAGACATGCTTTCAAATACGAACGAAACATAAAAATAAATTTAATTGGTAAATAGAAATTAAAGAAAAAAGTTGAGTATAGCTACACTGAAGATGTTTTATAACAAAATTAAAATTGTAAATAGAATATATAAGGATTGTAGTGATATTCTAATTACAACTGATAAAATTATGACTTAATTAGAACATTTTATATTGATTCACAGAAACAACTTGTACTACCAACGATTACTACAACGTTTATTATTAAACATTTATAAGGATTAAGACGGATTAAGAAAGGATAAAGAGTCTCCTTTTAGGATTTATATGTAATTTCCTTTGAATCATCAAAATGAAATGTTTTAAGATCTGATTTATCTGATATAAGATAGTGATGAATTCAAGCCATTTGTAGCTAAATAAGTTGTGTTTTTTTGTAGGTGTAATTTTTAAGTTGGCAATATTGTTTTCAGTAAGAAACATTTTACAAATCAGAACTTGTTCATAATCAAAACGTATGCCACTTCATTATGAGTTGATTTTGATTGGCTTTATCACCTTTTGGGTTTTTCATGAGGACTTTTGTCGTCGATGAAGCTCTACGGAGGTGGAAGAAACTATATTTCATCTTATGTGTCAGTGCCTCTTTGTAGCCAAAACAACACTTAATATCTTTGAAGCCACTGTTCTCATAGGTCAGACAGAACTCTCATCCTACAATATTAGGTACATAGCCAATTGTATTGACTTTTAAGGTTGATCCACTTTTACTTAAATGGGAAGCTCTTGTCTATACAACGTGCCTATTTTGGTGATCTTTATGGTCCGTCGTATAAGCAAGACTTTTATTCGTCGGTCAAAATGTCAGCTAAACGCACCAAAATACAAAAAAAAAAACAAAGAAAAAGCAGATGATTTAAAATTAATTCACAATTAATTTTATTAAATAATGTTTGAATAAAGATTTTAATTACTAAAAAGTTTTCAAATATCTGAGTTGAATTTACATTTAGAATTTTTAAGTCAATTTTAAATTTGATGGCTTTTAAGGTTATTTTTAGACAGGGATTTGTATTCCTATCGAAAAGAAATACTGCAACCAGTTCTTTAGATACACTTCAAATAACGATATGTGATACTACTACGGTCTATGTTATATACATACAATACAAGAAGTATTAATATATTTTATAATGAAAAATATTGTTATATGTAAAATATACTATTTTTAAATTATATAAATTATGGTTTTAAAACCTAACTAATTTGCATAATTTTGATCACATTTCCAGAACATCATCATCCATTCATTGCTAAACCTAGTGATATTTATCTTATATTAATGATAATATAAAAGCCATTCAAAAATTAGGTAACCGCACACAGCATGAAACGGTGATGATAAACTTAAAAAATTTAAAACTTTCATTAAAAAAGTTAAGACCTAAAATGAGTATTAGTCATCTGCTTAAGTTTTGCAGATAAAATTTCCATTTATCAAAATTAACATAAAAAATAAATTCTAATCTGAGTAACAAAGCAAACTGAGCTTGGCAAAATTCGAAGATAAATCTACTTATGCAAATTAGAAAATACGAAATCCTACACAAAAAATATAATGAAATAAATTAGGCATAAACAATATAGAGTCTCGTGTTATAGCTTTTATTTGTTTATTATTTTTATACAAAAAAATAAAAATAATTATTTTATTTGCTTTATCTTGTTTGCTAAATGCTGGCAATTATGTTGACATCTTTGCAGTCAGTGGCAGATACATTTTTTCCTATAAACCTTTGATACTTGAAAGAATAGCGTTCAAAAAAGCATTAAATGACGCCTACGTTAGATTAAAGAAATGTTTGTATGAATTACTTCAGCATAAAGTTATTTGAAGTTTCAAAATTATTCGAATAAACATATGAAGTTATTTATTCCATTTATTTTTTATTGTTATTTCAATACATACAACACAATTTATGTAGAAAATCTAAAATATTAGGGATTTCACAAATTATTCTAATTTAGGAATCTTACATCTAATAGAGTTAAAATTTTTCTATTTGTAATTGAAAGCCTTTAAATTTTATTAAAAAAATGTTATATAAAATAATAAAAAATTTTTAATTATAGGCAAAATTTAGGCAATAAGTTTCAATATTATGAATCACTCAAAGGGAAATATTTACTTGTAGTCACTTTTGGTAAATATATATATAAATTATACTTGATTATTCAGTTTGCGTACAATTATCAAATGCATATATCTACTCACATCCAGTAAGAACATGCATTCTGTTTTGTAGCGGATGACCTCTTGTGACATTATTCATGACTGATCTGAACTAGATAATAAATACTGGGCCGAGAGTTTTAATTATCGTCTAATATTCATTTAGTCTTTTAAATGCAGACATATTCTAGTTTTTATTCTATCCAAGAGTTCCAATTTTCGTATGTGTATAATCAGTCATTAAAATAAGGAAACAAATTGCCCTTCATTCGAAAGATTAAGTGTCTGCTATTAGATAAGGAATGGTTGCTAGCAACAAAAATTTAGTATTTTGAGTATTGTGGCTAAGCTGGGAGACCAAAATCTTTTTCATTTATCTTCTATAGAGCATTCAGTCAGATTTTCAGTTCGATTCCAGTTAAAAATTGGTCCTGATGGATCATCAGGTCCTAATTTTATACCAACTTATCTCAAAGAGTGAAATGCTGTAACAAACTAAATTTTTGTTTTCTATTTCATAGTGTGCAACATCCCAATGTAATTAGATGTTCTACTGGTAGTAAGTGATTCTCGTTCACGACACCATACCAGAAGACTAAATCTGGTCAGAGCCCGCTAGAATGAAGTAGGGAATACAAAACAGAAACTTGATTATTCTATTGCTCTTATTATTGAAATAAGCAGAGATTAAGATTAGGTCCCGCTTCTCACTAACTTGAAAGTTTCACATAATTTTACTTGATACAAGTGGAATTTTTCCAATATTTCCTATTAAAGTATTAATAAATCAAGAGAATTAGCCATTTATACCATCATGAAATTAGAAACAAAGAAAAATGCCTCATTAAATTATCAACCCTAACAAAAGAGCTGATACTAATATTAGTTTAGCGACAGCAAGCCACTGATCGGGCTGGTTGGCGACGGCTACCCGACACGGCCAAGAAGGATACACGTCTGAAATAGCCCACTAAGTAGATAAATAAGTAAGTAATATTAACTTTCTTCATATTAATAGAAGTAGATACCACAGAAAGCTAGCTTAAGATGCGGCTTTCTAACTAAATGTATTAGAAAAAGGGCCAATTGTAATTCTATAAGGTTGAGGCACGCTTATTGATTTAGGAAACTTCACGCAAAAAAATCTACACTTTCAACTACTATATTTTGGTGTTGTTCAAAAAAGGAAACACTGGTTACGTATATCGGACAAACAGTTTTGGAAAGGTAACTCTAATGTTAATATATGCCTTCTGACGCATGCTTATACATCCTTTAATGGCATCATTGGCAATAATTAAATGATTATGTGCAGTTAAGCAACCAGTGATTAATCTGAATTCAAACCTTTATTGAGATTATATTGAGAAATATTGAAGCGTAAAGGTGATTTCAATAAAAAAAAAATACAAAATGTATAACTATCTCAAAAATATTTGTTTTTTAATGTTTAAAAATTCTAACACAAAAAAATGTTTAAAACAATAATGTTTGAAATTACAAAACCTTAAAAGTTATTTCCTACATAAATATATATAGTTATATATACATATGGTGTGTTTTAAATAAATCCATAATAAAATTTAAATTTTTAACTTATGCAATGTCGTCTGACATTGACTTGCAGATGACTTATTATTTCTGCAATGAAACCAAATTTAAGCAAGAGCGTGAAAAAGTAAATATAAATGACATTAAAATTGCAACAAAATTGAAAATTACGATTTCGTTTATAGCACAAGACCTTGGTACCTACACCAAGTCTGCAGATTTGGTTGATTTATTCACGTCTATAATTTAGTGTCTCTAATTTCAGAATTTTATTGTTTGGTTTTACTTACACATTTCGTGTATTATATATGCGGAAAAATCGTTAAGCGCAATTTCGGATATAGCTTAAATTAAATGCATTATAGCTGTTTTCGTCCAAAACCTGTGAGTTGCATCCAAATTTAAGTAAATCCGTGTCAACATGATAAATTACATATTTGCTCTGCTGTCTGCTTAGTTGCTACTTAATAAATAACAAATTGCTTTGTCTAGAAAAACGACAAGGCCACCTTTGCACCTTAGAAATTGTTTGTATTTCTTAAAACAATGGCTGGCTGAAGTAAGTCTCAGTAAATCTCAGTAAATTGGCAGTATTTGCTTTATATGTTTCTAAGAAAAACAGAATATAGCAATATTGGCTAATCAAATGTCACTTCTGATTAACAAAGCAACGAGTTTCTGTCCCCTACACAATTTAGATTCTGATTTTAGTTATGCAATATTATTTCATAATAAAAAAAGTTAAATTTAGATTTACAGTCGCTTTAATTCCTTTTGTAGACAATTAGTTATTTTGCAAATAAAGTATTGGTGGCAAAAAATTGACTAATTTTACCGCGTTCTGCATTCATTTATTTTTAAAAGCTGGAAAGTATATCAAATACAGTCACGGTAACGACAAAACGGATAGTTGACTCTGCAGATCAATCGATCGACAATTTAAAGAATATGTCCACCTCAGTTTTTTACTATATTCGTTCTTCAAGTATTAGTCGCTCATATTAAAACCTCCTATTGTTATTATTATAGCAGGTAATAATTTAACACAACCTATGATATCTTCTGTGTTATTCTTGGAGAGGGTCCTTTGAGCTATTCAAGATTAATTAAAGCCAATAAAAAAACTAACAATGCGCCTTGTTTCAAAACAACAAATGCCACTCAGTTTAATTAAAGTTATAGTATACTTATATACTGAATACGTGGCCACCGCATAATACGAGCAGATACTTTCACTAGATGCATTTCGAAAAAATCTAAAAGTAGCAGCATCCTTTAATGCAATCTTTGGCAATAATGAACACCATCATGTCCATTCAAATAACCAGTGATTAATCTGAATTCAATCCTTTATTAAGATTATATTGAGAAATAGTGAAGCTTTATAGGTGATATCAATAAAAAAGATACAAAATGTATAACATCTCAAAAATAATTGTGAATTTTATATTTAACAGTTAGTTTGTTTAGATAAATGTTCCTAAAAATAATGGATAACTTATCATACGGCTAATCAATTTTATATTTTCTGTCACTTGAGAAAAACAAAGAGTGGTTACAAGGAACATATGACTAATTTAATTCCCCTCATTATACTATTCTAAAATATATATGACGTCGTTGATCCTCAAAGTCTGCCTTTAATTATAAATGGTGAAAGTGCGAGAAAAGGGATGACGACGTATAGTTGTTTTGGCTATTAATATTCATATTTATTATGTTAATATGATTAAACCATTGTAAGCATTTAGATAGAACTCATGTCATTGTTGATCTGACAGTAGTACTTGTTGTTGACCGATATTGCCACATTCAACTAATCTCTTCACAGATTCTGTTTGTGAAGTGGCGCTACTCAATAAAAAGCTATTATTAATGGCTTGTTATTAATTCTTTCTAATTAATATAGGCGGTTTTCATATAAATATTTATTTTATATAACATATATCAGGTGCTTAATTATATGGAATATTTTATTTTTTCTAAATTGACATTTTTTCAAACAGTAGACACAAGTCTAGAGATTTTAAAATTTAAAACAGTTTAGCATGTTTTGTCGATTAGTTGTAAGTAGTAGTTTAATTAATTTAAATAAAAATGTAAGATTCCTAAAAAGTGCAATTCTTGTTTAATTTAACTAAAGTAAATGGGTTAAAAAACAAAAACTTCATATAATCCTTGAAAGTTGTCTTTACGAATACACACTTTATCTGCTTATACTGCTTAGAGAAGAGGATAGACTACATGGCATAGGTCGAGTATGCAGTGG
>NC_051846.1:27168820-27212704 GCF_002237135.1 Teleopsis dalmanni
TAGAATAGAAATTTTTTTACGTAATTACACTCTGATTTGCTACAACAAGAAGATATTAGAACTAGAAGACAGAGAACACATTAATTCGTTATTTTGAGTATTCTAAAGAACATTTGCCTGTAGTGATATATATTATAAGAGTTAGCGTTTCAATATTAGGGAAATAGAAATTTATTATATCGTTTAATAGTTCTCATTTTTCTGAAAACTTCTGGTAAACAAATAATGAAAAACGAATGATGACACAGTTACTACATGATTAGTTATTCCGAGAATATAGTTAACTAGTTGTAGTATTAAAGTGATTTAACCGTTACTAAATTTATTTAACTTAGTTCGTCGTGAAATATGCATGCAGTCATTAACTATTCAGTTTGAAGTTCATATGCATAAATCGTCACTATCGTCACTAATCACATCTGTTCAAGTAGACTATGAACAGATCTTATGTTTAAGGTTGTTCCAATCTCACAAGAGGATACTTCCAAATGAAAGTCCTATCGTCTTAACGGCTTCATAGTCAAAAGTGAAAATAATTTTACTGCTGCAACTGGTCTTAATAATTCTCATCAAACTGTTTCACTGTTTTCACTCATCGCGAAAATCAATATCAATTATGTGGAAGAGTTAATTGCATGTTTTTATCTATTTATCTGTTTATCTATTTATCTGTTAATTATCTATATGTTGACAATACAAATCGATTTTATATGATCAAGCCTGAATAGGGTAGTGAAATTAAAAATGTGAAGCTTTTCTGTGGGAAAATTGCTAGCTGGCATCTACCAGTAATTAATCGCATCAATGCAAAAGTAAGACAAGGAAACACTCCAACATACAATTCATAATTCATTGTCGAACTAGGTTGTATCGGTATGTGATGCATTTGAGATATTTACAACATATTTCTAAGAAATGCACATTAAAAATTCTTTAACAATTGTAAAAAAAATTATAATATTTAACTACACTGCGAATGTGTTGTAAAAACGTATTTATGGTTTGACCTAATTTTCTAAAAAACAAAGCAAAGTTATTGTGTACCTTACAGTCATCGAATTATATTACTTCAGAAGCATATATGGAATAAAAATTGTCGAGGGTTTTATAGTTTTTATTAATCCAATTTAAATGCTATAAAGTAAAGCATTGTAATTTGAACAATAATACGAAAATCATGAAAGCTGGAGCTATTCTGACTGAAAGCACAGATTGAAAGGTTTAAGATCACAAAGACGTTTTATGATTTAATCAAAATTCCAACACGACTACCGTACCAAGACGTAATGAAACTCTGTGTTTAATAAATGCGTTTCTTTACTGGTGTTAAACTCTGAAGCTGTTGGTCTGTAACAAGCATGTGAGCACACACAATCGATTGAGTGACTGACTGACTGATTGTCTTTTCTTGACTTACACGGAAATTTTTTTAAAACATTTTTATAAATTTATTGTGCATGTGCGCCTCATAAAAACTTTATAAAGCAAATAATTTTTATTTCTGTGCTGTGACACAATTGCACACCAACTGTGATTGTTTTAAAAAATTTAATATTTTTAACCAAAACAAATGTTATTGATATTGATATGGATATATAATTTTATAGTCGCTGACAAAGTTAACCGTAAAAAAATTATTAGCATACGAAGAGATATAAAATTTTTATATCTATATATATAGATATATATATATATAGATATATGTATATATTATATACTATAAAATCGTCTGAAGTATTATTATTTATATGTTTTTAAATCATTCTTCCTTACAATTTTTTTATATAATTTTCTTTTTTTTTTTGGAATTAATTAAGTTTTAAATTAAACAATATTTAAACTGTATAAAGACAACGCAACAATCGTAATTTGCCGTTAATTGTGATCTTAGTGTGTAAAACGGATTTCTCTTACTAGCTGCCGTACAAATCATATAAAATTAAACAGTGAATAATAATTGGAAAATTATATCTTCTCAAATTGCCATCTATCAACCATGATCATACCATAAATTGCATTAAATGCACGATATAATCACAGTAAGACACCATCGCCAACATCGCCACCATCAATACAAATTGAGCAACAGCAATTGCAATCGCAATGGCAACATTACAACTGTTGGAGTGGGTATTGTAGTGCAAATAATACGTAGCAAATAATTCTTTTTATTTTCTAAAAGTTTCAAAGACATTTATGGTACCGATAGCGCTTAAAGTGGTACCGATATCCAGTGGAAGCATTAATGGAATCATGCACAGATGTGCTCGTATGTAGTTTGCACAGGAGATTTGGCTAAATCGTAAATTGCTTCATGGAAAAATATATATTTAATTAAAGTGTGCGTGCAAATGCCGTCAATTTAAATTTATTCGAACACAAAGCAAATTGCATTTATGCGCAATTAAACTGGCAACACATCAAATGAAAAAGCGAACACTTGAGTTATGTGTTGACAAAAATTATGAGGTAGTTGAATTTATCTCATTAAAATAATAAAAATAACTAATTCACCCATTTATTTAAAACAATTAAATAAATTTACTTTGGTATATTTCATGACAAAAAATATAACAAAAATGTTTACTAACAAACGATTTGCATATTTGTTAACAATTTGTTGTTGTTGTACTGAAATCAAATTGATAACTATGGAAAATAAAGCTTATGCAATTGAAGCGATTGTGTAAAAGTAAAGTAATGGAAATACCTTGTGATCAAAAAAGAACTTATTGGTTCTTTTTTTGAATTCCCGCGCTTATCCAATCGGTAAATTTTTTTTATTTTCACGCTGGCAACACTATTATACACGTTCTGTCAAAGTTTAACGCATAACATATTGTATGATTAGTTTTTGTTTGGCGTCTATACAAAGAAGTCGAAAAATTTTCGTGTGGCGATTTTTAGCTGAATTTCATTCAAAAAAAGCATCGTTGTGATGTGGCCAAAGAGATGATTTCCAACGCAGATAGTGACCCCACATTTATCGAACGCATCATAACTGGTGATGAGACATGGGCCTATGAATTTGACATGCCCACCAAACAACAATCAACCGAATGGTGCTTTGAAGGTCAACCGAAACCGAAAAGAGAACACCAAAGTCGGTCCTAAACCAAGGTTATGCTGACTGTTTTCTTCTATATTCATGGTGTGGTGCACTATGAATTCCGTCCGGACGGTCAAATGGTCAAACGGTCAATAAGGAGTATTATTTGGCCATTATGCGTCGTTTGCGTGAGGCCATTCGCAAAAAGAGACCAGATTAATGGATTTTACATCACGATAATGCACCGGCTTACACAGCGTTGGTTGTGTCGTAGTTTTTGGCCAAAAACTCCACCAATATCATTAACCAAGCACCGTACTCTCCAGATATGGCTCCGTGTGACTTTTTCCTCTTCCCCCGAAATTGGATCAAGCGTTGGCATGCAAGTTTTGCCGCAGGAGGAGAGCACTTTGAAGGCGATAATAAAGAAATTAATTAAAAATTAAAACCCGTTATGGAGTTTCAGTCTAACGTAGCACTCCTCTACAGGTACCTCTGCATGCCTTTCTATAGTTTCTTACATCAAGCGAGGCTAGTTCTCTAACAAAAGGATCACTTCACCGGATAAATGGTTTTCTTTTATCTCTCTTATTGCGGTTCAGTACCTCATTCACTTGAGCATCGTGTTTTTATCTTAAGCCGTAATTTTTTCTTTCAGAGTACCAATGAAATACTCGCAACTAACAAAAGAAAACATGTAAAGCAACAGCAAGTCTCTTAAAATCTTTAGAGATATGTCCTACTTCAAAAAAATTTTACGTCTTAACTAGAACAATTATAGTCGTAATGAAGCTAGTACGGGTCTTCATTCGGATGCAAAAGCTGTCGGCAACGGATTTCAATTTACTATTAAATTTATAATCAACAATATGAAATAGACCTATTCAGATAGCAGTGCTTAATGGTCTTTAATGGTAAATAGATTAAAAATTGAATTTTTATTATATTATGATCAACAAAATGAAACAACAACACATATTCAAAAATATCGTACTTCTATTGCTAGGATATTTCTATATTTGTAGGCAACAATGTGTTAATTAGTGAAACTAAAACCACACATCACAAGATATTAAATCCTGAATTTTTGTGTTTTCATATTAGAGGTCAAATCGAGTTTTACTCTAGGTAATTGGATTATTAACAAGTACAAGTAAATGGACTAGAGTATATTGATTCGAGTAAATTACTTTTTGAAGGCATCAGACTTTAAAGTTCAATATAAACGTATCTGTTACTGATAGCAAAAGAATTAACGAGATTAACTCTGCACTTACATAAATAATCATAATACCAAAGAGCTTAGGTACTCTACCCCTAATATATTTTTTTTAGTGCTTTCATTCTTCATGAAAGATGAGTACGTCATCATAACTTTCCTTGGTTTCTTTTAATATTTTAAAAAATTCTTTCCTAAGAAACAGCTTCTGGAAAATCACTTCTAAGATTGGATCCATATATTGGATGTTAAATTGAACGTTATTATATTGAAGTTAAGAAAGGTTATAGTGAAAAATAATGTCATTTTTAAGACTAAAAAGTAATATTTTCATATCCATATTAGATACCGTGATGTAAAAAGCAAAAAAACTGCACAAAAATTGTAATATTCTGTTAGTTTATAACATTTATTCATAACGTAATTGTCATTACCCAGAAAAACCTTAAGACTACCTCAATATTGTGAACTAACATTTTATGGGTTTTCGGATTAAAGCCATACTTTGATATGCCAATAAATTATTAGAAAATTATGTTTTTATTGCAAAAAATATAAAAAAAGTTGCATAGGTATTGAAAGTGATAATAAAAGTCAGAATCTAAAAAATTAAGCAGTCTGCTTGATATTCTTTTTTTATTATTTTATTTTATAAATTTATATAAACTGGAGAAGTTAAGCTAACAGCAGGTAACAAAATATTATTTAAAATATATGCAATCTCGTAAGTGTTACTATGCATAAAAGATTCCGTGGAATTTTTAAGGAATTTAAGCTGGCATTTATTGATTTAGCAATTGTTGCCTTAACTTAATTCTACTGGCTTCCAACTTTTAATAATAAAAATATAAGCTGCAATAATAAAAATAAAAATGTCATTTAATATCGCCCACGCCATGCTATTGGTAAATGTGCTTATTTTTCATTTAATTTCTTTATTAATATGCATATATATTTCTATATATACATTTCTACATATTTTACTATTATTTAGTTTTTTATGGGTTTGATTTTGAAGTTAGCAGCACTGTTTTAAATAGTAACCATATTGGCAATTAACATCTTACTTATATTTAGTATGTTTTGACATTTCAACAGGAATTGACCTTGCTGTTTTTATGGAATGGTAGTATGGACACGTATTTTTCAAAGACGTTGCCTTGAGTGCTCTACAAATCTAAGATAACTATTTTTGTGCTTTCCAAAAAAAAAACGGTATTAATATGATATTGATTCGGTATCACTGATACCTAATTGTGTGCGCAACACAATTAGATTATTACACATTAATAATCACATAATTGCTCATAATGGTCCAGTGTATGTTATCCATCATTTCATCCCTCTCGATTAATTAGAATGGGATTTTGTGAATTCACTAGTCTACTTGAAAAAACCACAGATAATTTATTAATCGTAATGCAGAAAGCTTCATAGCATCAGTATCATATATCTCATTACTTCCACTTCCACTTCAATACAATATATATACATAAAACAGTTTCTGGCTGTTATTACAACTAATTTTAGAACTTTAAAAATAATTAACACACAACACGTACTTAAACACGATATTAAAAGTAAATATCTGTGTATACAGCACAAAAAGCTATTCAAACTCTGTCATCGCCAAGTTATCATTCTATATGACTATTGTAACTAACTTTGTTTAAAAGTGTTACTGATATTGTAGAAAATGTAAAAACATTCTATAAAAATCTATTACTAAAGAAGCGTATCACAGATGTAACAAGCATTACATGCATAAAAATTAATTGATCGTAAATAGCTTCACGGAAAGCAATTGCACTCACAAGAGACACGTTGTGTTGATGTCTTAGGAAGTCAGCAACATTGAAAAGAATACTGCAACATGTTGCAAGACATGCTTTTAAATACGAACGAAACATAAAAATAAATTTAATTGGTAAATAGAAATTAAAGAAAAAAGTTGAGTATAACTACACTGAAGATGTTTTATAACAAAATTAAAATTGTAAATAGAATATATAAGGATTGTAGTGATATTCTAATTACAACTGATAAAATTATGACTTAATTAGAACATTTCATATCGATTCACAGAAACAACTTATACTACCAACGATTACTACAACGTTTATTATTAAACATTTATAACGATTAAGACGGATTAAGAAAGGATAAAGAGTAGTCTCCTTTTAGGATTTATATGTAATTTCCTTTGAATCATCAAAATGAAATGTTTTAAGAACTGATTAATCTGATATAAGATAGTGATAAATTCAAGCCATTTGTAGCTAAATAAGTTGTGTTTTTTTGTTGGTGCGATTTTTAAGTTGGCAATATCGTTTTCAGTAAGAAACATTTTACAAATCAGAACTTGTTCATAATCAAAACTTATGCCATTTCATTATGAGTTGATTTTGATTTGCTTTATCACCTTTTGGGTTTTTCATGATGACTTTTGTCGTCGATGAAGCTCTACGGAGGAGGAAGAAGCTATATTTCATTTTATGTGTCAGTGCCTCTTTGTAGCCAAAACAACACTTAATATCTTTGAAGCCACTGTTCTCATAGGTCAGACAGAACTCTCATCCTACAATATTAGGTACATAGCCAATTGTATTGACTTTTAAGGTTGATCCACTTTTACTTAAATGGGAAGCTCTTGTCTATACAACGTGCCTATTTTGGTGATCTTTATGGTCCGTCGTATAAGCAAGACTTTTATTCGTCGGTCAAAATGTCAGCTAAACGCACCAAAATACAAAAAAAAAAACAAAGAAAAAGCAGATGATTTAAAATTAATTCACAATTAATTTTATTAAATAATGTTTGAATAAAGATTTTAATTACTAAAAAGTTTTCAAATATCTGAGTTGAATTTACATTTAGAATTTTTAAGTCAATTTTAAATTTGATGGCTTTTAAGGTTATTTTTAGACAGGGATTTGTATTCCTATCGAAAAGAAATACTGCAACCAGTTCTTTAGATACACTTCAAATAACGATATGTGATACTACTACGGTCTATGTTATATACATACAATACAAGAAGTATTAATATATTTTATAATGAAAAATATTGTTATATGTAAAATATACTATTTTTAAATTATATAAATTATGGTTTTAAAACCTAACTAATTTGCATAATTTTGATCACATTTCCAGAACATCATCATCCATTCATTGCTAAACCTAGTGATATTTATCTTATATTAATGATAATATAAAAGCCATTCAAAAATTAGGTAACCGCACACAGCATGAAACGGTGATGATAAACTTAAAAAATTTAAAACTTTCATTAAAAAAGTTAAGACCTAAAATGAGTATTAGTCATCTGCTTAAGTTTTGCAGATAAAATTTCCATTTATCAAAATTAACATAAAAAATAAATTCTAATCTGAGTAACAAAGCAAACTGAGCTTGGCAAAATTCGAAGATAAATCTACTTATGCAAATTAGAAAATACGAAATCCTACACAAAAAATATAATGAAATAAATTAGGCATAAACAATATAGAGTCTCGTGTTATAGCTTTTATTTGTTTATTATTTTTATACAAAAAAATAAAAATAATTATTTTATTTGCTTTATCTTGTTTGCTAAATGCTGGCAATTATGTTGACATCTTTGCAGTCAGTGGCAGATACATTTTTTCCTATAAACCTTTGATACTTGAAAGAATAGCGTTCAAAAAAGCATTAAATGACGCCTACGTTAGATTAAAGAAATGTTTGTATGAATTACTTCAGCATAAAGTTATTTGAAGTTTCAAAATTATTCGAATAAACATATGAAGTTATTTATTCCATTTATTTTTTATTGTTATTTCAATACATACAACACAATTTATGTAGAAAATCTAAAATATTAGGGATTTCACAAATTATTCTAATTTAGGAATCTTACATCTAATAGAGTTAAAATTTTTCTATTTGTAATTGAAAGCCTTTAAATTTTATTAAAAAAATGTTATATAAAATAATAAAAAATTTTTAATTATAGGCAAAATTTAGGCAATAAGTTTCAATATTATGAATCACTCAAAGGGAAATATTTACTTGTAGTCACTTTTGGTAAATATATATATAAATTATACTTGATTATTCAGTTTGCGTACAATTATCAAATGCATATATCTACTCACATCCAGTAAGAACATGCATTCTGTTTTGTAGCGGATGACCTCTTGTGACATTATTCATGACTGATCTGAACTAGATAATAAATACTGGGCCGAGAGTTTTAATTATCGTCTAATATTCATTTAGTCTTTTAAATGCAGACATATTCTAGTTTTTATTCTATCCAAGAGTTCCAATTTTCGTATGTGTATAATCAGTCATTAAAATAAGGAAACAAATTGCCCTTCATTCGAAAGATTAAGTGTCTGCTATTAGATAAGGAATGGTTGCTAGCAACAAAAATTTAGTATTTTGAGTATTGTGGCTAAGCTGGGAGACCAAAATCTTTTTCATTTATCTTCTATAGAGCATTCAGTCAGATTTTCAGTTCGATTCCAGTTAAAAATTGGTCCTGATGGATCATCAGGTCCTAATTTTATACCAACTTATCTCAAAGAGTGAAATGCTGTAACAAACTAAATTTTTGTTTTCTATTTCATAGTGTGCAACATCCCAATGTAATTAGATGTTCTACTGGTAGTAAGTGATTCTCGTTCACGACACCATACCAGAAGACTAAATCTGGTCAGAGCCCGCTAGAATGAAGTAGGGAATACAAAACAGAAACTTGATTATTCTATTGCTCTTATTATTGAAATAAGCAGAGATTAAGATTAGGTCCCGCTTCTCACTAACTTGAAAGTTTCACATAATTTTACTTGATACAAGTGGAATTTTTCCAATATTTCCTATTAAAGTATTAATAAATCAAGAGAATTAGCCATTTATACCATCATGAAATTAGAAACAAGTGGAATTTTTCCAATATTTCCTATTAAAGTATTAATAAATCAAGAGAATTAGCCATTTATACCATCATGAAATTAGAAACAAAGAAAAATGCCTCATTAAATTATCAACCCTAACAAAAGAGCTGATACTAATATTAGTTTAGCGACAGCAAGCCACTGATCGGGCTGGTTGGCGACGGCTACCCGACACGGCCAAGAAGGATACACGTCTGAAATAGCCCACTAAGTAGATAAATAAGTAAGTAATATTAACTTTCTTCATATTAATAGAAGTAGATACCACAGAAAGCTAGCTTAAGATGCGGCTTTCTAACTAAATGTATTAGAAAAAGGGCCAATTGTAATTCTATAAGGTTGAGGCACGCTTATTGATTTAGGAAACTTCACGCAAAAAAATCTACACTTTCAACTACTATATTTTGGTGTTGTTCAAAAAAGGAAACACTGGTTACGTATATCGGACAAACAGTTTTGGAAAGGTAACTCTAATGTTAATATATGCCTTCTGACGCATGCTTATACATCCTTTAATGGCATCATTGGCAATAATTAAATGATTATGTGCAGTTAAGCAACCAGTGATTAATCTGAATTCAAACCTTTATTGAGATTATATTGAGAAATATTGAAGCGTAAAGGTGATTTCAATAAAAAAAAAATACAAAATGTATAACTATCTCAAAAATATTTGTTTTTTAATGTTTAAAAATTCTAACACAAAAAAATGTTTAAAACAATAATGTTTGAAATTACAAAACCTTAAAAGTTATTTCCTACATAAATATATATAGTTATATATACATATGGTGTGTTTTAAATAAATCCATAATAAAATTTAAATTTTTAACTTATGCAATGTCGTCTGACATTGACTTGCAGATGACTTATTATTTCTGCAATGAAACCAAATTTAAGCAAGAGCGTGAAAAAGTAAATATAAATGACATTAAAATTGCAACAAAATTGAAAATTACGATTTCGTTTATAGCACAAGACCTTGGTACCTACACCAAGTCTGCAGATTTGGTTGATTTATTCACGTCTATAATTTAGTGTCTCTAATTTCAGAATTTTATTGTTTGGTTTTACTTACACATTTCGTGTATTATATATGCGGAAAAATCGTTAAGCGCAATTTCGGATATAGCTTAAATTAAATGCATTATAGCTGTTTTCGTCCAAAACCTGTGAGTTGCATCCAAATTTAAGTAAATCCGTGTCAACATGATAAATTACATATTTGCTCTGCTGTCTGCTTAGTTGCTACTTAATAAATAACAAATTGCTTTGTCTAGAAAAACGACAAGGCCACCTTTGCACCTTAGAAATTGTTTGTATTTCTTAAAACAATGGCTGGCTGAAATAAATCTCAGTAAATTGGCAGTATTTGCTTTATATGTTTCTAAGAAAAACAGAATATAGCAATATTGGCTAATCAAATGTCACTTCTGATTAACAAAGCAACGAGTTTCTGTCCCCTACACAATTTAGATTCTGATTTTAGTTATGCAATATTATTTCACAATAAAAAAAGTTAAATTTAGATTTACAGTCGCTTTAATTCCTTTGTAGACAATTAGTTATTTTGCAAATAAAATATTGGTGGCAAAAAATTGACTAATTTTACCGCGTTCTGCACTCATTTATTTTTAAAAGCTGGAAAGTATATCAAATACAGTCACGGTAACGACAAAACGGATAGTTGACTCTACAGATCAATCGATCGACAATTTTAAGAATATGTCCTCCTCAGTTTTTTACTATATTCGTTGTTCTGGTATTAGTCGCTCATATTAAAACCTACTATTGTTATTATTAGAGCAGGTATGTTAACAATGTAACACAACCTATGATATCTGCTTTGTTATTCTTGGAGAGGGTCCTTTGAGCTATTCAAGATTAATGCCAATAAAAAATCTAACAATGTGCCTTGTTTCAAAACAACAAATGCCACTCAGTTTAATTAAAGTTATAGTATACTTATATACTGAACACATATAATGGCTACCGCATAATACGAGTAGATACTTTCACTAGATGCATTTCGAAAAAATCTAAAAGTAGCAGCATCCTTTAATGCAATCTTTGGCAATAATGAACACCATCATGTCCATTCAAATAACCAGTGATTAATCTGATTTCCATCCTCAATCCTTAATATATTTCTCCTTTATATTGAGAAATAGTGAAGCTTTATAGGTGATAACAATAAAAAAGATACAAAATGTATAACATTTCAAAAATAATTGTGAATTTTATGTTTAACAGTTAGTTTGTTTAGATAAATGTTCCTAAAAATAATGGATAACTTATCATACGGCAAATCAATTATATATTATCTGTCACTTGAGAAAAACAAAGAGCGGTTATAAGGAACATATGACTAATTTAATTCCCCTCATTATACTATTCTAAAATATATGTATATGACGTCGTTGATCCTCAAAGTCTGCCTTTAATTATAATTGGTGAAAGTGCGAGAAAAGGGATGAGGACGCATAGTTGTTTTGGCTATTAATATTCACATTTATTATGTTAATATGATTAAACCATTGTAAGCATTTAGATAGAAATCATGTCATTGTTGATCTGACAGTAGTACTTGTTGTTGACCGGTATTGCCACATTCAACAAATCTCTTCACAGATTCTGTTTGTGAGGTGGCGCTACTCAATAAAAAGCTATTATTAATTAATGGCTTGTTATTAATTCTTTCTAATTAATATAGGCGGTTTTCATATAAATATTTATTTTATATAACATATATCAGGTGCTTAATTATATGGAATATTTTATTTTTTATAAATTGACATTTTTTCAAACAGTAGACACAAGTCTAGATATTTTAAAATTTAAAACAGTTTAGCATGTTTTGTCGATTAGTTGTAAGTAGTAGTTTAATTAATTTAAATAAAAATGTAAGATTCCTAAAAAGTGCAGTTCTTGTTTAATTTAACTAAAGTAAATGGGTTAAAAAACAAAAACTTCATATAATCCTTGAAAGTTGTCTTTACAAATACACACTTTATCTGTTTATACTGCTTAGAGAAGAAGATAGACTACATGGCATAGGTCGAGTATGCAGTTGTAATTTGCTATTCTTTGCTGAAACTTATCATATATCAAAGTGAAAAATTCATTATTAATAAATTATTTGTTATATCATTATTTAGTACAAATACTCATTAAAGTTTCCAAATTTTATAATTCAATACAAAATTAATAAAAAAGTAACTTCTTCGATAATATTTCCACTTAAAAGCACCGAAAAATTTGATAATAAATTTTTAGTGGTAATGAGCATATACGATTCGGTGTGAGTGCAGCATTTATCTTCTTAATTTAATACCACAATAACCTTTTAGTATTAAATTTACGAGTAATGTAACATTTCAGAAGTTAATTGTGGTTCATAAGCCAATTCGGTCACGTTTTTCTTAACTGTATCCTACTAAGCGTTTAAATATATCTTTTTTTGTTTCCAAAATGCCTGAAATATTTATATAATGAAATACTTATTCTTTTATTTTAGATTTTAGCTCTCTACAATCTCAAATGCTTTAAGAACACGACATATTACAAGATAATAAAACTTTAATTACAATAATTAAGTAATATTTATACCACATTTTATATGCTTACTTACTATGGGAATTAACCTCCTAGCCACTCAGTGTGAGAGTGTAAAAATCAAATGATTATTTTTGTTATTATTGAGCAATTAAAACATTTAAAGGAATATCATTAAAGTTGTAATAAACAGAAATCAATTAAAAATAAAATTTAATTACATTTTTGATAACAGAAATTAAACTTTAATCCTTTTAAATCTTTCAATAAAAAATACTTATTAATCGAAGTTGGTACTGTTTTTCTAATTTCTTAGAAGGGATATGAATCTCTTGTCCTCTTGCATAAGCAAATTATGTTTTTTTGCCCAACCACCAGCTTTTTCGTATATAACTCACAAGTAGTTCTTCCAATCAATTCGACAAGATCTGTTAGTATAACAATATCTAAAATAAATGTTACAATTTCACATTAAATGTAAAGTGGTCCTTTGAAATACATGAAAAAATCCATGTACAGAAAGTTCAAAAATTGCGCTATACCAGAGATCATCACAAAAGGACAAGACGAGAGATTTAGTAGGAATTTTTGGCAAAGCGTTTTGGGTTCGAAAAAGTTGTTACTGCAGTAGATGAATCATTATACAATTTCATACAATAAAAATCAATTTCAATGGAAGCTTTTTAAAAACAATTTAACCACTTCGATTTGCCACTATCCTCATTATAGACAACACAGACCTATTATCATGAGCATGTATCAAAAATGAAAACTAAGTTGTTGTAAAAACTCGGTTTTTAAGTAGATTTGTAATCCAAAAAGTTATTAACGTTAATTTTATATGAATAGAAAGAGAATTTTGTTAGTTAATTACCTCAAATGTTGTCAAACAACACTTTCAGATTATTATTACAACCTTGTGAACAAATTAATTGCAAGAAATTGCTCATTAAAACAGGGTTTACAAAAGAAAAATTGTTTTCCAATAAGATAATGAAATTATGCACACCATCCATAGAATCAGTAAATCAAAGAACATATTAATCAGTCAATGTGCCATATTCATCTTCAATTGATTACTGGCTCTTCACACATCTCAAAAATTCTTTCGGGATACAAGATTTTCAGAAATTGGTAAGTAGAGTTGCAATATTGTCGTTTAGAAGTCTTTAGATTCTTATTACTCTACGAGTATATAACCTCTATTCATTTTCACAGATATATTAAGCGAAAGCTTTGTAAGAACTTAAGTGCTGCCTACAGATGTCAACTTTTTATCTGAACAAAAAAGATCTAAAACAGTCATCATATATCTATAATGATATACACTATATCTAAATATAAGTCATATATTCGTTCTTTCACTTATCGAAAGAATATTCGGGGCTGAGACCGATAATCAGCTACAGGGATTGTTAAATCTTAGTGCAAAAAGTTGGATATAGTTACTGTGTTCTCTCTATGTATAAATATAATTATTTCAATCAAAAAATCTAAAATATCTACTTTAATATTTTTCAATATATGAGAATTAATTTGTATATATATATAAACAATAACACTCATATGTATGCTATAATATTTGTTAATATGAAATGTACTATACTTAATATTCTTGGGACCAAAAACTTTTAAAAATTAAAAGACACATCACAAAATATTCTTATTGCCCTTGGCATTTTAGGAAAAAAATAGAAAACTGTTAAATAGTTAAGTTGAAATTAAACAATTTGTAATGCTTTACACAAGGCATTTAAGAATTAAAAGGAGGTTGGTTAAACTAATGTCTTCATTATGGTTTTTGGAAAAAATAAAAAATCTTTGCCATCAAAAAACGAAAATCTTGCATAAATTCTAGTCCAGCGTAACTAAACTTTTATCGCGTGGGATGTGTGTAGAATTAGTTTTTAACATTGTCTGATTTAGATACATTCTACTAAATGTTAACACTATAGTATACTCTAATATGCGGTAAAGTTCAACAATATGATTTAATACTAATGTGAATAATATTGTTTAGAGAAAGACGGAAACCTGTTCAGTAAGCTTAACAAAGAATATATTTGCAGACATAATCGAGCAAACAATACTTGAGATACACATGAAGTCTCTTTTTCAGAAATTGCATTTTTAAAATCATTTTATGTGCTACGATTTATTTTCATGATTGGATTCTTTATGCATATATCGATCACAATAATATAACAATTTATCAGATTGCAACATAACTATTCGCATGTTCATATAGAATAGCACTATAAAGCACTATTATTTTGCCATTTTCATATCGATTATATTAAATGAGTTTTCTATTTAAACGAAAATATTTTTAAATTTATTTTTATGTGTTCATCAAAATAAATATCGTTATAAGCACACCGGAGAATATGTATAATAGACGTTATTATAAACAAGTGCTTATATGTAAATATGGATGAAGAAGGCATACATATGTATTACTAATTCACATGCATTGGCATCGGAACGCATTTGCATGTGCCGTTCTTAGTTTCAGGCACTTTAACATTCTGAAGGAGTTACTCACTCACAGATTATCCATTAGAGACAAATGCGTTAACGCCTATTTTACTAAAAATAATATTTAAATATAATGTGCTAAAACTTTTACGACAGCAATATATACAAAAATAAATATACTTATTTATTATTTATGAAAAATCGTAATGCATGGAAATATCTGAATTGTAAACATGGGATAAATTTTTTTTTTCATTACATTATCATGAAGTATTAAAGATCATATAAAAATCACACCTGGACGCTCGTAACTTAGATTAATGAAAAATTGATCGATTTCACCATGTATTGATGTGTGTTTATGTTAAGCATTATTAAAGTAAACAGAATACTATAATAAATATTCTCAATGAGAACTTAATTCAGCTTAATTTATGTCAAAATTTTGATTTAATAATCGACACAAGAAGTTTTTTTCGCATACCCATAAATATTACTTGACAATGTATGCTAATTTTAGCCGAGCACAGAATTTTATAGTGACATATTAGATGAAGTTATCATTATAACTTTAATTCAATCAATTTAAATATAAAAGTGATAAATCAATACAAAAGGGTCAAAAAAATATTACAATCCTATTAAATCACTGTACACAGTTATTGCATATCTATCAACTGAATGCATAATCTAAGATGTTTGTTGTGAAAAGCTAGGATAATTCCAATTTCTTTTTTTTTTAAATATTACAGCGATGAATAGTAGTTTCTACAGGTCCTTTCATCCATCAATCGACACTATCGTATCTTGAATATAGCGACATCTATTGCGCTGACCAAACCAACAGCAATATCATCTACCGACGAAGGATATCAAACTCATAGATTGACGCAGTTTTGTCTGGGAGACCGGTCTCAAAATTTCTGAATTGATTCAGATTCACTATGGATTCAACCTTTCATTACTATTTCCAATAACCCATCCATCAATCACAGTGGTCAATATCTTATTTCCCTCAACCCAAATCTCTATATGCCGAATTTGGATTACTTTCTATCTACTGTGCCTCTCTGAAACTGCTAGAATCCAAAACCTGATTACAACAATAACATTAACTTATGATATGAAAATCAAAACTGGGTAGAAGATGTTACTGCAGTTTAAAAATAGTGATCCCAAACCGTATAGAACAAAATCAATAAAGAAATTGTTAATTTATCTATAAAGCTATCATGTATGTGAACATACATATAAATGTTGATGACATGTCAGATAGCCAGTAATTCTGAATTCTGAATAAATATAAAAGGTCTCTACAAAGAATTGAAAATACGAACTTTCAGAAAATATTCATCCAAGTCATTGGTGGCTAGAAAAGTGAAATAATTTATAATTAATATAGATCAAATTTAAACACTTTTGCAATGGTAAGAATTTTTATATAAAAATGCATTTGATAAATTATTATAAACATCATTTTATATATACAAATATATCGAATATAGACTATAGTGAATTTTATACAGAAATTTAGATATGTCAATTCCTAGCGAGTAATATAACAAATTTTGGAGCTTTAAAATGTAGGATCCATTTTTTTTTCGAGTCTGTATATATGTGATTGCAAAGTCATGTCTCCAAAATACGAAGTTAAAGAATGTAGACAAATATAAAGAAGTCGTGATTAGAGTTAAATACGAGAAGTAGAAAACTTACTGAAAATTACGGTTGTGAACAATAACTGAACTATTGATCTTTTGGGAACTTAAGCTCACAATGAGCTTCAACGGTAAGTGTGATAAAATAAATAACTTCGATTATTCAGAAATTTTTTTATAACAATTATTTAAGCTAAACTATTTTTAGTAGGTTCAAAACGATTCATACGCGAACCTATGCTCCAGTGGGAGATATAAGAACTGATGGTGATGATACAGGAACTCTTTTGATAAATAAATTAAAGCAGTTTTGTATTTTAAAGAACACATAAACGTATATTACCCAAAAATATTGCAATGATATGAAAGTTTTCGTTTCATGGATGTTATTAAAAATATTTCATATATTAAAAACCTTAAATTTTTTCCTCCTCATGTAATGAAAATAAAACTGCATTATTTTCTTGCATAATAAGCGCAACTTGGGGAAATTAAATAATAAAAGTGGTCAATAAAATCACTGAACATGTTACACATGGAATTTACATTGGCAAAGTAATAAAAATCAATGGAGAACGAGATTCGACTCCTTTACTCAAAATCAAATTACACGGTTATCCATTAAAACTTTACGATTCTTGGTATGAAAAAAAGAAGATTTAAATAAATACCAGTTGTTTAATAAAGTGATAATATCTTTAAAAGGCATAAAGTTTTATTAGTCTTTACATCATTTATAAAAATTTAAATTGGTTGATTAATGGAGATTTTCCGAGTGTTTTTTTTAAAGACTTTATTGAGAGACCTGAATAGGTGTTTTTTTTAAATATTTTTATATATTATCTCTTTTATGGCTTATAAATACATATGTAACTAAAAATGTATATTCTAAAGTAATTATCTCACTTACATATAATCATTTATTATAACGCATGTTAAGTAAAACATGAGATAGGGTATGTATTTTATACGAATGAAGTTAAAAGTTCAGTACTTTAAGTATCTTTACCAGGTACCGTGCTATACTCTCAAAACTCTTAATATCCTTTATTCGTTATATAAAGCAAAGCTTCAAACACTACTATTCACCAGCTAGATATTGCACAAGGCCAAGCTCTGAGAAAACTTTTTGAAGTATCATGGTACATTAGGACAAATGACATCTTCAGGGACCTCAAGATTGATCCCATCAAAAAATACATAAAGTATAGAGCCCTGAAATTATATGCGAAAACTGATAGACTTACTAACACCGCGTTATCAAATCTCAGAATGGTTAAAGGCTCCTCGGTGAGGTATGCAGATTTGATCAATTATTGCTTAGTCTGATGAAGTGATAAACAATAATCCAGTCGAGGCGTTAAAAGAGGTTTTGAAAATACCACGAGTTAAGAAAGAGTAAAAGTGCTTAAGTGCACTGGCTCAAAGAGCTTCAACATAATTAATAAATTAAAAAGCATCTATGATAACAGTCAAGCGAAAGTTTCAACTAATATTACATAGTTGTGTTTACTTAGAATGATTTATAAGTGTACGTAGGTCAGTACTATATTTTTGAACTTTGCGGTTTAAAGTGTTGTAAGGTGTCAGCTGATGTTTTCACCAAAAAGTTTGACTTTTTCGACCACTGTCTTATTTATCACATTTTATCAAGTCAAGTAAGTACGTTCGACAAGCATAAATTCAATTTATGTTTAAATAGATGTTTAATATATAATATTTGTCAACGTTAACTTATTTGCTTAATACTTAAACTGTTGTAGTGCTTTCATTCAAAAAATGTATCTGTGTTTAATTTTAACAGGAGTTACCATATACTACGTGCGTTTGATTCGACTTATCATCAATTATTCTATTAATCGACAGTTTAGGAGTGAGAATTAAAAATTTCATCTGATTGAGTGCGATCTCGTTATGAGTATAATTGAAGGAGTCTGTAGCGAACTGGTCTTACAAAGGACCAGTTATGGGGTTTGGGGTATGGGTTTTGGAGTATGGTTTATCTCTCTTCTCAAACACAGAAAAATTATACTTCCAAATTAAATTGAAAAATAACTATGCATACTGAAAAGTACAATGCAGCTATATATTTAAGTTATAGTTATATTTAACTCACAATCACCGTCTGCATGAATTAAATATACCAATTTCTTCAAAAAAAGAAAATCTCAGATATTTTAAAGATAAACTTTAAAGTTTTTAACACAGTGAAAATGATTGTTATCAGCTATGTAAACTAGTTTTGGTAGATGGTTGTAGTTAGTTTTTTTAATACTTTCTCGCCAATTAGTAAGTTTTGTATTGATATTTGCATGATCATAAAATATATTTTTTGCATATAAAATTTTAATGATTTTTAGTTTGAAGTGGCAACTTAATTAGCATTGCACCAGAGCTAAGTCTTAAGCCAAACAAATTAATGGAGAATATAAAAAGTACACATTATAAGTACTAGTTTTTAAAATTTGTCACAGATTTTGTCAGTTTTTTACTGCACTCAATGCAACGCAATGCAACTCAGTGCTAACTCAGTGCAGTTTTATGCGACATGAAACTAAATGCAACTAATGAGCATCGCGTGCACCAAATCAGTGCCAGAGGCATTGGTGTTACTGCAAGTGTAATTAAAAGGATATACATATATTCACAAGTTTAGATATGATATTGTGCTTCAACTACATATGCTTCTAAAATTCAAGTGTGTTTCGAAATTGTTAGTCAAATTAATTAACAGATTGTTAATGCATTTTATTAGTATAAATTTAAATGGTTTACGTATATAGTGACAGTATTTATACATATGAATATTAAATTGGACAAGATTTATGCTAAACTAACATATAATCATTACATCTATGAAAACTTTTAAGATATTACTCTGTTTAAAAAGTTTACACCATTTAAAATTGAAATCAATATTTTATAAACACATACAAGTAATACATATTCAAATCAACATAGTTTACTTATGCATTATTTTCTGAATGCATATGTATTCAATAATATACAAAACTTTCTTTTTCTTATCGGATGGAGTCTTACGTAAGCTAGGGAGGACACATGTTGATATTAGACAACACTTGGGCTCGCAGACAACTATTGCCCATTGTGATGATGGAATACGACCTTCTATCATGTTGAAACTGTTTGGTCAATGGGATAAAGTTAGGAACATTCGAAAAGTCTAACTTAGTTTCTCTCATAGGCTAGTGAAGAAACAATCTCTTAAAAACTGATATTGCTTCATGTGTATTCATGTGCAAAGATTATAAAAGTAATTAATGAATTCACGAAGTCTTTGTCAACTCCTCAGAAGTTCCCTGTAAAGTCATCCAATGCTGAAACGCCAAAACTAAAAGAATGCAAAGTGATATCATAATTCCTTTTGTGAATAGAACGAACTCCATCGTATTAGGCCAAGCCCAATAATTGACGGATATTTGCCTAGGATTAATATATCAACGTCAAAGACATAGGCAACAAACTTCGTGTTTTTGCCCTAACAGATACTTGTCTAATATAAGACTAATATTGGCACGTCATCAGTGTACATCAACAAATTTTATTTTTTTTTATTCTTAAGATTTACAAAACTTCTATACTAGTCAAAATCCAAGAACCCAGTGACATACGTGTTGCTCTCTTCCTCAAAGACATGTTTCGTTAGAGACGTTGATGAAACTGCTTTCTAATATTATACAAATCTGTGTCGCTATGAAGTAATTACTCATTTGCGTCCTGCGATGCATCAGAACTTACATTATTGAAGTAGTTTTTAAAAGATATCGTATATTATATTTCAGTGATTAATAATAAATAAATGGGATAAAAATGGGATAATTTGTTTAATCGAGATGCATTATATTTGTAATCTTTCTAATATTAACGTTTTCATTTGTTTGTGCTACCTTTACTTTTAGGTAGGTCTGTTTGAGTATCTTAATTCTGCACAGTTGTACCAGCGGAGAAAGGACCAGATTCTTGAAAAAATGTTATTTGATAGTCCAGATATTCATAAGAAACTTTTGAGTTATGATTAATATTTATTAAATTGTTTTCTGTATCCAAGAGTATTTTCAGTAACGAAATAGCATGAGAGGAGGTGTTCGGTAAAAATTTTCTACTTTGAAGACCAATTTACACTAAAGGATTAATTACATATTGTGACCCTTTTAATGAGAAATCCTCTTTTAAATCGTTAGAAGAGGAAAGGAAATCATTTAAATCGTTAAAACAGAAATAATATATAATGGAATTCCTTCGGGACAGGAATTGGATTAAATGGAAGTGAATTAGAATTCATTGGAATGGAATTGGAGGTGGAAGTGGAAGTGGAACTTGTGAATATTATAGGATTACATATATTTAACAGTTATATATGCGAGACGGTGTCTGATCCAAATACCGATATTTAATAAAAATATATGAAAATATATCAAAGTATTGTACGAATCTTGATACTATGTGTAATATAGTTCGTATTATAGTTCATAGTAAGAAGATCATGTTTTAGATTCCATAACATTTCAATGGAAAAATAAAAACTGAATTTTCTATTTTGATTTATTTATTATCAAAGAATTCTGTCTATTTCAGCTCAGCAGTTGTTCACCAAAAGTATTTTTGTTTTATTGACTTAACTCTTCCATACTAAAACTGAATAAAATTTAATTATACAATTAAATTGGAGCAATTAGTTAAAATATCAAGCAATGCTTTTCACATTAAATAAAATTGCATAAATCAAAATGCTTAGAAGGTAAGCAATTGACAGTTTCATTTAGTAATTCTTTCGTAGCATTTACCATAACTTAAGATACCTCGAACGGACCTTTAGCATTTTCAAACGTGGACTGAATCGTGCTCGCATGCACAATTTAAGCCAATTACTGTGTTAAAACTACAAAACTATCTCAAATGAAATACGAGTCGTTCCACTGAAATTTGTACAACATTATTTTCATGACACCATGTGATAAAATTATGAATTATTGCTCCTTTTAATATGTGCCGCTGTTCAAATACATTTACTAATCTTATATAAATTAAAACAAATACGATATACGATTGAATATGTATCGAACGGGCCAGGAGCAAAAACTAATATTCATACTCTTTTAAACCTAAGAAATAAATCAAATGACTTGCGGAAAAAAGTTGCATTTATTAATTAAAAACAATTATAAATATATAAAAATATGGTAGTCACGATTTACGGAGTTTTTAAATCAAATGCGAAGTGATTAAACTTCACATATATGTGAGTTGAATTTAAGAGTTTAAGTGCGGAGCGAAAGCAGGGAATTAGTAAGGAAAACGTGTATGAGAAATGAACTTCAAAAATTTTATTTATGTTATTAGTTATGTTCCATTAAAAATGCCTACAAAAACACATAAAAATATCACGAGATGAAAATTAAACAAAAAATATGTGGCAACCTGTTCCAGTGATTTCCTCCGAAACACGGCAGTAGCTTATGCAATGCAGATTTTCCTTTTAACCAAACCAAAAAAAAACAACCATCCACCAGCACAAATCTTTCGCTTTTGCATGCCTGAAGTCAAATGTATCTGTAACTGGAAAATTTACTGTAAAAATACAGCTAAAATCTAATAAAAGCAGAAACGCTGCTGCGAATATTTTTGCCTGAATTATTTATACCCTTTGCATGGCACTGTTCAAATCACAGTCACACAGGAAAGCAATCACCACGAATTGATCAGAAAAGAGTTCAAAGTGCGCATAGTCAACATTTTGTGGTAAATGTACCAAAACGGTTTTGGTTAGATTTTCCTTTTGGACTTTTGGAGGCTTAGAGGCGGACAGACAATAAATTCACGAAAATATTGGCAGCTATTTAATATTTCTTTTGGTTTTCTTGCCCGATTTCCTTCTATGAATATTTTTATTTTCGAACAATTTTTGGTGCGAATTGTGCATGGCAAGTGTGACTTATGCTGGACAAATTTGTGCTGGAACGCGTAAGTCCGAGAAGTGGATTTGGTAGCGAGGCGTATTTGCGAAAACAAATCTTTGTAAAACAATTGACCTAAGGGTTCAGTCGTACGTACGTGTACATGCATTACATCACTTGCACGGAGGTGATGGTAAGACTATTTATTTGGTGTGACAAATGTTCACTGCTAACCGCCGGCACACCGCAACCAGACTTATAGGTGTTAAAATAATTTAAAATTCGAATGTGGGCGAAAAACCCATAAGAGTTGGAGGTGCTAAAAGTAGTGTTTGTATTAAAAGTAACTACAGGTGTTGCTGAAGAATTTATTTATAGTAACACAAACTAAAGTGTATTTAGTTATGTACGATTAATAAATATGTTTGTTTATTTAAAAAAGTATTTATTCATGAATAAATAAAGAAATATAAAACTTTTACCAAAATAGTAAATCCAAATGGTATCCCGTTTCGTAAGAAAGACTAGCGTCAATACTCGAAACAGGTGTATTGTCAACCAAAAATTCAATTAATTAAAACAATATAAAAATTATTTTTGTTGTTATAGTTCACTACTTTTCGATACCTCTCTACCGTCATAGGATTGGAAAAGGGTTCTCAAAATAACCACAAAGAAAATGATTCGTCGCAGTTCAATACAGATGCCATCCTTTTATTTCAAACAGATTAATGTTATATGCAATATGCAATGTTTTTATTCTGTAATAAAAAAAATTATTCACAATAAAAGAAAAGGCGTAAAGGAACTTTAATTCCCAGCTTTAATTAATCCTGTATTACATGAACATATTCTATAACTGACATCTTATAGTACTGAATCTGTAAGTATCTAATACCGCTAAGAAAATATTAATTAGGAACTTACTGATCTTTGAATAATAAAAGAACAACTACAGTTGTTCCTAATTAATGAAGGCTTGTCTAGTAATAAATGTTTCTAGACATTTTGTGAGAACTAAAATTATTTCATTTTTATGATTTCTACTACTTAGAAAAATTAGAGAGGTGCATATAGTACATTCCATAAGTTTGCTCTTCTTTTTTAATAAAATTTAAGATTCGATCAAAGCAATAAACTTGAATTATTATAACGTATAATGAGTGATAGATTATAGTTATGAAATGAAAGAACAATATACATTAAAAAAGTAATTAAGCAAAAGAAATGTTAACCGATTATTAGTTTGCTAAAAAAATAATTCCATTAAATATAAACCAATTGAACATATAAACTCAATTTTATGTGAGTACCATTCACTGATAAGTTGGTTGTAGTAGCTAATTAGGTAATATCTTTCCATTTCCCATTATTTGATATCGTCGTTTTACAATCATATCCTTCACATAATAACCGTATAGATCAGACAGGATCCATTTTAATTTAACAAATCCGTTGTCTTTTGCGATAAGCAGTCCGACAAATTAAATACTATTTGAAGTAAAAACAAATCATATATTTGATAATTATCATACACTTTTGTATTGTGTTAAAAATTTTCTAGGTTACTAATTAATTATAATTTTGATTTTAATAATTTTATTTGATTTTATATAGAGTTAAAAAGAACACAAGGTCTTTCTTAAAACCAATTTTAACTTAATGAATCTTTTAACTTCATCTCTAAACCTGCGGCATAAAATGCTGCCGAATTCATTGTTTTCTCACACAGACTCTACAATCAATTTTGGCATCCTACGCGAAAGTTTTTCCACAGATTTTTCTTCTCAACTCTCTTGGCCGTCGTCATACAATGAGTAATTCATCGTCAACCAAATAAACACCGCTCCTTGCAGCTTTTCTTGACGTCGTTTTAATGTTGAAATAAAATTGCGCAAAAGATGTTTTGTTTTGTTATATTTAACTAAATTTGTCTTTTATATTTATAACTTATTCTTATTACTTTTTATGTGAGAATTAAATGTTCTTTGTTTATTTATAAGTAATTTGCTACCACGCAAATTTTTAATATTGAGTCAATAAAATTTTAGGCAACTTTTAATGCTTTTGCCTATTTATGCTGCAATTGCATCAAATCATTCAATAAATTTGCAACATCCGTAGTTGTGTACTCATATTCTGTATCTACACATTTAATATCTGTGTATCTACCCAAGCACCTAGGCGTGCGAACAACTCATAAATTGCTTAATAAGGTTGCATGATTCTGCGCAACGAGTTTATTGATTTTTGAGGTTTTCTTGTTAAATATTAAGTGTGGAGTTGATTTAGATTCCACCGTAGTTGGGATAGGTTTTTTAATTTGACCAAAAACTATTTTATTTTACACCAATTGCTTTATTAGTGTTTCTTACCGAGTCTTTCATTCATCCGAAATAAGCGACGAGAGTGATATTAAATTTTATTTATGCACGTCTACTGACTCCTGTGGTTTTAGCAAATGAATCACACTTTTTCTACTGACTCAGTTTTGGGTTATCTTAGTGAATATTCATATTAAATAGTAGTTTGCTACCATTTAACTCAAGATTTTTTGTATATATAAATTTGATTATCTGAAGATTTCAAAAATACTGACATTAAGACAGAATTCAAATTAAAAAAATAATTACAAAAAGTGTCTAACTTACTCATTAATCATTTAAACCTAATTATTAAATAACTGGGCTATTTACAATATTTAAAATTTTTTTCGAAAATTGCATATCTTTGAAATAAATATTTATTCATCAATAACTGAACTTACTATCGGACAACAGTAGGTTCGAGAAATGGACAAGTATTAGTAAACCATTTTCAATAACAACAATCTAAATATTTAGATTATGGATTCTACTATAATAATAGTTGTATTGGCTACACGAATAGAATACTCTTAAAAGACAATCAAAATATAGGTGGAAAAGTCCTATACCACGCTAAATTTTGTAACTTGGCCAACCCGCAACACAGCAACAGAATGGTATATTACTCGCTTCCCGTTCTCCAATATAATTCTTGTAATAATAAATCACCATCAAATGGATAGACATACCGTTAGGTAATGGGGTTCTTTTAGCGATTACTGCTTTAGTAGTTGTGGACCAAAGGAAAAGAGAAGTTTGCCACTTATCTACTTTGGCGCAATATAAATCAGATTAAATTTTATAGCCCCTGTCCAAATGTCCTCGTCCGAAATATAAAATAACCGAAGTTGCCAAATGTTTAACATATTTGAAGAACTTTTTGTAATTGTTTTTATTATTATAATGATTGTTGTTGTTGTGTTGATATAATTATTATTGTTATTATTATATTCTAACTACAATAATTGAAATAGCTGGGCTTTGTAATGTCGAAAAACTTTCAAAAGTTTTCGTTGAAAGGATGACCAACTTATAATTTTCCCACATAAAAACAGGAGTCCCAAAAAACCTATATATATCATACCACTAAAATAATCAATACAGTTTTATTAGAATCTACTATTCTATCAATTACATAAGAAAGTTTAAGTATACATCCGCATTGGTCCATTCTTCTTAATGCTGCCTTTATATAACCGATGTTTTCATTATTGAATACCATTTAGACACACTGTTAGAGCGGGGGTAGCAAGGTCCACTACATTATATGTCCCCTTAGCTACAGTGAAGCGGACGGTTTATAAGATATATTTGTATTGAGTCCATCTATTAGTAACAAGGACTGTTCATTTTCATAGCAATAGGAAAAATGAAGCAAGATTTACTATAGCTGAAGTAAGAAAAGTGTAAGATGTCAGTATATAGTTTTTATATAGTTACTGAGTTCACAAAGCGTTGTCCCTATGTCAGCAGCTGCATTTTTCCGTAAAGTCGTGTGCAGTCACATTAACTATAAGAGTATTCTTTTGATATACGACTCTACTTCAACAACTCTGTTTATGATAACAAACCCCTACTTAAACGAAAGATACTAATTTTTTAGGTTTTTGAAATTTCAATGGTATAATTTTCAATAGTGAATAAATTTGATATCGCTGCCAATTTAAGATTAAAGTTTGGCGTGACACATTTGGTAAAAACCACTGCTAATGATCGAATATTAACACGATTACTCGGGGGTTTAAATTATAATTTGGTACTATCTTCTACTACATGATCATTCGAATACTTTATAATACACTCATTCTACAATTTAACTGATTCTTGGTTTACATCTTAATTTTATAGTATTTCTAAGCTAAATGTTCAGCATCAAACTTAAAGAAATCATTAAATCATAGAATTCGTGATTAATCGGAACTATGAATAAATAATAAATTAATTATGTATTATTTTTTTTTTTATTTTTATCAAATGTGCAATAGTTGTGATTTAACTATTTTATTATTAAAAATTTATCAGATGAATATATTTAGCGTCGTTTATAAGTCAAATGTCAAAAATCAATAATATATTAAAATCTTAATTATCATAATAATTAAATTTTAAAATGTAAAAATTATTTGTTTATTAAAATAATAATAAAGATGTTTAAATCAATGTGTACATAATTAATTTTTATGTTTATTAAAATAGTTTAATGTTATAATATGTATATATATACTATATGCGTATGCAAATATAATTTTTGCTTACCCTGTATTACAGCGTTAAACAGTAAACATTACAGCTTTGTCAGGCTTCATATTTTATATTTTGTTTTTGTTTTCGTTTGTTTTCTTTTTTTTTCACATAAACTATTTTTCTTTCACACTAATATTAGGCATAACAGAACTCAATAGAGAGCAGAAGTATCAATTCTGCTGCAGCGCTGCCCCATCAAAAACTTCACTTGATTTCATTGATATTATTGCTCCATATAAAACATAACAAATTTTATATGTTTATAAACTTCTTTGTAGATATAAAATTTAAAAACTTTAAAAACTAAAAATATTGCAATATTAATTGAAAACTACACAGCACTTCACTTTATTAAACACAAAAAAACTTTATAAAATTTCTGATTATTTCCAATAATTAATTTCCATGTAAAATTTTGATATTCAATATGGCGTACACGCTGGTTCACTTGTCAAATGCGACACAGTTTTCTTATTATTAAACATAAATATTAATATTGTGATTAGACGAATTTTAAAGTATTAATTTGAGTTAAGATATTTATTGATATTACATTTTTAATTCTTCAATTTAAAATTCCATACAATTTTATAATTTTTAACTCATCATTATATTTAAACATTTTCTTGCTTTTAACGGAACTTCTGTCTTTAGCAGTTGTCATTCACTTACTGTCATTTTTGGCATTCTGTATGCTGTAATCAGATCATTTTGGTAATAGATAACATTATGTTAATAACATACAAATACAGACAAAAAGGTATGGTTATAATGTATGAACTGAAACATACAGTTTTCAAAAAATAAAATTTCTACTATTAAGTACTAAAAGCAAAAATTATTGGTTAATTTTAAAACAACAATTTTATTATAAGAGAAAAGTGTCTTTTTTATTATATATATATAAAGAACGTACTGAGTCATAAAACTAATTACAATTAACGAAATGTTGATTTAAAATATGTTTGCTGTAATTTTTCGAATCAAAACTTTAACAAATTTTTCAAAACAATTTTTTAAACGTATAGTTGAAAATATAATTTTTCATGTTGGTCGAAAGCTATTGTATGACCAAAAAATATTATCAAAACGGGATACTTTTGTCGTCAAATTTAGTTTAGAGAATAGCAAGAATCCACATATGTTAAAGCCAAATCACATAAATACGTCTTTTTCTGTTTGAACCTGAACTAACATGATGGACTTGTGAGACGGTGTACTATAGTTTAATAAAAACCAACTGCATGGGTTTTGATATTATGATCGAGTTTGTTGATATTTAGGATTACTATCTGACATATACACCCATTTGATTGTATCTTTCTGAAAATATAGTTTAGGGTATTTATTGTTATAAATTCCGTGCTATACTTATTTCAAAAATATCACGTTTCAATAACATATTTTATGTAACAGTAATACTTCGAGATATTTTTAATATGGCTTAGTAATACTAAAGTTATTAGCCTTATTTATTGTCCACCAGAATGCTCGACTTTCTGTATTCACAAATCGTCTGTCGAAATTCGATAGGCTGTGCTTTTCTTTATATCTGTCTTGTCTCCAATAAATATTGCAGAATCACAATGCTAGCCTTTAAGAATTTTTTTTTACCTCCCTGAGTTTTGTTTTATTGAGAGTGTCTTATGACGTTGATGTTCGGTCATCGTCTGCAACGTCCTCACCATTATCGGGAGATTAAACACACCAACCGAAAATCTATGCACGGAATATGCATTTATTGGCGTACACATTTTTGCAGTTTAAACTTTGTCAGAACTTAATATTTGCTGTTTTTTCCAATTAACATGGAAGAAATGTCGATTAAACTACAGAAAATGTCAGGAGGAATATCAGGATAACATTTTGTAAGTTACTAGATACTACCACCATTTGGTCATAAACATCGCTGTGCTAAATATTTTTATGAAACCAGTCTGATGTGAAACAAGCTGTTCATTATTTCAAGGATGATTTTAGTTTCTATTATTTGAGCAGATTCCTAATAAAGCTGATTGATAAAGCTTGAAGAAAAAAGAAATAATACTGTTATCAATCAATACTGATTTTAATGTCTATTATTTAAGTAGATAAAGCGTCAAAATATCGCACTCTTGAGACCAAAGAAAATTCAATACTGTCAATTGAACATTAATTTAATGTCCTTTCACTCCTTCTAGGCAGTCCGTTCACTCCGGTGAAAACCGGAATATTTATCGATACTCTTTCCGAGATGACAAGTTCGTGTACCCAGAAAAAAGTCGGACAGAAAGTACACTATGCAAAAGATATTTTGAAGATCTTTAGCGAAATGTATTGTTTACAGAATATAAACAAGAAAGAGCATCTTTGAGAAAGGTGTATGGAATTAAAAGTAAGTTATATAAAGAAGTACACAATAACAGCACGTCAGTGTATTTTTTAACACCTCTTGCCCACTTGGATTAACTTTTGTTATTTTTTCATAGCTAAAATGTAGTGAATCTAATTTCGGTTAGAGTTGACTTTATTTTATTTGTTCAAATTTTATTATAAAATTATAAATTTTAGTTAAATTATTTTAAATCACTAAATTGTTCTTGTTGAACTTAAACTAAAGATAATTATTGTGGAATCCAGTGCACAGAAAACATACTCAGTAGACTTTCGTAACATAAATAGAAATACAGATCAATTTAAAATTTCATTAATTTATCAATCGATAAAGCAAAACAAAAATAAAAAACTGAGATCGATCGAGATCAATATTAGTCAGCAGCTGCCAAGTAGCAGCAATCAAAAACCAATTTAGAGCAAATCAGAAGGAATATGTATCTGTCAGATATTGAAAAAGTCTTGAGATACAAAATCTGCGCTTGAAATTATTGACATGACAGCGTTTGACATATTGTCGCAAATGTTGATTTCGATACGAAATAATTTTGTTTTTAAATGCTTTCAAAATCACTGAAAATGCTTAATTTTTAATTTTGAATTTATTGCAATCTAAGTTGATTCGATTTTACATGAACATTAAAATAATATTACAAAAAAATATCTTTTATTTTATTTAACTTTTAAATGAATTTTCTTGATTGCGGGTTGTTGATTGCTGATTGCCCGAAGGCATTTGACGTTGGCGTTATACTCCAAATATTTTAAATGCAATTAAACAAATCCAATGTGATTTAATTAATATTCAGATATTAAAAAAGCAATAAAAGTAATAAAGCTTAATTATTTGTTAATGGTTCGTTTTCATTTGAATTAATTATTTTTCACTTATAAATTATAAATTTATTACCAAATGCATAACATTAACGCAATTATAATTTAAATATAAATTAATAGAATTTATACAATATATTTCCACATATAGAAAATATATATAAATACCAGTGTGTAAAGCTTATAGTGTTAGTATGTTATTAGTAAATTAAGCAATAAAATTTAAGTGTCAATTTAATTGCTTAATAATGATTTATAGTTAAATTAATTATTTGAGCTGAGTTGGATCAAATATTCTACCAACTATATGAGCAGTTCTACACATTAAAAGATTTTGTCAATACATGTGTAATATAAAATATTCAGAACTCAGAACTTAGAGTGCTTAGAACTTTAATATGAAAACGGAATAATTAAGATGCGTCTTAAACAGATTCCACGCAAACTACCTATTCAAGCGTTTCTATAGTGTTTATAATAATGTAACACCCCGTAAAGGTATTCACTTCGTAGTCAATAATTTATCTGAACGATCAAATGGTTTTAAAAGGACAATAGTACCGCCACTACTAATTTGTGTTACGTGTTTGTGTTACCCATTGGTAAGGAGCATACCGAAACCACTGCTGATCTTTGGATGGCAGCACCTGGAGTGAATACGAAGCTCCAGGCTGAATGAAAGTAAAATATAATCATTCTTCTCACGTAAGTTTGAGTCACAGCCACCACAACACTGCTAACCTCAATTGGTCAGGACCTCGGAAATATTCTAACCCCTTCACATCAGGGGGCAACTTCACAGTCAAATGTGATATAGCGAGATAAAATGCAACATTATCTCAACATTGTTTATATATCACAAATTTATTAGTTAGCGAGAGAGTCGATTTGCTTCAAATCAGTCTGTATCCTCTAAATGATTTTATTTTCTGATCCACTCTGATCCACTACTTCAACATTGAACGGTAAGGGAACCACTATTTAGATAACATGTGTACCGAAAACATAGAAATATAGGATTTATAGAAAATATAGTCATCCCATGTTTTTGATGACTACCTTTTAAGTAGTACTGTGTTATTTGGTAACTATGTAGGAAGGAAAAAAGGGATCAAAATAAAACAGTTTCTTTGCTTTTTTGGAATGGTCCAACATTTCAAAATAACCTCTTCTGTACGTACATTATAATGTAATATTGAAAATTATTTTCTATGGAAAGCTTCTTTGATTCCTTTTTATGATATTGTGCAATCTGTTAACAATTTCATTTACCAAGTAAGGAAAAAAAAATATTTGTTCCGATATTATATGAAAAGTAACAGCATATATTTCATCTATTTGTTGTGTCACTTGTATATAACGGACATAGTGTTGGGCTCAAAAGTCTTTTGAATCGTCAGCTGGTACAATTCTTAAGGGCTTCCACCCTCTTGATAATATCTTTATTACTTAAATAATTTGTGATCTCTTTGTATTGTCTTACTTAATTAATTTGCAGGAGTTTTTAATGTGAATGGCTTTGTTGAGATAACATAATATATCTATTATAAAAAAACTTCACAAAATTTTTTCAAGTGGTGATTTTTATTTGAATAAATTAAATAAATTAATATTTATTTATAATTCCGTGGGGCCACGGTATCATGCAAAGAAATCACATAAATTTGTAATTAAATAATTTATTTATTTACGCTATTTATCAATATACATGTATATATATAAATGTAGATATCATTCCATTTATGTGATAATAATTTTTCAATAGCCAGGTAACAGTATTAGGAATATATATCTTAATATATCTTTTTTAATATATGTAATTTCTGCTCCAATTTACATATAGAAATATCCCCAACAATACAACGACTTAGTGAGATATACCCCAATTTATCTTTTTCTTTCTTTATATAAGTAAGTATATCTTTTTTTTATAAGTAATTTAAAAACATTTTAATTGAATTTTGCATATGAAACTCGAATTACAGTTTTTTTCCCAGTAAAATTGAAATATTGACCACAATTGCGACCGCAACTTTTAATGTTGAATTTTATTTCAGTTTTGTTTTCGAGCAGCGAAGCCAAGTCATTTGCATTGTTCACTGTTTAATGTTTAATGTTGAATGTTTGTTGAGTGTAACATTTCAATTTTTACACATAATCGTGATGCAGGTGAGAAACAATTGAAATAGAGTTCCTAACCATATTGGTACAAATTTTATTGCATTCTTACCTGGCACTTTTGCATGTTTAATCTGAAAACCAGAAACGAAAAAAGTATCTAAAAACCAAAAAACCAGAAAGACAAAAAGATATTAATGTAGAAAAATAAAATTTAATAGACTAGAAAACAATGGACCAAAAACTAAACAAATGTTTCGTATAATAACATAAACAATAAGACAATCGCATATGCGAAACCAACTAAAATAAACAAACTTTCAATAGATTTAATTTTTCTTTTAAAAAAGCTTTTATCGCACATAAAGAGATTTAATGAAACGCGTAGAGTGAGACTATATGGGATAGTTTTCGATAAATACTATAGTTTGAATTTTTGTATCATTAATATCTAAAGCAATAAACACTCGCTGAAGCACTGAAGCTCATACTACACAAAAAGATGTGTAGTCATGCCCATGTACCATAATTGTTATAACACTATTTAAATAAACACATAGGTCATCTGAGCAAGCAGGGACTAACTTTATCTATTTTTATTTCCCATAGATATATAGTTGCCTATCCCCTACACAAAAACAGGTTTGTTTGTACTTATATTAATAAAATGGATTATATCGTTAGTGATGGTGATAGCTAAAAAATTACTTCTGGAACGGGAACCTTACTTTTCACCCACAATAAATATATGATATACCCATATATGTGCTTGATTCTCTTATGTATCAGTGCCGAGCACACACTTAATACGTATTTTTCAACCTGATTCTCTTTCCTACAAAACCTACAATTTGCATTGGAGTAAGTTCCAAGTTTTGTGAGTTTAGCCTACAGACACGTTTTAAAATTGCTGTAATGATTCTTAATCACGTTTACTTATTTTGATACCATACTTAAATCATTTTAGGTTTAAAATCACTGTAAGGGATCACAATATCGATTGTGATAGTTTTTGATAGATTTTTCCATAATAACTTCTCTGTTTATTTTCTTCTTTCCAAATAGGTAAGAAGAAGTTATCTACTTCTTTGCCGCAGATGGTTATGGACCTACAAGTAGCGAAGCTACCGTCATCTTGGCAATTGGTTTGTAGTGTTATATCCCGGAAATTGCAAAGTGAACAGGCAGCTATATTTGGTCTTTTTTTGATTCAGGATATTGAGCTTTACGTATGACTAGTCTTGATGTCACTTGATGAGAATTAACAGCTTTTAACACCGTCTATCAGTTAAAATAACACTTCTATGATTCGGATAGTTACGTTTAAAGTTTAACTTATTTATACAGTCTATTGTATAAATTTCTGTTAGGAAGACAGTTCTATTTTTACTTAGGGCTTTTAAGTATTTCTATCCTTAATTAAAAACATTTGCTACAATTTTTTCTTTAGTGACTAAACCATAATGCTTATGGATTTTAAGTGACTAAGTTTATATTTTCCAATGATTAGTAGCTTATCAGTAGTCGTAATTTTTTTCTTTCAGAGTTGTAAAAAAACTATTAAGTCTGGTTGAAACACTTTGGCATCACTTTAAAAAATATTTCAAATGCTTATTTTTGACATATGTTTTTTGTTGTGTTGTGTACAATATGAATTATAAATGATTAATATATGATTTCAACGGATGACTGGAATTTTGTAACATATTTCCAGTGAACATTCACAATATACCGATTTTTGAATTTGGCTGCACTAAAACTTAAGACGTAAACATTTTTGGGAGTAAAACCTAACTCTGAATATTTTAAGAGCATTGTTGTTCTTTTATTTGTTTTCTTTTGCAAGTTGAGAGTATTTTTTTGCTACTCTGAAAGAAAAATTACGGTTAATATTAATAACTTTGAGAAAAACACAATTTTTCAATAGAATACGCAGAGTTATATTTCAAACATCAATCGTCATTCGTATGCATAGCTGTCGAACTCAGTCAGGAAGTAAGAATTAATGCTATGTTCTTGTTATAAAAGTTTCCTTACAATTATATTGGCAGCACTATCTTAGGATGTATTATATCAGTATATATGCACTAAGTACTCTATGTATGTTTATTTGACAAGGGAAGACTAGTTCCTCTAAAACTCGTACCACAAAGTAGCTATAATGGAAGATGGAGCATGGAAGATGGAAAACATGGAAAGTATCTTGAATTGTAGTAGACAACTAAATTTTTATCTGAAGTTTTGTTATCTCAGAAATAAACCACATTTAAATATGTAAGCATTAATCCCCTTTTAACTGTTCAAACGCTTTTTAAATACAACTCTGAGTCCTTCGCATACGGTAAAATACACAAATGCGAAGAGGATACCTATATTCAATTAATAATTTTAATCACATAATTCAATTTTATCCATAAAATTAATTACATAAATTATTTACTAAGTACATCTGTAGCAGCGTGGATCTGCAGATAATAGATAAAATATTTTTTACAAGCCGAAAACCGTTTGTTCCACTAATAAATTACCAATTTGCATCTTCGTTTTAATCGCGTAAGTCGTGCAAATTTTTTCATTTTGCGATATTTAAGTGAAAGGTATCGACATACGACACACTTGTAAAATGTCAAAAAAAAATCCGATAGCAAAATAAATCGAATCAAATGCAACCATTCAGAGATCGCAACAAGTGCACTTTTACAGCAACAATTTCCATGGTTAAAACCAAGCGTGACTTTAATTTTGAATTGTTTTTTTTTTATTTTTATTTAATTTTTCTTTAGTTCAGGTTTTTTTTTATTATATTTAAGCATTATTAGGCAGAAATCTAAAATCTGAACTGTTGCCGGGAACGTAACTAAAAAGCGAAAAATCGATTGTTGGGATAAAAAAAAATCTTTTCCTCTTATTTTGTTGATTGCTTTTGGTTTATTTATTTCATTGTTTAAAATTTTTATTTATGGTAAATGAAAGTAATTAACTCTCGATTTAAATCGATTTACTTTTCTTTTAAAGAATTGATTTGATAAAGTTCGAAGAGCAAATAATCGAAAGTACAATATAAATCCATTTTAAATCGATTAAAACAAGAGATTTTTAAATATTGATTTCTTTGTTATATGGAATTAATAGTATCTCATATCTTAATGCTAATAAGACATGATTTTAAGTTCAATGAATCTAACTAAATAAACTGATTTGAAAAGATTGTGTTAATCCCTATTTCATTAGTCTTAAGTTTCATATTATCATATAACTTTGATATTCCTGAAGATATGGAATAGTAAACATCATATTTAACATTTGTCACATAAATGAAAGATCCGTAAAAAAATATAAAATAAAGAAATTAATAACAGCTTTGCAGTTAATCGCCTTTTAATAAAGAAAACGAATCTGCATTTATACAAGACACTTATTCGTTTAATTATGGTGTACTCCCGGTGCTAAATGGAAAGAAGGAAAAGAGATGACACTTCTGTACACACTTCTGAGATGACAAATCTGTATGCACAATCCCTCTATGGTCTCTGTTATTGTTCTACTTAGTTGGCATCAATACTCCTTTAAGAGTTTCTATTACTTCATATTTCATCTTAAGCTTAATAACACCAAGTTCTTCATTCCCCTAACTAACCTGAGGCGGAAAGGGATTAGAATATTCCCGAGGTAAGGCGTATCTATCGTAAAATGTGACTTAAATGTAGAGGCACTACTCGAAACTATTTAGAATATAAATGTTAGTGAGTAAATTTTATTTACAGGATCCGAACGAAAGTATAAATCTGTTACTACGGTTTTCAGACCTAATGTCCTATGCTGTCCTGTCCACTTTAATCTGAGAATTGTGGTCACTGTGGTTAAAACCCAGTTACAGGAGTAGAATGATTGTACTCATTACTTTCATTCGTTATGAAATCAAATTCTACACATCATATCCTTAAGCAATTAATTCATTTTCAAATTAATCACTTACAGAATATATTGCGTATTTTTATGTATCAATGAGTTATAATTTAAAACTTACTTGCGAAAAATTGACTTCTTCACTTCATTCTCGCATACTCTCAGTGCTCAACTTAACTTAAATGTTTACATGAAAATAATGAACAATTGAAATCGAATAACAGCCAAAGGGTCTGCTAAATACTCAAAAAAAAAATTAAGAATAAAAATATAATTTCGCGAAATTATTATTACTAAAAACGTTAAAAAAATTAAAAAGAAAATACAATAAAAAACAAAACTTAGTTTAATTTTAATTTTTAACATGAAATTCATAAAATTGATGAACATATGAAGATATCATTTTGAAGTATAATACTTAATAATATTTAAAACATTTTTTATCAATAAAAAATCATGATAATTCTAATTACTTTTAAAATGAAATATATTTAAAAATATATTAAAAGCCTCTGCCATTGTGGAGCGTTACACCCTCTTGACCCTATGTAATTGAAGAACACGTGATCACTGCCAAACTATTTATTGCACGGGTACGGAGCAGCATGCAACGCTGATTTTGCAAGAGTTTTCTTAGCAGAAATAAGCCAAATCACACGAACAGTAGCCCCAGCATTAGGCTTCAATGGAACACATAAACACGATTCCGATTCCTCGTTGCAGACTCTGGCAGCACGAAATCTTGACTATCTTTTTCGAGTTGCATGTGCAGCTATGTTTTTCTTCAAATTATTTGAGTAAAACTATCTTTTTTTTTGCCAGCAGATTTGTTGAAGGCGTACGTAGTTTGTTGGATAGATGCATGTTTTATGGTGTAACTGGAAGCTTTAAAGTACTAATTAGACGTCATTGTGCTGTTTCAAAGCTTGACTCTGAGGTCGTTACGGATATGTGCGGACTTTACTTAGATGCAGACTAGACGTTTGCTGCACTTTGGAAGTGGTCGCAAATAAACATGCCTGCTGTAGAAAGAGGTTATTGTGCCAAGGATTTTTAAATAGATTAGTGTACTCTTTGTTGTAGTTATTGTTGTAGTTGTTATTATTTGCGATGAAATAAATTTAAGATTTATTTTCAATTCAAATTTTTCAATTTTATTTGATCTCTATATATGACATATATAAAATTTTATTTAGTGTGTTTGGGTATGATTTTTGGCAGGATTTCAATGTAATGATAATTTATAAATACTAAACAAACGACTATTTATATATACTTATTTATACAATTTAACTTAAATTGTTTTATTCGAATGACTTACTATTCATTCAATCCTTATTTTACATTATGTAGTAAATAGGAATGCATTGTACAAAAGCCAACAATTATTCTGCCGTAATTTCGTCCTCTCATATTGTTCTTTCTTTCCTGATACACCATTAATGACTTTGACTTTCTGCAATTTAACATAAGTAATCCTTTTTCATCTACTCGTGAGTGTGAGACGTTATATAACTTTAACGTCCTCATCAAATTTGTATATTATTCATAACCTGACCCAAGCATTTCCTGAAAAGAATGTGTACTGCTTCCATGACTCGTACCCAAAGAAGACCAAAGTTCAATATATACTTTTGAGATCTGTCACTACTTATACCTGTTAGATCTACTATTATGTTTTTATAAAAAATTTTTATGTTAAAAACATTTTTTCATTTATTCTTTAAACAAAACGATTTTAAAGGTTTTTATAAATGTATTGAAAATGAAACAATATATAACATCACTATAATGTGGTATCACTACTATTCTACAGACATGCTACCCCACACTTTTTTTTATTTTAAGACTCGTAGAAAGGAAAGTTACTCGTAGTTAAAGATTTCCAACGAAATTTCCAAAGATAAGTTAAAGATCATATTTTATTTAAATAAAGCAACCCGACCTAAAAGATCTATTGTGCGCCTAAAGGCCCAACTAGGACAATTTTAGACTAATAATAAATCTTTTAATTGCTGTGGGCTTAATTTTACCTATTTGACTTGGGACTAATATCCCGCTTCCAAGGTAATCGAGTATACGTCTTGCCACCGCTCGGCAGTTGTTACCTTCTTCTCATGACAGAGTCGGCAGGAGTCATTTTCTACCACACCTATAATCTTCATGTGGTAATTCAGTCTACAGTGTCCTGTAAGCAGTTCAGGGTAAATTTTAAAATCATTTCTGCTAAGGCCAAGGATACCATCAACTTTGATGTGATCAGGAACAATAAATCTTTTTGACTGTCGCATGCCTGTTTGGGCTCTCCAGTGTTCAAGTAGATATTGTTTCTCCCGTTCTCATAATAAACTATTTGTGAAGCTATTTGTTACCCCGCAAAACGGCTCTGGACCAATAAAAGGAATACATGCACCCTTCTTTGCTAGTGAGTCTGCTTTTTCATTACCCTCATGCCATTCGTGTCCCGGTACCCACATAAGAGTAACATAGTTCCTCGATGCTAGGGTGTTGAGAAGTTGAAAGCATTCTCAGACCAAGTTTGATTGGAATAAGGATTTTGCTAAAGATTTAAGAGCTGCTTGGCTGTCTGACAGGATGCATATTTTGGTAACTCGGGTGTTTCTTCGCATGCATTCTCTTGCACAAAGCTCTAAGGCATGGCCCTCTGCCTGAAAAATGGAAGCAGTTTTTTCCATTGCTAAAGATCATAACTACAACAGTCTATGTTATCTAGCTATTTATCTAACTAAACAGTCTAGATTCTTTGATATGCTAACGAATTCTGGTAACGTTTTGATCACACCTTCAAAAGTGGAAGACAAAATTGTATAGCCACAATGTGTTATATACGTAGGTACTTCTTGTTACTGCAAAGAAAATATAAAATTTTATTAGAAAAGCTGAAAAGAAATTTTGTTTATTAAAAACATGTCGTAAAGTATTAATGTCAATTTATACCTATATTAATTTTGATTTGACTTTAAAATTAAATTTTATCCTCTTTGTCCAACAAAGATACAAATAAGTTATATTTGAAAGAATATAAAAAAAATGAGGCATACTAAATAATCGTTTCGCCTTCAAACCACCTCCACCTTGAAAGAATAAAAATTATTTCTCACCATTCATCTGTAAAATTTCGCATATTAAGTAAGTACAACCCAAAATTATCACAATAGGGCATCAATGTATATGAGCATAGCCTCATGCTTCTCGACATTACATAAAAAGCTAAAGTATAAAAGAATATAGCATATATAATATAGTAAAGAGATATATGCAGATACTGACTGCATATCCTGCTCAACGCTATCGACATTACTAACAGCAAAAAAGCATATCAAAGTTAAATTCTTGATCGCTATCATTAAATTGTATTTGTTTGTTTTACGACGGTTTATGGATGTCTATCGATAAAAAAATATCTCTTGAATCGCATGCAATATGCCTGCGCTGAAAAGCAAATGAAGATGACGACAGCACCGCCAACGATTCAGATTACGCCGTTGGATTATTGTTATTTAACATCATCATATTAAAACAATCAACACAGGCGCATTGGCGCCAAAAAAGTATCTTTACGTGATATGAGCGCAATGCTTAAAGATACAAGATCCTACTAAGGAAGACCAAAAGAAAAAACAAAAAGAACAGATAATTCAAATAAATAAAAGCAGGGATAGCAGCGAATAATTCTAAAGTTTATATGCGACCTAGCGACCATATTGTCTTGCAATTGTTGCAAATGCTGTTGCAATTGTTGTTGCTATTCTTGTTGTTATAGTTGCTGTTGTTGTCGGCGTTGTTGGCGTTTCAACGTTAAAGGGTATGCGATAAATTGAGAGGTCACTCTTTGCATCAACACAGCCATAAAGTAAAGATACTGCCACAAAACACATGTAAAAGTACAAATAGAGGCAAATCGTTTGTTGCTTCCTTTGGCTTCATTGGTATCTTATCGGCGGTGTACCTTGCTTACGCCAAAGTAATTGATGTGCTCGTCTGACCTGTGGGAGTTTTTAAATCACAGATTATATTCTGCAGACAATTGTAAGGTTTTTACTTACATATTTTTTTTTTATTTAGGTTACGCCTTTCCTATACTTTACGTCTCAGCTTTTTGCATTTATTTTTGATATTTTTTTATTTATTGTAATTTAATACAAAAGCAGGAAATGCTTAAATATATGCAATGAATCGCATTTATTAAAATTTTTTCCTTTTCATATAATTATTGTTTATTAAGTATCTCAAAAATGTAATAATAAATTACTTGAATTATTTTAAATTTTTGAAATGCTTTTATAATTGCGATTATAAGCAACAGAAAATATCAAACTTTTCCAGATGATTTGCCAAATCTGGACAAATATCTTTCATCAGATATCTAAAATTTAATACCTCATCGTAAGCAAGGAATAAATAAATTAAGTTGGAATTACTATACACTACTACTTAAGACGTCGGGCTGGTTTTCCTTCACCTAATGGAGGAGTCGTTGCCTCTCTGTTCGGCGTTGGTCGTATACTGATCACCTTATCTATATACGAACATCGCTTTTTCCATGTGGTGCCACAACGGGCCATTATTTGTGCTCAAGTGGGCTTTCTTGGTAAACAAGGCCGCCACTCCAACCTACCTACCTACCTACTACTTAAGATCCTAAGCATTTATGGATTTATTACAATTATCTGGGGTTTATTATACATAGCAATTCATGTGACAATGACTTATTATAATATTGATCAATAGCCCAGTTGAAGAGATTTATATTATGTATTAGATAATTGGTCAAGCAATTATTGAAGAGATTTATATTATGTATTAGATAATTGGTCAAGCAAAATTTTCAAATTGTCATAAATTCATCATAATTGTCATAAAATTGATATTATATTATATTATTTTTGTATACCCGATTTTCAGAGAACATTGACGTCCTTTTTTTTTATAAAGCACTACTGTCCGAAGAAAAAGTTAATGTCTTATTCATATGTAGCAATACCAATAACTTATGAAAAGTGTTTCAAGTTATAGAAAATTACTTATTAAAATTACTACTTATATAATATAAAATAATGTTAATAATATACAGCACTTTTTGTATGAAAATCTGACACATGACAAATATGTTGTTGTCGCTTTAGATTTTAAGTAAAATTTAGTAATTTTTTATAACTGCTGTACGAATTTCTTTGAATCAATAATAAATAAATAATAATAATAAAAATTTAAGTACAGAACCTATGAGAACGCCTGCTGTAACGGATAGGCTTCTATATCAGTGGTTCCCAACCTTAAGGACCGCAAAGTTTAAGAATAAAAGACTGTATGATTATTGTAACATGCTTTCTGCGTCTCGGATATAACTTGTAACGAATTGTATAAATGCATAGATAGGCTATAATATAGGTAAATATAACATGAAAATTTTTATGCTTATTTTCTAATAAGTGAGATCAAGAGTGAGAGTGAGAGATAGGTAATAAACTGAGACGATAGCATTATATATTTAGGCATAACGATGGACAAACGATTCACATGGCTTAAACATGTTCAATTGAAAAGAATTAGCTGTTCCAAAATTCTTCATCTCCAACCACTATTCAAAAATGAAAATCAAGCTGTTATAGGTATAACCAAAATATTCGACCGCCACTTCTATATGGATGTGTAGTGTTTAGCAAACCCTCAAACACTACTAGCTAAAAATTGCACAAAGCCACGCTCTGAGAAGACTTTTCAATGTACCATGGTACATTAGAACAAATGACATCCTCAGGGACCTCAAGATTGATCCGATCAAAAAATATATAAAGAATAAAGCAATGAAATTATTTACGAAAACTGACAGGCTTATAAACACCGCATTATCGAATCTCAGAATGGTTACAGGCTCCTCGATGAGGTATGCAGATCTGAGGTCAATTATTGCTTAGTCTGATGAAGTGATGAACAATAATCCATTCAAGGAGTAGAGAGGGGTTATAACGAAACCCCTCTCTATTAATCTAAAGTAAAAGTGCTCAAGTGCACTGACTCAACTAGCCTCAACATAATACATACATATGAAGTCCAACTTATATCATGTGAGTTATATATAACTAACTCTCATGTCGGGCTTTACTCATTATGCCCAGTTGCAACTTGCTACATTCCACGTTGATGATAAATTTAATACAAAATTAATTTTATGACATTGAGAGATAGAAGAAAGCGACTGAACGCTATAAAATCAACAAAATGAGATTATATGATTTTAAATTTAAATAAACATTTTAATTACTAAACGTTTTTGTGAAAATAAAAAAAAAAATAATAAATATACTAAAATATTAACGAAGTGTGGGAGTGAAAAGAAATTGAAGTAATAAATTTGAAATAAAATTTTTATTAAAGAATTTTTCAGTAACAAACTGACTAATCACAACTTCAGATGTTGATGATGAGCTGCTGGTGTGGTCTGTGTGCATCAAAGCTTTCGTCAATCAAGTAAAAATGTTTAACATACAAAACATGTTGTGTCTGTCTGTCATGAGGATTTGATTAATTAGTCAACGAATTTATGTCTGCTGATGAGCATCTTGTTGGCATCAAAGATTTTATGTTTTACTTCTTGTGGCTGCGAGCAACCCACACTTCAACAGATCAGCGAGGAACTGTGGCATGCATAAAACAAATGGTGTCATAATTAAAAACATGAAACTTTAATGCTCATAAACAGCAAATCAAATTGATTTCAGTTGCTGATCATGTGAGTATGAAGATGGATAGATACGTTACAACGTAAACAAACGAATACAAACTATAATAATAAAAATGAACTATTAAATCTGAAGTAGAGAGAATTACAATTGAAATCTGAAATCCGAAATCTGAAATCCGAACTGCTCATCAAATCTGCGATGGCACGTCTGGTTGCAATTGAGAGGCGTTGCGAACATTTATTACCAATAATATTTGTGGAAAAAGCAATTACTGCGAAGTGTGCTTTTGTTCACTTAAGTAAAAACTAAATAAGTAAATAAAATAAAAAATATTTAAAAAATAGAGAAAAATATATTACTCTGACAAGCATTCAAGAGTTTCAAAGTAATTCCCATGCTTAACTGCAAGGCAATAAAACTTTATTAATTATATTAGGTTAAGGTGTTGCGCCGAACTCCATAAATAAGTTAACTAACCGTATAACTCTTTACCACTTAAAAAGCTGTAGTGTTACTTAA
>NC_051846.1:27212804-27214547 GCF_002237135.1 Teleopsis dalmanni
ATATATTGCAAAATTCCAATTATCCGTTGAAATCATATATTAATCATTTATAATTCATATTGTGCACAACACAACAAAAAACATATGCCAAAAATTAGCATTTGAAATATTTTAAAAGTGATGCCAATGTGTTTCAACCAGACTTAATAGTTTTTTTACAACTCTGAAAGAAAAAAATTACGACTACTGATAAGCTACTAATCATTGGAAAATATAAACTCAGTCACTTAAAATCCATAAGCATTGAAATACTTAAAAGCCCTAAGTAAAAATAGAACTGTCTTCCTAACAGAAATTTATACAATAGACTGTATATGTTAGTTAAACTTTGAACGTAACTATCCGAATCATAGAACAGTAATTTTAACTGATAGACGGTGTTAAAAGCTGTTAATTCTCATCAAGTGACATCAAGACTAGTCATAGATAAAGCTTAATATCCTGAATCAAAAAAAGACCAAATATAGGTGCCTGTTCACTTTGCAATTTCCGGGATATAACACTACAAACCAATTGCCAAGATGACGGTAGCTTCGCTACATGTAGGTCCATAACCATCTGCGGCAAAGAAGTAGATAATTTCTTCAAACCTATTTGGAAAGAAGAAAATAAACAGAAAAGTTATATTGAACAAATCTATTAAAAACTATCACAATCGATATTGTGATCCCTTACAGTGATTTTAAACCTAAAATGATTTAAGTATGGTATCAAAATAAGTAAAAATGATTAAGAATCATTACAGCAATTCTAAAACGTGTCTGTAGGCTAACTCACAAAACTTGGAACTTACTCCAATGCAAATTGTAGGTTTTGTAGGAAAGAGAATCAGGTCGAAAAATACGTATTAAGTGTGTGCTCGGCACTGATACATAAGAGAATCAAGCACATATATGGGCATCTCATTTATTTGTTGTGGGTTAAAAGAGAAAAAAAGAAATATTTCCGCAAAGCACTCTTCAGAATGTATTTACCGTAAGGTTCGCGTTCCTCAAGTAATTCTTTAGCTACCACCATTACTAACGATTTAATCCATTTTATTAATATAAATACAAACAAACCTGTTTTTGTGAGGTGGATAGAAAATATAAATAGATGATAAAGTTAGTCCCTGCTTCAAAATTTGTTTATATTTATTTTAAAGCTTGCTCAGATGAGCTATGTGTTTATTAAAATGGTGGTATAACAATTACCTTCTGCTCAAAAAGTATCTGGATTTTGTTGTTTGTTGACCACTCCTTAAGTAATAGACCTTTTTCAAAAATTACTACCTTAAATGCATTTAGCGATTTTTACTATAGAAAATTCTTGTTGTACGCGATTTTTTGAACAAACATGGCACCACTGTCATCGCTTAGGCACCATATACGCCAGATCTGGATCCGTGCGACTTTTTTGTTCCCGAAACTCAAATTGCCCCTTCGTGATAAACGTTTTGAGTCGAATGAATTGGTAAAAGAGATTTTCGCTAAAGGAACTAAAAGCCATACTTTCACGGGCCTACGAAAAGTGTATGGAAGATTGAGTTAGGCGTTGGCATATGTGTATCGCTGCAGAAGGAGCATATTTTAAAGGAGATAATATAAATTTGGAATAAAATTTAAATTTGTGTTTTATTTACAAAATCCGAGTATTTTTTGAGCAGAAGGTACATGGACATCACTACACAATCGTTTTGTTTATGAGTTTCAGCGAGCGTCTATTGCTTTAGATATTAATGATCCAAATATCAAACTATAGTAT
>NC_051846.1:27214647-27223052 GCF_002237135.1 Teleopsis dalmanni
TTATTTGTGTTCTGACGATCGCACGACAAAGCCAAAATGGATAGGCGACTATTACTCTGTTCCACTTTTAATGCAAACATGTACATTACTATACTTTCAATTCTAAAGCTTCAATTTTATTGTTTTGATCTCAATGCTTAAGTAGTTTTACTCCTCCCCAAGCAAAAACAACTGTTGGTCACTGTTTTAGTGAAAAGTGTTGGGATATTTCTTTAGATATTAGCATTACATACCAAAAATGTAAGTATTTCAGTACTTAACATCATCCCATTTAAGAAAATCATCTGTGCTTCTTTAGTATTCAAATAAAGAAAGGAGAAATAAATGTTCATTTAAATGTAAAGTTACCCACACCTGGAATAATTTCTTTAAATTTTTTTCGCATTTACAGTAAATATTTCAATCATTGCTATTTCATATATGTATCTATGTGTCAATACCGACAAGTTTAAGAAATTTATTTCTGTTAAAGTTTCTAACGAGTAAGTAATTTTCTATGCAGATATCAGCATTTCAGAAAAAGATACGATCAAAACCATTACACTCAGTAAAATTAACATTTTCACCTGTAGCGTGACGCGTTCTCAATTAACTTGTTTTTATTATTTCATTTTTTTAATAACTTTTGATAATTGAGTAGAGTTGGTTAATAATTCTACTGCAAGCAATATTCGTCTCGCTCTAGCAACAATAGTCAAACAAACTGCATATGTGTAGATACTTTTATGGTAACGGAGAGTTGATATTTCAGTACGGCTAGCGTGAGCAGGCCACACCTCTACTGATTTGTTAAGCATTTTAGTTTAAATATTTTAAAAGCAATTGTATCTTTTATTCGATTGTAGATATTAACTGAAGAATACTCGTTGCTTGCAATATAACGAGTTTCACTTAAACTATAGTTGTTGATTATAAGAGTATAAATTTTGTGATCATTGTTTTCTTAATTTAAATAGTTAATAAAATTTATTATCTGAACGAAATTCTTTTTATACTTCATAATGAATTTTTTGTAAAAGTTTTTTTAGATAGTTGCTAGATAAGCAACATAATGCAATTCAATCAATCAACCATTTAATTAATTTTTTTAAACTAAGCCCTGAAATTTATTTTTCTATACATGTATAATCTTAAGGTAAATGTAAACTAAAAATATATACAATATGTTTGGAGTTAGATTTTATTTCATAATCCACAACTAATGGTTATACTTTTGGGTCCAATGTTTTACAGTACATCAGTTCTGCCATATTCAGCTCACAGTGATAAAATTAATAAATAAAAATATTACTCATATAAAACTTGTAGTCAAAATGCTAAATTTTGTGAATAGTCAGGTCTTTATAGATCTGTTTGAAATTTATAAAATTATAAAGTATTAATGGCATGAGCTTCCTGATTATATTTAATTATTTTAATATATTCTACTTGAAGTCCAGTACTGAAGTGAGCTAATCTTTGACATTAGCTATTGCTTTATGGCTAAAGCAATAGCTAACAATATTTAATAATAATAATATTTAATATTATTTAATTTACTTAAATTAATAAATTGATGCTTTTAGTCGGAGTACAGGTTTTCCCTTCGAAGACGGATGAAGGGATTGCACCATATACAAACTATATGTGTTATATAAAATAGTCTGAGGCAGAAGTCTAAGAAATGATTTTTTAAATCTAGAAAATAAATCCGGTAATATTTAGTAATATAATCACCCATAAAATTGATTTGAACTTCTATGGTTAAATACTTCTCGTTATTTGATATTAAATTTCACCAAAAGTTCCTAGTACTAATACCTGCCTGAAATGGCTGGGAGAGAACATACCTCCATTCGTGGGACACTACCATCTGTGGTACACAAATGGCTCCAAAACGATGGAGGGAGTTGGACGGGAGTATATGGGGTTAAACCAAAAAACCCCATATTCCAAGTATGAGTTTAGAAAACTTATTTTTTCAAGCCAAAGTACAAACAATTGAACTATATCTAAGGGAATATAAAGGAAACCCATCACTGAGAAAAACATATATATTTTCTCTGACAGTAAATCAGCACTCCTAGCATTACGCTTACCTCGAGTGACCTTAAAACTAGTGGGAATGCCTTTTATTTGTCAAAGACCTTGCTGAAAGGAACAGGGTTTTCTTAATATGGATCCCAGAACACAGCGGATTTAAGGGAAACGAGAAAGCAGATGAACAAGCCAGAAGAGGGGCGGCCGCATATTATTAGCTTTTTTAAACTTAAAATTAATGAGTGGCTAGAAAGAGCAGCTCAGACTGATTGGGTTAATACAATTGCCTGCAGATAAGGTAAAGAATCCATGCCGTGTCGATCAAAAGTCGGAATTAGTGAGCTACTTATGCTGAACAGAAGTGGCATCCGACTTTTAAAAATTAAAATGCATCTATCGAACCTAGGTATTACTAGAGACGATAGCTGCAGACTATAAGGCGATTAAAAGAAAACAGCAGAACACATTTTGTGTCACTGTGATAGTTTCGCCAGACTCAGATTTCGTTACTTATCAACTGTCACCCACTTATAACGGAATTAGGCAACATCTCCAAATGGCGTTTTTAATTGCTATTTGTCTATGTCACTTAAGTGGGTATGCCATAATAATCCTTAAAGGATGCTGTGACGTGGTGACAAGTTTCCAACCTGGTTTTTAAATCCAATCTAATCTAAGTGCTTTCCTTTTCCTATTCCAACCGTGTTCTTTGTCTAAGCCAGAGATTTGTAATCACAGAGAAAATCTATAGTCGTTGAGTTCCTATAACTTTTACAATGAGTGTTGAAGGTTTAGTTTCTTTCTGCAAGTTTCTATACATCAGAAAATGTGAAAAAAAAACAAAACTTGCTTAATAGTATTTACAGGGGTAAATACTATTAAGTTTCTAAACCTTTATTATATGAATGGCTACTGTATACCTTGTAAATAACTTTCACCTATTATTTCACTTATTAAATAAAGAAAATATAGAAAAGTATGTACGAGGACGTAAAGTGATGCCCTTGTAGAGATTCTCATAGAAGCACAAAAGGGAACTAAACTGCCTGTGCTTTTTCATTTCCTTTAATATTTCCGAGTACTGAGTACTGAGATGAAAATAATAAATGCGATCTAATTTCTTTTTTTTTTTGACTATATTATACAGCTTTAACTGCCGTTTGGCTGTGAATGAAAACGGAATTTCTTTGACAATCAATGAAAATTCTGATGTATTTCAGGAACTAGAAAAAAATTTGCTTTGCATTTAATTTTCTTATAGATACAAATTAAAATTTATTATTATATTGAAGCTATTTTTTTGAAATTAATTAACATAAATTAATTTATAATTAATAATAACTCAATCTAATTAATTTATTTTAATTCTGATTCTGAGCTTCACATTTGGTAGGATCCGAGTTCGATTCCTGGTACTTGCAGTCTCAAAAATAATAATTTATGGCTAATTAAATACAAGAACTATTTCCAAGACCACTGATGATACGTATTTGGCAATACTCGAAACAGCTGTATGGTCAACCAAAAATTCAATTAATTAAATTAATATAAAAAATAAATTTTTGTTGTTGTAATTCATTAATGTTCGAAAAAACCTCTTTATTTTAATTTAATTTTATGTATTAATAATTTCAAAATAATTTAATTAAAAATAATAATTTAATTTTATTTTTTTAATTTTGAAAATTAAAATAATTTAGTCATTTAATAATTTAATTTAACATTTTTAACTATTTTTTAACATTATAACAATGTATTTCATTCTTATTTAACAATAAGCATCTGCCTCCTACTTTGCGCTATTTTAAAACGTACATAGGTGCTATAGCATACAAATGACTCAAAAACCTAGTATAAGAGTTGTCTGATCAATGCTAGTGTTTTGACTCATATACTTTATCTCTCTCTTTTTCTCTCTCCTCTCTCTCTCTATTTTTTTTCAACTTCGAGTAAAAATGTTTGTATAGTTTTGACCAAGATTCAATAAGGTTAAAACCGTTAGTAAAAGAGAATTAATTTTGAGTTTAAAAGATTAATTCGAAAAATAAGCAGTAAGTAACTAACTTGTTCTTGAGTTGGCATTATGTATTTTCAGTATGTTTTTAACTTGCTTAGCGTTACATTGGAAGAACGGAGATTAAGTTAGTAAGAATTTCGTAAAGTCTAAATAATTTCAGTCAGCTGAAGAAAGCCATAAAACTCGTTATCCACCATGAAGCAGCAGAACTTCTTATATTGAAATTTCAACCAAATCGAATGCTTATGAATGGGCAAATAAATATTTTGATAGAGAATTAAACCATTGAAAGATATTGTTTATGTGGTGCAAAGTGGAGTTTCCAACTGACTATGAACTATTCATCTATGTAATTTTCTCAATAATAAATGTTATGCACATTTAGAAAGGTGAAAGGCATACATGTATGACAGTTGACATTAAAAGATCTAAACAATATTAATCTGATAAATATAAATTGAATTTATATTAAAAATAGTATAAAAAAAAATATTAAGAAGAAAATGAAGGTAAGTAGTTCAAATCGTGTGCCGATAGAGAAGCAAACAAGTTCGAAGACAATGAAAAAATGTACTGCTAGTAAAAGAGACAGTGCAAGATAAGCTCGTTGCCTTTTTTTTATGAACCTTTAGAGGGAAAAAAATCGCATATTTAATGCGTTGTAATGAAATTTTAAGCTATTCACAGCTTGTTTGCGTTTTATTACCTTTTAGATTGATTTTACAAGTTTAAATATTTATTTAATTATTAACTCACATTGTTTATGTTAGTAAGAATTAATATAATATTTTATTATGAGGCAATATAACAAATTTTTATCTCAAGTGTTCGAGTCGTTGTAAATATAATTACTTGCCATTATTGCCAATAATTTTCAATAGCAATTTTTTTTCATGTTCATAATAAAAATGCCATAAATTTATTGCCATAGATAATTTGGTTTGATTTTCGTCAAGATTTTGATATTAAACTTGTTTTATAGTTGCCGACATTTGATTTTTTTTATATCTCCGCTGATTCAATAGCAAAGTAATTATATTTTATTTTGTGCTTTTATTAAATTAATTTTATAATTCTTATTTGTACAAGCTTTGAACAAATTATTTAACATTTTACATACCTTATAATTAAAATCAATTTATAATAAGACTAAAAATGGGGTTTTTAGCAATTGAATATATGAATAGTAGTTAAATATTAATATACTCAATATTGAATCATGTGAATTAACGAAAAGTGTGGGAAAATTTTGCAAGATATAAAGATTAAGTAATATCATCCGAATATATATGTGGTAATATTATAAATGATGCCAATATTTAAAGTAGTGAATGACCTCTAAATTTCTAAGCATTTCCAGAAAAAAGTCATATCCTAGGACAACTTTCATAGTTCTAGCTTATTTAAGAAATTAGAAAGACTTAATGGTAAGGTTTAAGGATTAAGTGACAAAATTTTAAGAAATTATATAAAATAAAAAATGACAGCAATATATATATATATAAGGAAACACTTAAATATCTGAATCTAAAAAGATATTAATAAAGAGAAGCGAATTTAATTAGAATGGCAACGACATCTGACAGCGAAATCTGATGGAATTGGATAATAATTTAGTATCATATAGTCAGAAATGAGAAAGTAGGTTCAAATATGTGTGGCCAATAGATTTTATGCCAGGAATCCAATTTTGTTTATACATAAATGAGTATTATTAAATGAAAATGGTATTAAATTATTATTATCTGTGTGAAGATATGGATCAACTTTGTTAAAGTTCACTTTCGATTGATTTTTACTAAACTAAGTAAACAATAAGCACTATGACTATTGAAGTTCTAGCAGTCAAAGTTCATAACTAAATCGGTTAACATTTTTTTTATTATGATAATTACGTTTAAATAGTATTAATATTTTCAGAGAACAAGAGAAAAAGAAATTCCAAAATTTAGCCTTCTTTACATTGTTAATGAGCACTTATATATTATGTTAAGCATCAGAATATAATAAGGATAAAAGTATAGCAAACATTACGACCTGCTTGTATGTTTTATATTACAACTAACTTTACCTAAATTATTGAAAGAAATTTGGTTTACAGATAAAGTCCACTGTATAAATTATTTAGTAGTTAATGCCCAGTACACTCACCTTAACCCAACTCAAGACTGCGAAGTCATATTTGAAATGATTTGTTTACAACTCTAACTCTTTTATTTAGGCTGTGTTATTCTGATATGTTTTCTCTCGAACTAAGAAGGTGCAGGTAAACTGAATAATATATTTTGTGAAAAAAAGAATTGATAACATTTAGAGATAGTGGTATCATTCATAGATATATAGAAGACCTGCATTCATTGTTACCTATGTCTTAACTTCAGATATAAGAAATTGGGAACCCCAGGATCAGAACAAAAAATTTGATCTACGAATTGTATATACTAGTATCTAGTATTGAATATACTAAAGTAAAAAAAAAAATATACAAACGCTTTAAATACAGCTTAAATAGCCCGGGTACGAAACTTAAATAAATAAATTTAATTTAAAATAAGAATTTTTTAATTTTAAATTTATTTAATTCGATTTAATTTATGTTAATTTAATTTTTAATAAATTAAAATTTAATTAAATAAATTTATATATTTTAAAATGTATTTGAATTAAGTTTAAAATGATTTATTTAATATGTTATTATTATTTTTGACTTTACTTGACTATTTCAGTAGCGATATACCTACTTGAAGAGTTATCACAAACATTTGCTTACAAAACAGTATTGAGATGAACATAGATTAAAAGATATATAATATAGTAATAATTTTTGTATCTGTTTAGTTGTATATATACGATGTGATTGCAATTTTAATACACAAATTATTTGATAATAAAAGTATATAAATAACATTATAAAAATGAAAATAATAAAACAATATATATGCATTAAGAGAAATAAATTTTGTTTTATAATTTATTGTTGAAGGTAAGATTCACTAGCCAAAATATTTGATTTGTTATATATGTATATATATATATTAATATAGTTTTATCTTCTTTCGTCAACAAATGTTAGATTGAAATGTGCCAGCTGCTAGACATAATAAAAACCTTTTATTTTTATTATTTTTTGGATTTAGAACGAAATCAAAATCAACAAGCTGTCATGTATGATTCAAAAATCAATCTCTCAAATAATTTTGGCAATGACTTTACGTATATAAATAGTAAAAAATATTACAATCATATATATCTTGACAAATTTGGAGTTTATATTATACAAAAAAAAGTTTTTAAATATATTTGTTTATAAAAAACTTTTAGATGTTTTTCAACAACAAACAAATACCACTAAACTCTATATATTAGTCAAATCTTCCTATTTGATTCGGAATCGCATAAATACTCGTACGTCAACAGTTACAGCCACGTATTGAGTTACGTTGACAGCATGCAAGAAACCGTCTCTTTCGTGCACTTCAAAAAATCAAAAAAAGAAAAAAAAAAAAACAATCAAAATTAAAATTAATCTCGATAAAAGCTCTACTCTTTGGTTTGAAATTGTATCTTTTTACGGTGACTTCGCTTTACTATTAAAGTCACGCTTTCAGCATTCCACAGAATCCCGATTTGACGTGGCATTAAGATCAATTATTTGATTTGGAAATCAAATCTGCATGAAATTTTAGAATTTTTGTTGCTTTCCGTAAACTGAAAACTTTTTAAGCAACTTAATTTACGCCGTAAAATTTTGAAGTTTTGGGCTTTTAATTTCAAAAAAAAAATACGCTTTTGATTTTTATTTACTTTGACATTTGGTTGTGCGAAAGATTGTCTGCTTAGGAGTTAGTAACTTACATGAATTCAAGTTGCTAAGACTAAGTGAGGTGAGAATGAACAATGGCTCATAAGATTTGATTAGATTTCTTATATGATTAGAGACTTGACATTGTGTTCGAGAGATTGTGATGATATCTGAATTGATGCATGTTTGCAGTGTTGATTTCAAAGAACTTTTGTCGGCGTTTTTGGCATAATTTTTTAAACAGCGGGTTCTTCGTATAATACGTACAATATTATATATATTACTTAAGCTAAATCTTTATATAATACCTAAATTCGAAGCAGAGAAACAAGACATTCCAAATTTAACCGGAATTTCATTAAATACAAAATATGTTATTATACATACACGAAGGCTAAACCAAATTTTAATTTATGTTCTCTGCTTAGATAGATTTTATAAATTGAGTGTCCAATAAGAAGTAGATTGTAAAGAGATCTTTGAAGATAGAGGTTCATAGGTAATCTCTAAATTTAATAACATAAATTGATTATTATAATATCGGACAAGGCGTGCTTGTTGTCATTA
>NC_051846.1:27223152-27274230 GCF_002237135.1 Teleopsis dalmanni
TTAATTTCTTTGGTTTGAAGACTAAGCTCCACTTGCTTTTGACTTAACATACTAATACTTGTAGCATATCGTAATAGACTGCCCAAACTCTCGCAAATAATGTTTTGAATACTGATTAAATATTTTTAAAGATATAGATGCAGACATCTTTAAAACTAAAAACGAATTTAAAATATTTGCAAGGTCAACAAAAATTGATCAAATTCTATGAAATGTCACTTCTATATAAAATACTTTCAATGAACACCACTTGCCCTTTGTTGCATACGTCTATCGAAATGTACAACAGAATCTCCACAAACACCTCAAAATACTTTCGCGGCGAAACTGTTGTGCATTTCAAACGGACATTATCACTAAATCGCCTACATAACACTTCACACCATTCGATGAAACATTTTAAAGTATATGAGAACTATAAATATTAAACAAACATTAAAACTGATGTAAGAATCTGAAAGCGTGGAATATTTAACATATATATTTAACATTTAATATGTTAGAGTTAACATATTTTTCTAAAACAAGATTAATTTGAACTTACGTTTTATTGAGTTGGTACCACACTCAATCACATACACCATATATACATATTCCTACAAAATGTATTCTCCTACCATTCTCAAACATAAAATTGTCTCTCATCTTAACTATCACTTCCGCTTGCCAATTTAATCGACACATTACCAATACACAGTGTTTTTAACTAAAATACTTTTAAATAACTTCATCTACATTTGTTGTATATACGTCTATCGAAATGAGTAACAGAATTCCTGCAGAGACCTCAAAATACTTCTGCAGAAACCTTGTGACTCAGACCGAACAGACTTTATCCCTAAACCAACTACATAACACTTCACATGATTTGAATGAAACATTATATTTTAACGGAATTGTAATTTAAAGTACATGAAAATTATAAATATTAATCAAACAGCAAAATTGATATAGGAATTGAACAGACTAGAATATTTTAGTTTGTATATATTTTTTAAACAAACCGTGATTAATTCGAATTTGTACATTTAATTAGTTATTACATTTGACTAGAAATACAAATGTTTATATTTCAATAAAATATTTTCCTCATAATTAATTCCATTTTTAAACACAATATGTTGTTTGCTTTTGTTAATCACTGCGTCAGGTGAATTAAATCTATTCGGTACCAAAAATACTTTCAATTTATGCCACTCACGCTTTGTTGTACATATGAAATGGAAATGGATATCGAAATGGATAATTGAATCGCTCCAATGTCCTAAAAAATCACATCTAAAAGCCTCTAAATCACATAGAAAGCATTTCACACACACACTATAAATGCAATCATTTATATATATACTATACTACAAATGTATTTTAAAGTCGTTCAAAATTATAAATTATTCGCAAACTGTCAGAATAATCCGTCCAGATTTGTTTTTGAAACAAAAGTACTCCAAAAATTTTTGTTGTATATTTGGAAATATCTGTAAATTTATTTTGAAAATTTAGAACAGAAAAATGTTTGCCGCTATCTTTTTATTATGGAAAGATATACACTTTTCTCTAAACAAATTAAAAAATTTTTTTGGATAACATAGCATAGTAATATAGTTTAAAATTTATGTTTTTTACTTAGTCTATGTATGATGGTCCATCTTCAGTAGTGTTACTACATACAGAATAATTAAATAAGTACTTATCATCAGTGGTTGAATGATTCCTAAGACCACTGATAATGAGTACTTAACAATATTCGAAACCGCGTTGTATGGTCAGCCAAACTTCAACAAAGTAACTAAAATTCTCAAAAATACTTAAGTCTCAAACACAAATTTGCGTTTTAAATTTCACAGGATTTGATGATTGACATCTACAGTCTAAAGATGTACTTTCAAAAACTCCTACATCTAGAAAATCTAGAAAAATGATGCGGTCTACTGAAAACTTCCTTCAATAAAAATGATAAACAAATATGTATAAACAATCAATAATTAAATAAAAATAAAAGTAATTTTTATTATTAGTTGTTCTTATAACTAAAAATTAAAGTGTATTGATAATTTCCTCATGGTATTATAAAATATTTCAAATAATTATTATTTCTAAAGAAATATTTTATTTTATTTAGAGGACATGCAAGTTTTAGTAAAGTGAAAAGTTCCAAATTTATGGTTGCTGGACTATGATTTTTGTTTTTTGTTTATTATTTACTAGATGAGTAAAAAGTCAAGTTCTGAAATGAAAATTTTGTGCTTTATCAACAACCGATGTCAATTACGGATAATGCTTGAAAACTCAATCATGCTCATATGTATTTCAGTTCTATAAATGTTATCCATTCAATTTAACTTAATTTTTTTGTGTATTTTTTAGTAAATTCCTATTTATTGTGGGCAGCATTTGGACAAGACTCCAGAAAGAATCAATTATTTTTAATCAATTAAACTGAATTATCAACTTTTTACGAGTATTTCTGTTAGTGTCAAACCAGCGTAGGTGGTATTTTCAGTTTCTGATAAATTTTGTCACCGAAGTACTTACAGTCAATACGAAGACGTTCCATATATCTAGCACGTTCTATAAGATTACTAATACAAGATAAATTCAAAAAATTCTTTTTAAAATGACGCATTAAGTATTATGCCACCTACTACCTCTGCAATAAATAACCGTTTCTGTGAAATAATTTCTGACACTTTGACAAACGATTAAAATCAATATAAATCAACTGACGGCTATACAGCAAAAATGCTACAGAAATGCAGCTTAACTGCTTTTTTATAACCCTTTAGGAGCACTAAATTTCCTTTAAGCACACTTCACAATTATCAATCAAACAAGTCGCCTTTAATAATAACGTTTCTGCATGTACGCATTTATGTAAATAAATAAACGAGAACAAGTTTCCGCGGATTTGCTGTCAATGCATCATATTTTAAGCATAAATTATCACAAGTTATTATCAATTATATTAACGCAACATAAACAATATATAGTCAAGCCCAACATCCGCTGCTGGAAAAATCGATGACCACAGCCAGAACGGTAGCCAACTTTGGCAGCTGGCACATCAGCCAACATCAGCCAACATCAGATCTTCCTGAAGAGCATCTTGCCCGGCTACTTATGGTATGAGTACCTGTTATATAAACAAGTTAAAATTAAATCAAACACAAGATTGATGACTGCGTTAGCCGTCATATTAAGAGCAAATAAAAACAGATAAATGAAAAGTGAAAAGATGTTGACGCCACAAATGAATGGACCCTAAAGAAGCAACTGCAAACAGTGCAGCAGTAGCCATCTGAGTAACAGCAACAAGATACGAGTATACAACCAAAACAGTATCTGTTGCATTTAAGTATTTCAAGTAATTTTATTGTTTTTTCGAAATTGTTTTAAAGTTTCCAGTTTAATACGTGTTGTTAGCATTTTCATAAGGTAACAGCCACGTTCACAGTAGCAGCAGTGAACAACATTAAAGGCATGATTGAGTTATTAAATTCGAATTAAAGTCATTTAATAAGCCTAAAGCCATAACAGGCTACACCATAATGCAAGTTTGCTGGCAATAACAAAAATTGGTAACTACTCATCGTAAGTGCTGAAGAAGTTCGTCGTTCAAGTCTCTTGATTGAAGCACACGTAAAATTTAGTTTTAATTTTTATTTTGCTGGTAATCGTATTTGATACTACCAATGCGAGATTAAGCAAATTGAGCTATTAAATCTTATATATTATTAAAGATTGCACTATGATGAAGAAGAACATCACAGTACAATTTCTGTGCATTGTTGTATCCGTGATAGACCATAATTGTAAGTTATCAAGATTTTCCTTAACTTAATTTAATAGTTTTTCATAATTTTATAACACTACTGATATGAAATTTATATGTGAAGCAATGTTTTTAACAAAGCAAAATTAATGTGGGTGGTAATACTACATTCTAAGAATAAACAATCTGATATATGAATCAAGATATATCCATAAAGTATCAGAAAAGTTGCTGGTTAACCCATAAATACAGACATAACCAAATTCTTGACACATTTCTCAAATATCTGACATCATATTTATATGCTAGAAACTTATTTTGTAGTAGTATTTCAATGAAATACTACTATAAGATTACTATCGTAAAAATTCTACCGTGAGAATTTCAAACAAAGTCTCATTATTCGCAGATACAAATTATTTTTTTGTTGTTTACCTAATCAAGCTACGGTTTTATCGATTAAAGTCTAAACGAATTAATGTTAAGTACAGCATTGTTATTTTCAATAATATCTAAGCGGTAATTGGAATACTTTCATCATTTACTATTATATCAAATATTTCCAGATAATATAAGGAAGAAATCGGCGTACTTAATCGACTTTCTGATATCAGACTTAATGGGTTTTCGTTAAAGAAACAGAAAGAGGAATAAAAAGCAAAAATTTTAGGCAGCTATTACAATATTATGAATACTTCGATAGAATTGTCAGTTAATGCTTCAATAGAGATTATCAAATCGGCATTTACTTTCTTCAATTAGATATTTATCAGTGATACTCCCAATCAAACTCGCATAAGTTTAATAAGATCAAGTACTGGGAAGTCATTATCGAAAACCGCGTCAACAGAGCCGAGCTTATTGCAGTATCTTTAAGATACTGGTGCTTAAAAAATCACTCAGGTAACTGCGTGAGACCAACTAAGTATCGGTATCCTCGTATCCTCGTTTAATTTTGTTAATAATTTTTGATTTTTTTGGTTATTATTCCCCATTGTCAGAGAAAAAAATTTTTCCCAAAAATAGTTTTATCTTTTCCTACGATAAGAACACATTCTAACCATTATATCGGTATTTCGAGCATTTCAACTCCCAATTCCTTTCTGCTAATACCTAATTTGAAATTCGTTCATGATGCAATCTAAAACGTATACGGTCATATTACATATATGGTATGTACTGACTTGGGTTTCAGATGCTTTTCAAATATCGTAAAAAGGTACCGTCTACTATACTACTGTTTTACTAGTTGGAATTTTCAGATTAAGTTATATCTGTTCAAAAAAAAAGAAGTTCTGCAAAGTCAACTATTTTACAAAGAACTTTAATGTATTTAAATTCGGTTTGCAAAATATTGCAAAATAACTAGATTTGAAATATTGTTTTCCAGTCTAAATATATACATACAATTGATGAAATATAAAAAATATTTCAGAAATCAAAAAATGTCTTGTATGAAACTATATATTATAGTAAACTGAAATAATATAAATATAATATAATGTATAATATAATAATATTACCTCCCAGTTATATTAACACGATTTCATAATTTTAGCTTTTAAAGAAGGCAATTACAAAAAGAAATTAACAAGGTTCTAAGCTTTAAATGAATCTAAGCGGAGCACTGCGATCAGGATAGATATTTTTGGTTCATCAAATTGACTATATGGCTTATTATATAAAGGTGCATTAAACATTAATTTATCATGGCATAGAATTAATCCTTCAATTTTTTAAAATACTGAACTTATTTTAAAGTCCCAGAGAAAAATTATTTTATTATAATTATCGTCACTAAAAATAATAAACATAGAAAAATTATATGTTAGATATTTATCTAATTTCTGAGAATGTTATCTACTTATTCAAACAAGATTTATTGTCTTGAATCTTCTGCCTACTGGGTATAATGCAATGTCTTCACACATATTTCATCAAATGGAACTCGTTATGGCAATTATTTAAAATAAAATAAAAGTATCTGCGTAGCATCGCTCCTGTAATATCTGTTATAGAAGATTTTCATTGCCTAAAGAAAAAATTAACAGGAATTTTTTAAGTTTCACAGCAATCTTAATTCTTTGAAGCAATTCAAGTTAAAATTGCATGTCTATTAAATGTTAGCTCTGGCATATGAAAACTGAATGAAATACCCCTGTTTCAAGTATAGTGTATGTATATTATTTGTACTATTCTTTTATCGAAATACGTTAGTTTAGATTAACAATAGTTAAAGAGAGTATCTTTAATTTTACTATTAAATTTTAATCATGATAACTGAAGAACGTACAGTTTCTGTCACTTTAGGGCACAACGGTTAATATTTTGCAGTACCAAAATTACTTGTACCCATAACTAAACAGTAATTGATAGTAATAGTAATAAACAAATATACAATATAAACAAATGAATGAACGAACTGATTTATTACTATTTAGTTTTATTTTTCATATTTCTATCCTTTGAACTATAGTCAATTTTATTTTGAAGATTCTCTGCAGCTTTCTCAACAGTTTTTTGGCGCATAAAATTGAAGTGTCATTGTTATAATTGAAACATTTGTAGATTGAAAGTATAAGTGCTTATCTTGTTTTTTTCATAATCATCTATATTTGATTTATTAATAATCGTTGTGTCTTCCCTTGCACAATTACTGGGATAAATGGTATGATAAACAATAATTTTTAAACGATGCATAGTTTTGTTATGTGAAATGTGTTTTAGAGATTAGGCAAACATCTATCTGTTCTAAGTACAATAACATTTTTAGTTCTTTTTGAAGATTGATTTTTGGTTCGAATTTCTTTAAATAGTCCGTAAAGTAATACTCATAATTGAATCGCAAGTTTTTCTGCAAGGTTTCCTAGTCGCTTTTGAAGGTTTTTATTGAAAGTGAGTTAAGGCTTTAATTGTTGCCAAAATCAGCCGGTTTCACCAGATTCTTGTTTATCTGTCTTTCGTTTCTTCTTACATCTTAAAAAAATGATAACTGTAGAAAACGATTATCATTATTCTTCCGCAAAATTCCTACAGAGATGGGATCCATAAACTGAAATTGACGGAAATTATACCAAAAAACAAAGTTGTTTTTATTTATTACAAAATCCGCCTTTTCATTTTTGTTTGAGCATCTTCCTTATTTTAGAACATATATCCTTTTTGATCTGAACTCTCGAACTCTCGAACTCATGTATGTACTGTACTACTAGAACTTTTCTGAAGAGCTTCTTTTCATACATTTCATTTCAATTACTTGCAAAAAGGAATACGTCTAAAAGTCATTTTTGCGCTGTGACTAGACGAGGTACTGTGGTGTCTCTGTTCCTACATACTTCTACACTCTACACACTAAATTTGTATCTTAACAAAAAATAATTCAAAGTTTTCATTCCTATAGTTTTTTTATTTGAAATTTTTACTTTCAATTTTGGTATTGGTTTCGAAATCACTTAAACAGTCGTTTTTTAAAATGCCAATTAAAAACCTATCAGTTGTAGTAGTAAAGATTTTGCGAGTCATAACAAATTTGTAACAAATTTGCACCAATAAATTATAGTTTTTCGCCCAAAATGTGTTAATTGGAGGGAAAATGCAATTTCGTTGGTTCGTCAGGAAAATGTCATTGGTTTAAATTAAAAACAAGCGTATGAGTCACATGAACCTCATTTAGTATTGAATTGAATTGAGATACATATTGTTTGTGGTTGCAGCCCATTTAGGAGTTAATTGGTTTGCCTCGAGGCAGTTGCAATAAAACTGTCTCAATATTTTATCTAAAATGCATTGACTTTCAAAGATTTTTAAGGAAATTTTTAATGTTGAAAATAAAACATTTTCTGTGGGGCGAGTGATATACCTGAAATGGTATTTGTTAGATTAAAAATTTATTACAATTTTAACGATTCATATAAAAATCACTTGAAGTATGTGCAAATGTCTTTTCATAAATTTATGCTGAAATAAATACTTGCAAATTGCTTTATGTGCATGTTAAATATATTTTTGATATTCAAGTCGAAAACTTGACTTTAGATTCTAGCACAGATTGTGTATATGTAAGCGATTGCTTAAAATTCAATGTTAAAAAGGCGTAAATTTGATTGTCTCGTATGGATAATCTCAGATTTAGCAACTCCTACGGGTCAAGTCAATGCATCAATTACTGGTGCAGTAACGTATCAGAGTAGTGATGCAACTACAATCCGAGTCAAGCATGTATTGTATAATACTCGCGTGTGCTCATATACTGTATCCTGTTAAGTAACCTTAGATACTTAATATAAACATTATGATAAACAAAGAAATCATCTTGAGCGTGAGTGCAAGTATTTATTAATGGTAGTTGAACATGCTTTAATATTGAATCAATATATAAGTACAGCAAAAAGAATATTTATGGTATGTATTATGAGCAATTTTAATAAAATATTAATAATAATAATATATAGAAGAAATATGAGTTTATTTTACCAAAGTCATTAAGTTTAGTATATGCCTTTGAGTTGTTAGATAACTAAGAGTCTGTAAAATCCTGTCTGTGCAAATGTGCACAGTGCATATAGCATAAACATTTTAAAAAAATCTTTTTGGCATATGTAATTTATTTACTCTTCTCTGTTAAATAACTTAATTTCCTGTCTTTACATGAAGATATTAAAACTATAAACATATATAATATTATATCTTAATAAAAGCAAGAAACCTCTTTTGAAAACAACATCGTTAAAAAGCAATTTGCTATACAACCCACGCTTTCAGTAGAATTGAATATACTGGACCAATATGCATACTTTGCTTTTTAATAAATAAATTTATAAAGACTTTTATGTTTTTGTAATAAAGTCATTATACGAGACAAACTCCTGCATTATATAATTTGTTAATATTGAGTATAATCACGAAACCCGAAACATTATAACAGATCTTACTAACTCGATATATATACGCTTTTAACTTCATTTTTTTCCACTATAACTTAAAAATCTATATAATACTACTTAACCCCGTTCATGACATCAGAACTCCATTAGTATCCATACGATTGACATTTGTCGCACTGCAAGTCATGTATAAAATCGGCACAATTTCGCACTTCACTCCTTCTCCAACACTTAAAAAAATGTCACTACAATTGACATTTTGACAAATACTGACACTTGAAGTGGAATGTGACTGCCACATTCGCAACAACAAACGGTAGCTGGAAGCTAAAACTGCAGGTGGTCGCCGCAATCATGAAAGTTGAACAATTTGTACTTGCTTAACTATTGAAGCTCGGCGAAACAAGCTTAGTTAATTTATAACTGTGCTTAATCTCACAACGTCAAGCTTAGTATTACTGTGACAGAGTTAAAAATTATTGTCTTGGATTACTCCCCGTAGAGTAATTACTGAAGTGATATATTTGTGTAAGGTTTCAGCTCTCCAAGAACTAAGCACAAAAATGTTTGCTCTGACCATATATAACATCAACTTACACGCTAATTAACTTCTTGTGTTCTAATTCGGTTTCGGAAGATACATAACAATGGATCAAAAAGAGCCTAAAGAAATAGTTATGCAAATTTTATGCATTGTGTTTTGAATATTATTCGGAACTATTCTTATCGTTTGTCTTGCAAAGTTTTTAGTTCAAACATAATGTCAAAAAATCACAAATTATAATTAAAAAATTGTTTAAAAGTTTTTATATAATTTTATTGTCATATACAATATGAAGTTTACAAGTGAGATCTATTAGTGTATACTCAAAAATATTTTTTTTATAAGTTGTTACCTTACATATCTCATAATCTTATCATGATATGATTAAACTACTCATATTCCATTAAAATCAGTACATTTTTAGTTAATCGGCGCAAGTGCCAGATTAATTCTTGTTGGAGTAGTAGTCGTAGTACAAGATACCGCAAAAAGTTAAGCCATAAAATGTTATGCCTGACCATAACTGTTTATGAATTTTATTTGAAGTTAAGCCAATGGAATTAACTATTGAACCATATATGAGAAAAATTTAGGCTTAGACTTTCTCAATTAAAATTGTCCCAAAAATCTTTAAATATTTTAAGTTTTAAGATATTGTTTTAAGATCAACCTAACTAAATTCTTCCCTCTTAGGATAACATTATTAAATCTAGTCTATAAATACAAATGTAGGTTAAATTATGACAGCAAATACAATAACTTACTCCTTAAATAGATTCCTAGCCGTTCTGACATATTTGGAAGCAAATAGTGAGGGAGTTCACATAAATTGGTTGAAATACATTGAGGACAACAATCTGCTTTGAGCTAGCATAAAACTATTTTAGATCTAGCTATTGAGGCTTATATCTAATCTGAATTCAAGAACGAATAATTCATAATGGCTATTAACACATCAAACTGATCTTATCATTGGAAAAGTTATAGATTTATTATACAATTTATCTCTGCTAGAGATGGTCTGTAGCTGGAGAGATCTCTGCTTAAACCACTTCTGTCAAACATTTATTGCTCGCTTGGTGTTGGCATTTGGTCAGGCTTACAACAGCTTATATTCAGTTTTTGTGTTCTATCATCTGAGTTATTAACTTTTGTATAAGCTCCTTACCTCTTCCAAGTAGTATATTCCAAGTAGTAATCCGTATTAAGTGTACCTGATTGTTCCAGCCAAGTATGTTCAGCTTATCAATGCTCTCCAATATCAGTTTAGATGTCACTTGGTATGACAGGTGAGGTGCTTACGTGTACTTTTCATAAAATTTTACTAAGAAATTATCTTAAATTTTAAATACACAATATTTGGATTCTCACTTGGATAATAAATAAACTTAAAAAACTTACATATTGATTAACAATAATCAATCAAGCAAGTCTTCAATACAGCAACTTTAGTTTTTCAGTCGGAATTCGAAATAATTTTAAATTATTATTAGCTTCTAATTTATGCAAACTTAGAGATAGCATAGACCTTTAGAACCAATACTTTATACAATTTTCTTAGGCTGATTAATGGCCTCAATCCCTTCAGCAAATTCGTTTTATGACATCTCCAATAACTTTCCGCAAGGTTATAATTTAAAATTTTGCAACAAAAAATAGTCATACGAGGCCACATCTGGTGATACGGAAAGTTTGCAAAAATAATTGTTGTGAATGCACTAGATAATAGATCGCGCTCATACTACATGTCCCTTGGTAATATGTACAGTGTTACCAACTTAATATCCACAAAAAAATTTTGCTGGTCTCTTTTACTCGTGTTTTTCAATCATAAATTCTATATAATTTTCATACAGAATATGCAGCAAAAAAAATCTTATGACAGTTCTTGTTTAGATGATGTTTAATACCTTCATATATAAAAGGATATTATGCAAGTTATATACAGTCGGCATAAATCATAAACCAAGAAAAAATATTTAAAGTTTTTATGTTATTTTTATTTCATCAACTATAATTAATTTTTTCCAGATGTTAATGATTGAGTTTAATTTATAAGGGCTTAAGTAGCAATGGGTGTTAATTTCGTATTAATTTTTATTAAAAAAGTATCTAATATTTTGTTTTTTTTTCTTACAAAGCAATTCTTGCACGACCAAACTATGGATATGCACTTTTAGTGTGCAATTTTGTCCATATACTTTGAGACATTAAATATATTGCCCGGGTTAATAACATTAACTGTTGTCATTTAAGTTCTGCCATAAAATTGCTGCAATTTTAGTTAGCATTCAGTTGCTACCAAGTCATGAGAAATAAAACGTTAGTTTATGGCACCAATATTTACAGTGCAATTAATCAATTTTTATATTGTGTTTACCGGGCAAAATTGTGGGCGTTCATCTAAACACTTTAAGTAGTTTTCATGCATAAGCATTGTTAGTACTGAAATAATTCTTAATATACTAAACATAAACAATTTAGGAATTCACAGCAATAATACAAAATCCGAAAGAGCTAAAAATATCTAATAATATACTTGAAATGCTAAGTGTGTGGGATTTTAATATGAAATTTAATTAAATACACAAATAATATTTATTGCATTTTGATATTTGTATTATTCATTAGCTGCTGCATTTAATTAATTAATTATAATATTTTAATAAGTTTTCATTATGTTTTGATTACCTTAAAATTTTTTATTATTTTTTTTTTATTTTTTATTCATATGTAAATAATTTGTTTATATCTTACAGATTAATTCAAGTTATTTAGAAAATTCGGAAAGTTTGCATCAAAAAGGAAATAATAAGGAACTTAAGATTGTATCCAACAACTAAAGTAAGTTTTAGGCCATAATTTTTTAATAAATATAGAGATTAAGTAGTAATTAAATATTCCCTATCCATTCTATTTTTCAATAACTTATTTCGTCATCATCATTTAACATTAAAGTTTAAGGTGAGCTTTAGCTTTATCAATCATGGTTTTTATATCCCTCTGAATTTTTTAATGTCCATTTTATAACTCATAATATTAACTGCCTGCTATTATTGATCAATTTTGACTTGCTCCCACTCAGGTATTATTAGAAATGCATTGTAATTCAAATGCATTGAAAGATAAAAATGCTTGGAACTTAAGCATTGAAAGTTTCTGCAGCCTTGACTACTTGTGATGAAAACATGATTAGTCATCATTTCTAATTTGAAAGGCACGACTTCTAAGCCTGGCACTTACAGCCCAACAAATTATATACGGACTTTAAACTAATTAAATAAAAATATTTCCTAAGATCACTGATGCTGAGTACTTAGCAATACTCGAAACAGCGTTGTATGGTCAGCCAAATTTCAATAAATTATTTAATTATTTGTTTTTGTTTTCTTTATTACTGTTCGAACCCTTCTAGTTTCTTTTCGAAAGTTTGTTTTGATAATTGTTAATCCCGTGGCAAAATTCATGAATGGTTTATGTTTCTTAAAATAAAAATGGACCTAAGGTATAAGAAACGAGATAGCTAATTAAAATCTATGATCACCGCCGATTCCACAGATTAGCCGTGTACGTAAATTAATCAGTGATGAGATAAATTTTAATTAAAATTAAAGGAAATTTGATTTGTTAATATTTTAATTATGCATTTTTAGCTTTGCATTGGTTCTAATGCAATCTACATTTCGCAATATATAAGACATGTTTAAAATAATAGCTTTAGTGACATAATCTATATACAATTACATACATAAGTGAATTTAATCACTTGTAAAATTTACCTGGAAAACTATATTTGCTAACGAAATGACATGTAGAAGCCATCGAAAAGATTACCACCTACTTTTTTCAAAATCATTTTGGACAATGTCTTCAAATATTCATTTGATACAATCATTGTATTAAATCGGAAGGAAACCATTTAAACAAAAAATTTGGGTTTCGGCCGAGGAGAATGATTACTGTTTATCGAAAAAAGATCTGTTTACTTTGGACCACACATTATATAAATTTACTTGCATTTTTTTCATTCCATATAACTGTTTAATACGTCGAAATTATTTAATAACTTGCACTTTGAATACACTTAGTCTTGTTTTCTCCACAATTTGATTTTTCGTACTATTTTATTAGAAAGCTTTAAAATATTCACGTTAATAAATTTTGTGCATTCAAAACTTTTATAATACCCAAGACCACATCAATTTAGTTGTTATGTACTTTGTACATAGCTTTTGCATTTGAGTTGTTGCTTCATATTCTCTTGTGCATCAGCCCCCATTCCAGCTTAAATTTATTAAAAACAAAAAAAAATAGTATCTAATAGTACCAGCAACAAAGAAAAAAATCTGTTTAGCTTTATTACTTCTAATGAAAATCTCTATAAAAACTTTTAAAATATTGGGGTTACATTGTAACATTCTCAACTTTGTTCTACTTTTTACTTAATTGCGTTTATAAATTCCATGTTCAGTCATATTTTATATTTCAGAATTTTTTGCAATTAAATAATAAACCTAAAAAAACATTATTTTATAAAGAATTTATTTTCTTGTTAAATTAGTATTGCCTACATATATTTACTAAGTATATCGTCAACATTAATCTTAATCTTTTTAAATGTTTGATATTTCTATACTGATAACAGAAATCTTTCCATATAAAAACGAATAGATATAAAATTTCTGTTTCAACTAAACAAATACCTTTAAATCTCACCAGATCGGGCACAGTGCCATAGATTATAAACCGACTTCAAGCAATTGGTTTTGCACTTGTACGTTTCAAAAAAAATTGCACATAAATTAATATTAAATAAATGCCAACGGGTGAACATGTTTCAAATTATTTGATAACATGTGGCAATGTGGCCAGCAAATACTTCCTAAACTCCTGGTAAATTGACCAAAGGCACCGAATCAAATATTATGCAAAATGTTGAAATTTATTAAAATCATGCAGTTCACATCACAGTCAGGCAATTTATAAGCCAAGCAAAATTAATGCTCTCAATCGTCTATTGCAAATTGTTTTACAACAAAAAAAAACAAAAAAAAAAAAAACTAACGAAATATTTTCAATTTAATCGCATATATGAGCCATTAACTTATCTAAATGCGCACATAAGCACATAAATCCTTTTAAGAGCTCCAAACGCAACAGGACATTTTATTATTATCGACACTTTAAATCATTTAAATATTTTGGCTGTTTTAAATAGATTTTCCGAGCTTAACTGCGAACTAATTCAAGACAGCGTTATTGCTAAAAGGCTTCCCACAAATATTAAAAATCGAATAGTATGAAAAAAACTAACTACGAGTATGTATGAAATGACGATAATAACAGTTTTTAAGTATATAATATATTTTAATTCAAGCCATAAGTTTTCGTTGGTCGAAAATAAAAAATATAATAAAATTTCTTGCCACACAAAGGCCATAGCAGCCTGCATGCTGCCTTCAATATAAATTTTTGAAATAAGCTTTTTTGCTTTGCCATTTAAAATCGCACTGGTCTGGTTTGAATTATTTAATCTGAAATACATTATCTGACCCCCCTCAAAACCTGAAAAATTATTTTCCACTGATTTACGTATACTTGGTATTCAGACTGTTAACACTCTCATAAATTAAATGAGTTTTATTGCGATTATATCGGTTCCACAATATTTTTCTAATTTAAATTGGAAAATGTGTGTGAGAAAAATACTTTTTGCATCGTTTAATAAACTAATAACATTTTTTTTTGTTTATAATGATAATACCAGTTTAGTGTTATATACTTTAATTGTGTAATCACGACTTAAAGAACTCCTTCTGATGAGCGTATCAATTTTGCCAAACTACTATTTTGTTCAATTAAAATAATTGGTTTTCTTTAGAGCTTATTAACTAAATCTTCCAATCCCCCAATATAGTATATTATGTCTTTTTGAAATATCTATAATATTGATATATTATAGATATGATGACCAGCTATACTGTGTAGCAAAATTAAAATTATCCAAACAAAATTCGATTATTTTCAAATCGCTAGAGAACTGAAATGAAATATTTAACTGAAGATTCCCTTAAAAAGAATTTTTTTTTAGCAAATTTACACACAAATGTGGTAAGATTAGTGATTTCTTTAAATATTTCGAAAACAATAGCAGATAGAACTATGAAATTTGGGGTCCGAAACACTTGTTTTATATCGTTAGTAGTTTAGTAGCTGTTTAAAGTGCATAATTTTTGTTATATATTCAAAATTGGGAATAGAAGAACTTTGCGTGTTAATTAAACATAACTTTTGAAAAAAGTAAATATTTTTTAAACAAAATGAGGGACTCTTTATCATCATATTGAATAATTGAAAATATTTTCTTTTACAACATTTAAGACAATTTTAAGCCGCTTTTAATTTTCTTTGGCTGATCACACTAGAAATAGGTATTAATATAAATAACATATTTGAAGGTCAATAACATGCGATATATTCAGTCACCATTTAGTTTGAAATAAGAAAAAAAATATTTTTATTTGATACTTCAAAAAGAGGTTTTTTAGAACAGTAGTGAACTACTGTGATGTATCGAGTATTGCCAAATACCCATCATAAGTGGTCTTGGAAATAATTCTTATATTTAATTATTCGTAAATAATTTTTTGAGACTGCAAGTACCAGGAATTGATACTTCAGACGCACTTAACTTTATTCGATTTGTCTTCATGTTTAAAAATTAATTTTTTGAGAATTCAAATAATTTTCAAAATCCACATTTATACCCTTTGCTGTCACCATAAGGCAATATGCTTTAGATAGGCCAGGTATTCAGCAATGTGGATACTCAGCAATCTTGGTACTCAGTAATCTGGGTACTCAGTAATCTGGGTACTGGGTATCAGCAGTGTCTTTACTTTTGATTTCATGATCGTAATCCCTATATATATTATATGAGTACTAGCAATATTATTAAATCTATTTCCACTTTTACCATTAAGTTGTACAATTAAGTGCAAGATCATTTCACCATCTTTGGTTCAATTGTGTTTGAAATATTCATATCAAATGGTTTGGCGTCATTTTGATAATTATTATGTGTTGTGATCAATTCGGATACTCAGTAGATTATAAAGCCTTACTCACAAGTAGTACTTGGTACTTAGTACTAAACGTGTTTGTAAAATTAATTTTCTATCATGAAATTAATTTTATAATAATTATTAACTTGTATGTATGTTGATCCTTTTTTCGAGTTAGCGCAACTGGGCACTTTTACTCTTTGATAGCTGAGGGTACTACAGGGTCCCACCCATCTCATTGACTAAGATCTGCGTACCTCCTCGTGCGGAGACTGATTGCTCCAAGATTAGATAGTGATAAGTAGGATAGCCTGTCAATTTTCCCATATAACTTTAGAGCTCTGTCCCTTATGTATTTTTTGATCGGGTCTATTCTGAAGTCTCTTAGCATGTCATTTGTGCTGATGTACCAACTCACTTTTAAGAGTCTTCGGAGAGCCTGACTTTGAGCGACTTGTAGCTTTTGTATAGTAGAGTCGGCAGCTTTGCTATACGCTACACACCCATAAAGTAAAGCTGGTCTAATTATCTGGCTATAGATCAGTTTTCTGTTCTTCACGCTAAGGTTGTTGTGTTTGAAAAGTGGTTGTAAGCATTGCAGTGTTATAGCACAACTGCTTCTTTTGACTTGTATATACTTATGCCAAGTGAATTGCTTATCAAACGTGATACCTAACTATTTAATACTATCCTCCCAATTAATCACAATGTCACCAACTCTTACTCTCGATGGATGTTGCCTGTGCTTACGTATAATAAACAGGGCTTTAGTTTTCTCATTGTTAATGTTTATTTTCCATTTATGGAAGAACCCCAGGATGAGATTAATGTGCTCCTGCAGTATGTTATTCACATTTCTGGCAAGTTTATCAGAATATAACAAGCATGTGTCATCTGCGTATAATGATAATACCGAAGGACTTAGCATTGGGATGTCAGACGTGTAGATGTTGTACAACAAGGGGAGATCCTTGAGGCACACCCGCTTCTATTCTTCGTACTGAACTATGTTATACAGAGAGTAAAACTTCTGTGGTCCTTCATCATGATTAACATGACCCTAAGCTACTTTGTGTAAACAGAAATCATAAGTAAGAACAAAATGGTAGCATTTAACATTACATTATTACATTACATTATTAATAAAAAAAAAATCTATCTGTTATTCGAAAATTTTAGTAATTCAAACAGTTTTTGATACATAATTGTCCGATTTATTGACAGCATTAATATGCACCAGTTTTCATAAGTAAACTATTCACCAATTAAAGATATAGATTAGATGAAATATAGGTTTCGCTCTCAAATATTTATTTTTATTATAAAGCACAACAGTAGCGAACTTGTATTATTTATTTTTTAGAATTTAATCTTAACTTTGTATCAAAAGGCGTAAACGCACATACATAAAATACAAACAATTTGCATACTTACATTTCCATTGAACACAAATTCTGGAACGATTTAATCAAATGTTACCGAGCTTTAAAAGATTTTAGCTTTAAATGACACACACAGCATGACAACTGTTGCGTAAATATCACAGCCTTAAAAATCTAATACAAAATAATGTTAAAATTTGCAACTTCAGAAATAAATCACATGACATGACAGTAGTTGGTGTACTTCCACTGAGCACCCGCCACTTGCATACCGCTTGAAGACAGTCATCATACCTTCAACATGAGATTTTAATTTTTTCGTTATTTTCGTTATTTTCGGTTTTTTTCCTCAAAGTATTTTGCATTCTGCATTTTCATACTGATTTTGATATGTTTCGCCTTTTACTAAATGCCAAAATGTTAAGCTAAGCAAATATTTCAATTGCATCGCTTGCGTTTACAGAATGACGCTAAAAAATTTCTAAAAACAATTTGAATTGTCAATGGATGCCAAAGTCAACAATTGTCGAAATGTGCCATTTAGCCAAGTTAGCTGCTGCGATATTGAATGTTGTTAGTGGCAAGTACCAAGTAACCACAAGATACTTTGCATTTACTTCTTATTTCAGCGTATTTTTCTCTGGTATTGCGCATGAGTGTGTGATAAATAAACCCGCATGCGGCACGCATGTCGCTGGAGCGGCATGCAAATGTCAGTCGAGGCTTGTGAATGATAACCAATGAATGAATGATGTGAATACTGTGAATGCAGCGGATACTCGTATATATTGGAAGTTACTCTTATTGACTTGTGTTTAGAAACTCTTGCTTAAATGGTTCACAGTAGCCAGTTTCGATTAAAAATTGTTGTCATTTACATGTTTCATAATGATTTTTAATGCTTTCAATACGAACTGCATACTTACAGAATATTGAGAAGATTGGCGTAACAACTAATCTAGCTTTAACTAACTTAGTAACCTCTATATAATTGACTATAAAGACTTACAAACTCAATTTCCTTTACTTGTTAAATGAGTTTATTCGAATCTTATGTTGAACGTGTAGATGTAAATACGTCTCTGGTTTTAAATATCAATAATTTCAATACTCATGGTAAAATTCATACGTTTTTTATCCCTATAACTAAGCTATAGGTAAGAAAAAAACATAGTTATATATCTATCATAATCAGTTTGTTGAAAGTATCTAGCAATTATAACAATCTGTATTTACTTAGGTTAGGGTAATCTACAGCTGATTTTATTACCGTGTGACATTAATACCCATTCAAACCATTTCGAATCCTTAACAAAACCCAAGATAGTTTTTTTAAGAAAAGTATTTCAACAGAATAAGATCCTTTAATAACTTAGTGCCTAGGAAGTTTATTACATTGCACAAATGGTGTCTTCTTTACAGGTACTAAGTGTCAACAGTAAAATACAACTTTCAGTGTGATGTCCTAAATATCATTGATTCCTCAGCGAATCAATTAAAAAGTGGTTGTGTATATCTGGTTTTCTAACTATTAAACACATCACTGAAACCACTATAGAATTGATGAGAAATCTGAATAGTATCCCTAGATTGATTTTTATTAAAGAGTAGCAAACTTATGTTCAGTAAAGCGATGATAATTAAACAACAGTAGAGTTGGTTTTTAAAAATACAAAAATTAACTACAGGAAGAAATTCTAAAGTACCTACAAATGATAAAATTTTAGAAATTTTTAAAATAAAATCACCTAACTTATCACAACTAATTATAACAATACGAATACAACAGGAACTATTTACTAATAAAAGAAATTATTAAATCTTAAAATAATCTGTTCATATGATTATTGTTTATCCAGTACTTAAGAATATCGTGAAGCGGTTGAAACGTGATGTCATTGCTACCTTTGCAGAACTTTTAAGAGAATAAAATCAGTATGAAATTGAATTGTCTTTACTTTTACCATAAATCATATCTCGTATATGAGCTAGCGGTAATTTTGGTTTAATTTCTCAACAATGTCAACACAATATTCAAATCAAATTTTCTAGATTAGGTTTTATACATAAGAAAGAATATATATATCATGCAAGAAATAATGCCTCTACAAACAGAATGGTATTGAAATTAAACAATTAAAAGAAAAATAGAATTAATTAATTCAATTATTCTACAGCTGGTAGAAAACACAGCTAGTGAATTTGTTAACAAAACTTTCACAGCAAAGTAATAAAAATCTCCAGAAAAATGTGCGAACATAAAAGTCAGTTTGTTACAGTGCGCTGACTCTGAGTTTCAAATTTGGCAGAGCACAAGTTCGATTCCTGCCACTTGAGTCTCCAAAAATTATATACGAATAATTAAATAGAAGAATTATTTATAAGACCACTGATGATAGGTATTTGACAATACTCGAAACATCTGTATGGTCAGTCAAAAATTCAATTAATTAAAATAATATAAAATTAATTTTTGTTGTTATAGTTCACTACTACTCGAAAAAAAATTTAAATCAAATTTTCTTAACTGTGAAATTTATATATAAAACTTTGTGTTTAAAAGCCTTCTAGAGTTGATAATTTATAATATGTAATAAATCAAACTATTGAAGATGAAGGAGTAAATTTTTGAAGTTTAAAACGTTTTATATAAACCATGGGTAGGTTAATTTAGGTTAGGTTATAAACCATGTATGTTGTTAATATACATAGATAGACATATGAATTATCTGTCGTAATAGAGTATTCGATTAAGAAATGGAACATCAATATTAACATATTTAAACAAAAAAAGATTTATTTTTTTAATAAAAATATTTTAACTGAAATTCTTTGTATGTGTCGAGTATATCCTCTTAACCGAAACTGTATTTTAAACCGTTAAACAATCATCTTATATATTTTTGAAATTCTAAGAGCTTCCAGTTGGTTACTCCAAAGATAAGTCTTCCACTGAAACAACATTAAATCTATTTTAGTAGATATAAAGGCTTTTTACAAATAACTGAGCATAAAATCTGTTTAGTTGCGTTATTTGAACCAGCAAATACCTTAGGAAATCTAACCGAGTTGCCGCATTTTTAAGCACATATTATCACGTTGGCCATAAATCAAATTCATATGCAGCAGGAGTGCGGATTGTACAACTCATTCAGGCACCTTTGAGTAAACAACAATTGAAGCAATTGCAATGCTACATTATTTTCAGTTTTTACATTTCAATTGTGTTGCGTTAGTTAGCCTGGTTCGGTGCAGCATCGGATACGGCTTTTGCAGGCACCACAGCCAGTTGCAATCTTTTTGCAATATTTCAAAACGAATTTCAACTAACAGGCGATACGTAGCATTATTAACCAATATAAATCAATATTTAGTTTCTAATGTTGTACTTGCAATGCATATGCTGAAGCAGTTAGTAGAGTTATTACTCAATTTGAGGCCAAAAGGGGTTTGCTTTGGTGCCAGATGCGGGCTGCTGCAGTGAAATGAAATCTAATACCAAAAGTCTGTTACGATTACTTTTTTAATGCCTGTTAAAAGATAATGAAACCGATGTTAAGTTTTTATATAATTGAGATTTTTCGTAATTTGTTTTTTAATGCCATAATTAAGCTAAGCTGAACCCACAACATTTATGTTCACTTCTACTTGCTGTTTTTACGCATGGATTTGTGATGATTTTTTTTTTTAAATTTTTCATTAAAAAACTTGCAACAAAAATTTGAAACCATGGCACACTTTTCGCTTAATCTAGAACCTGAGATAAATGTTTGCAGAATTTTAACATATTTTAGCAATAAAACATGTGCTCTAAATTAATTAACCATATAAATTGCTTATAAATTATAAGTGGCAGTGGCAATGTCAGCAGCTGAACTATCCAAATTGCGTTTAGATATCAGCACTTTTATTGCCTGTAAGGTATAGAATTCCTATGATTAATTCAAACATTTTTTTATTTTTTGAGTATTTCTTTGGTATTTAATATATTTTAAGATGCACAGATAGATAAATGCTAATTGATAAAGTCATGCTTCATACCAATGTGCAGGATAGTTTAACTTTTTAATTCACTGGACTGAATTTAGAAGTGAAATATATAAGTCTATTTGCTTCAAATGCTATCAAATGTCTACATAAGAATTCTTTAAAGCCACTTAGAGCAATAATTCACAAATCATATAATTTTCAATTTCATGGTAAGGACAACTCGAGCATCATCAAAAAATTTCAATGTACGTTTCCTATAGCATTGAATTCCAACTATCCATTCGCTGTCCACCATTTAGCATATCAGTTATAAACTTGCAATACTAGATTTATTTTGAAAATATGTTAAAAATATTTCATATAATAATTTTAAATTAAAGCCTGCCAAAGTTGGTTGTTGTATGCTTGAGTAAAAAAATGTTAAATATAACATTACAATATCAACGCCTCCTTGACTGAGGGTGTTGACAGACATTTACAGTGTGAAAAATTGTAGTACTATACTATCTAATCTAATACATGTGCCATATATAGCATATTACAATTAACGGTTTTATATAGGGAGTTTTTACCAAATTAATCTCTGCGTTTTTTTCGTTTACAATATTCATTCAAACTGTCTTATTCACAACGAATTAATACTCGTAGAATTCCTTTATTCACCTGTCAGCAGTGACATATACACAATTTCAGTAGAAATACATTGATACATATGCAATGTAACTATTTTCTTACTAATTACAAAGTGTGATATTACATCCTGTTTTTCAATTCTTCAATAGTTTAAATTGAGGTTGTTGGACATAAATCCGCAACCTTTTTTTTTAGACAACTGGTCTGACAATAACCTATAAAAGTTCCATATTATGTGACTTAAAGGCTTATAAAACTATTTTTATTTTCACATCCTTCTTCAAATTCTTTTCCTTTTTCGTCAAAGACAGGGTCGTATCAAATACTTCTTAAAACGGTTTTTTTACTGAATAATTTTTAGAAATAATGAAAAAATCCCTTCTTTTAAGAAGGAATGTAGGGAATTCGATTAAATATATAAAAAGATTAAAGAAGAGATTAGTCAATTATTTGTTTAAACTTTTTTTTTTGCAGAATAATATTCACAAATATTTGAAACATTACTTCTTCTAAAAATTAATTTGGGAAAAAGTGAAAATATTCGTCATAAGTTAAAATATTAATTGTTTAGTAACATTTTTTATTTTTTTCAAATAAAAATTTTAAATTAAAATTCAGAGTACACTTAACCTAAAACCTAAAAAATTAAAGAAAAAAACAAAAAAAAAAGTATTGCATATTTGTCATAAAGTATTTCAAATACGTGGGGAATTTTGCACACCGAGGTCCAGATTATCTAATGTGCTAATCTTAGTAATTAGGTTAGAACTAGGTTATCATATTAATGCAGCAGCAGATTACCCTACTCAGTTTGTAGCATTTACAAAAAATGTGTTCAAACGTGTGATATATATATTTGCTTTTGAAAGACAAATATTTACAATGGAAAATGTCTATAGTAGACTATAAGACACCTGATGGGGGTTTTAATACTTTTTTAACTCAGAAGTCTAATTCAGATTAACTTAGAACGATTAATTAAATTCTTGGACACTCTCTGGTACTACCAGTTTATGCACTATGTTTTTCTATCCTTGTCTTATTTATAACCGTTTGTCTCTCTTCCCAATGATTAACGAATTGTATCATATTTAATTGGATGTTGATTAAACCTAAACATAAAATTCAAAACGCAGAAGATAAAATATTAATTAAGAGTATCATATCATATTATCATTAAAGCATCACATTAGATTAGATACTAAATAGATCTAAACATGAATTTCAATAAACATAAAATCAATTCAAACGCTTTAAAGGCCACAAAAAGAAATTAGAAAGACTCAGTTATTTATGAGTCCCAACATGTATATTTTTAACAAATATATAATTGTAGGGTAAATAGAAGAAATTTTTTATGCAATTAAAGAAACACAGGACATCAATTACAAACACTTATAATTTTAGGCTTATTTGAACTTCAGGAACTGACAAAATCCTCAGTATATTACTTTAAGTGCAATCAATTACATCATAATCCCGATTAAACTTTTTAAAATATGAAAATCATATTTTTGTAATATAATAACAAAGTAAAAGTTATATTCATTGACTTCATACACATCCAACCATCCGTTTTCAACACAGCCATTTTATATGGCATCTGATATTAAAAAACATATTAAAACAATATTAACTACAAGTAATATATGCATCTTTTATAGAGCATAATGTCAACTATTTATAAAAAGTGCTTCAGCAAGCACGTTCAAAGTATTTACAAGCACTAAATATATTATTATTTTCAGCAACAGAAAGTCTCAAATTATAATATTAGATATAGAATGAGTTTTAAGTTTTGTTTTTTAAGTTTTTTATCTGAACATACAAATGTTCAAAGATAGTTTACCTTATGTTAATCTTACCATACTAAATAAGATTTCATTGAAACTACCAACAGAGTTCTTAGATCAACTAAATACACTTGGCCAAACCAATTAAGTCTGGGTTCCGGAGCTTGTAGAACTTGGATTTGAAAAGCTGGCAAACTTTAAATGAATGGCCATCGTTCTTGCTTTTAAACCCTAAACAATATTCCTACCCTTCTAAGTAGGAAAGAAAAAATACCTATGAAGAATACCCTAAACAAAGCTGGTAACTTTGTTACACCCGAAGTCGCTTTGGTGACCTACGACTAAAATCGAAATAAAAACTGTTTTTACTTAACGCGTTACAATTAAATAATTATAACCGGAATTCTAACAAGGCGTTCCAGTTGGAAGAATCACCAAAGTAAAGTGGAAATCATCTTTAATGGATTATGTAGGTTTTGTAATGTAGAAAAGGAAACCTTGAAGTAATTACTGGGGTTGTGCCCTACACTGAATCGCAAACAGTATAAAAACTTGGATGAATATATAACATCCGATGACAATCGAATTTGCTATTTATTGTTAAAGTAAGACTATAAAATTGACTCTAACTCGATGAAGGAAGCATAGTAGACTTTTCCCATCCATAATTATAATAATATACATATTTAGCAACTTTTAATATTCTACAACTATTTATTTACTATTGTTTTGTTTGCCTGTTGTTACTTTGGTATTTCCAAAAGCCTGCCATGGTATGGTGGCGTAATTTCTTGTTGTTCGTAGCGCTTTTTTCGGTTGTAAAAAACTCCATCCCAAAATCGGCGAGCATACGGGACTAGTGGCCACCGAGCCATGAGCGACTTCTGAGAACGCCAAGCTACTCAACAGGCAAACACAATACTATATCTGTAATAAAATGTTTTTCATATGTCATTTGTTGATGCCAATTAAATCTTAAATATAAGGAATTGAACTTGTTTCTAAATCACAACTCTTAACTAAGTCTCGATAACAAATTGTTATTTTAAATTTTATTTTATAATTTTTAATTATATTTTTTAAATTTAAATCACTATTAAAGCCAATTTGGACCTACAAATATTGAAAAAATCTAGAGAGTTCAAAATAAAATTCTTGGAGAAGCTACTTCCGCTCCGTGGTATGTGTCAAAAATAAAAACCTACTCCAACATCTAAATCTACCAACTGTTGAATAAGTTATTCGCCAATATACAACTAAATTCCGAGAGAGACTCAAGTCGTATCCAAATTCTCATGTTCGATACTTACCTTATGCAACCTTCTATCTATAGCCTAGCTCAAAAGCATACATGTTAGTTTTTTAAGATTTGCAAAATTATTGGTCATTTCTATTTAGAAAGATTCAAAAAATAAACCAATGAAAGAAAAATGTTAACCAATGTTTATCATAGTGAGGCAAAGTATTATATTTGTCTAAACTTTTTATAAAATATATCTGTAAATATTAATATTTTCCATGGCCATTTAATATTCAAAATTCTTAAACTAAACATTCAAAATGAATTCTCACATCGCAAAATAAGTTAAATGGACTAATATATTTCCATTATGATGCAAAAAGAATTATAGAGTACAGTATAGTGTAGATATATTATGAAGAAAAGCCGAAAGCAGAAACTTAATACTTTACAGATGACCCAAATTTAAATTAAATGCAAAATGCTTCAAAGGAAGAGTAACATGTGGACAGTAAAACGTACTTACAATTTGTTACTTTGCATTTATATTACAAATGACTGCATCATTTTCAATTGCTAAAATAAATTTACAAATACAAATTTATAATAATATAATGTAAAAACTTACTAAAATATTTATTTTTCAATTCTATTTGAACAAAAAAAAAACAATATTTTGCTTACAAACAAAACTAATCCAGCCGACGAATATATTTTGTGGTCCGAGTTTTAGTGGTTCATTGGGTCAGCTTTGTCACGTTTCGCTGTTATGCTGTACGAGTATTTTTAGTTGCTTCTCCACTGTAACATTATTCAAATCCTTCGGCATCTCCCCTCCCTTCCCATTATTTACGGCCGGAGCTCACTTTGCACCTTAAATGGCGCGCGTCTTTAATAGGAAATTGAATTTTGTTCTTCTTGCAATTGTATGTATCTTACAGATACCAGATACATTTTTGTTTTATTTACACATACAACACATTAAATCGGTTGAATATTCTCTGAGGGCACTTTGATAGTTTAAAAGTCATGCCGCATAACAACTGTTGCCCCTCTTTTTAGCCACTCGTCGTTTCCTGCACGAAATGTATTTCGTTTTGTGTGTTTTGATAAAATCATAAAAGTGTAAGTGCAAAAAGTTACATAAATTGTTTAAGACACGAATTTCATTTTCGATTTTTATTTGAAAAGTGAAACTGATTTCTGCTGACTGGTTCTGTCTTACGAGTATTGTCTAAAATATTGCATTCTGTAATGCATTTTGTGATGCATACAGAATTGATATATTGTAGATACTTGATAGACAACATGACACATTAGCACAAATTTCAATGGCTCAAGATTTTTATTCTGCAGTCATAGAATACTTTCCAAGTTCTTTTTTTTATTAGCGCATATCAAAGATAAATTATGCAAGGTCTATTAAAATATTCGTTAATAATGTAATGATTTCGTTATACACACCTTTAAATACTCTTATATGTATTTTTTTTTATTAATTTGAAAATATTTCATAAATAAAAATCATATTTCAATTCAAGGAAATAAATTATATTCAATATAAATATAATAAAAATTAAGTTATAATAAGATAGATTGCTTTTAAGATATTATTCGAAGTATATAGTCACTTTACTTATATTTTCTGTCTAATAGTTGAAGGGATTAAATTATTGGCATTTAAATAAAACTTTCAATGTACAAGTAACAGTGGCAGTCATTTGCTTACATATTAAGCCTAGTGACAATTAATACTGTTTTTTATTATAACATAATAAATTATATATTCAGACTAAAAACCAATGCTTAAATATCGAATATCGAAATATTGGTAATGTATTTCGTAGTAAGTCATAGTAACCAGCTTAAATATGTTCGATCTTCGATATTATGTGCGAACATTTGTTAATAGTGTTCCACCCAAAGTTTTGAATTCGATAATAGCTAAACTGCACAAAAGCTGTAAGGAACTACTACTAAATACACAATATTCACCAAAGTGTCACTAAAGTCTTATTTAAAAATATATTATTGAAATACTATTGATATGAAAATTTGTACGATCCAAAAACATGGTATTATCAAAAATTGTTTAAATGCAGTGAGTCAATACATGAGGATCACTCCATGTTTCTAGCTAGTTCAACTCCATGTGACACGCTAGCTAATTCAAGTCTGAAAATATAGATTATCACCAAATGCCAAAGCAACTAATTTAAACTTCTCATGAAAGATATTGTGTAATTTTAATAGACTGGGCGTATCAACAGGTGGAGCCAACGAAGCAATATGAAAATAATGCCTAAAATATGATCCGGATATGGCCATCCGTAGCTAAATGGGTAATTTCCCATGACTATCTGGCATATAGCTGACAATGGCTTGGCCTTAGTTAGTCGGACAATCGTTTGCAAAGCATCGAGAATTTCGGGAATGTCCACATAAGCACAATACTATACATTGTATCACTCCACGAATAAAGTGTCCACGAATAAAGTGTCCACGAATGAAGTGATACTGCTAAATAATTTTCAACACCAAAACGTGCTATTACATTATTGGGAAATTATACGCTTTGAAAGCGTAGCTGGTATGGGAAATGTTGCTGATCTGTTAAAACCATATATATTTCACATTGATATTTACAATTACAACTCAAAAAAGTTGTTTATGAAGTGAATTTTATAATCAGAATTAGCGATTTGTGTTTCATCTTTACCATATAGTAACTTTTTGAGCATCTAATAGGCTTTTGTAAGGCACTCGTATATGCTCAGTACCACAGATACACAGATGTTCTTCTTTGTCGACATATTCCTTATGTAAAATATGAGTCTTAACTCTGAATAAAATTTAATGCTATTAATAATTTAACATAAATCCTTAATGTTATCGTAGTAAGTTTTCACAACTGTAACACGTTCAGTGGTAGTTACAGGTATTCTATATTGTAAGGTAACAAACTGAAACTGTAATGATTTGGATGATGGTTTTGTTTAACATATCCAACTGAAATAATGCGGCAAAATAATGGTTAAAGAATGATTCCATACACTTTCAGGAAGTATATGTGTCCAAACAATTGACCATGTGTATGAAGTTGGAGTTGTTTTGATATGGTTTAAAGCGATACATAACAATGTAGAAAATTTTGTATGCTACTTTTATCTTACAGTTTGTCTTTTTCTAGCTGTCAGTAGTTATTGGTGTTATCTTAATATAGTTGGGATTGTTTTTGTTTTTCTAATAATTATTTTCATTTTCTAAAGTTTGTTTCAATTAAATCGTAGACCTTCTGTGTAAAGAATACAAATATATATCTCTATTTTAATTATTACTCATACTCAAAATAGTTTCACAAAATAGATAAAATGCAAATAAATATTTTAATATTTTGTTTACATCTCAAACTGCAATAAACAATAAATTTCAATTAAATGCAAAGAAAAATACTTACACGTGTGCTTACACAAAATCTATTTTATAAACTCGATATATTTGCTTTTACAGTTTATTTAATATCAATAGAACATAAAGAAACACATAATAAAATATTGTTATATTGATTTATATAATTTAAATATTTTGCTTTATTATTAAAAGATCTTATGAATGTTAGCGCTGAGTAATGAAAACGGCGCTGACTATAAATATTCCACACAATAAAAAATTGTACTACAAAAATGAGTTTTGTGCTTTTAATGTTTTTTTTTTATTTACAAAAAAATAAAAAATATTCTAGAAAAAAAATATTAAAAGATTATTAACGATTGCAATCTATGCGCAACAATTATCCATTGACCGCGATTTTCTTGAGTTTATTATTATATTTACAGTCACAGCGGCGCACATTTTTAACGTGAATCATATCAATGGAATAGACTCACTTTGAGGAACAACAAGCGCTTTAGAGCTGGAGCGCAGTCCGCATTTATGGCCATAACTAACCAACCACAATTGGAATTAGTTTTGACCGTGTGTGTGGCATATATGAACTCGTTGTGCATAGATACTCAAATCCATTCGTTTCACTTGATTTTTAATTATTTTTCACGCCTTTTTTCATATTCGAAAACATATTTCGCTTAACAATAAACCAAAAATAACATTCGCAATGGTATCTGAAATGTGTGTTTTTTCTATCAAATAACAAAATGTATCTTAAGTATAGTTCATTCAAATTCTAATAAAACAAATATCATAAATGCTATTAAGTCACAATTAAATAAATAATATATATAGTCGATTTAAGGCATATCTTGCGGTAAACAAGCAGTCTACTCTTACGTATGAGTAACATACTGACTGTGATTTCCACGCCTCCACCTCATTGCATTTGTGATGTTATTTCATTTGTTAACAATGACGACTTGCAAGTTGCTACTTTTTATCAACTTCACGTAGACTTCCGTGTGACTCGAGCACCTGATGAAGCGCAAATACATTCGAAACAATAACAACACCTCAGCAGCTCAGAGCTCAGCTTCACAGTACTGAAGTTACTGGTTCGTTTATTTCTGTACACAATTTAGACGCATTACAGTTGCAATTAATCAATGATTTAAAAGTCGCATTGTTAACTTAACGTAACGTAACGTAACGAATTGACAATTTTCAAGCATATAAAGTAGCGGAAATCTACTCGTTCAGATGCAAACTGACAGCAACGAACACGACGTATCTCTCGCTGCAATGACTTAAAAATGTACGAGTACATATCATTGTCACTGAACATAAACATGAAAATAAGGCAATTCGAATAAATAAAATTAGCCAATGAACACTATTACACCACAAGAAAACTGTTAGTAAAAATTAAATTATAATTAGTAAAGTTAAACGGGATAAGAAAGCCTTACTGGATAATTGAAGCAGAAACTACCGCCTTTTCCTTAGTACCTTTCTACCTTCATAGCTATGAGAATAAGCATTTCTGTTAGAATTGTTCTATTAGAACAAAGAATCTTTATGATAATGTAAAAAACCAGTGCCGTTCAGCACTCCCCAGAGGGGGACCAAAGAGTAACCCCAATTCCCAGCGGGTTACCACAAAAACAACGATAATGTTCATCGTGTTCATGGTTTGCGAGGAAATAAAGGACTATATGAAAATAGCTATTTTCAAAGCAGAAATGTTTAGAAAGTCGAAACCCAAGAATAATTTCTTAAATTAAATATTTTGAGCTTTTCCAGAAAGGGCTAAGTTGGAACCGAAAATCACAATGCTTTTCCAAAGATAGCGCAATTGAACACAAAGCTTAAATATATATAAATTTTTAAGAACGAATACAATTGAACCAATGATTATTATATTATAATATTGTCGTTAAATAAATTCGATAAGTAGAGCTTTTCAAGAAAGACACAGAGAACGCTATAGGATGTGGTGAAGTATTTTTTATCTCATCTTTGATGAAATTATTAAACCATCTTTTCAGCTTTGACTTAGTAGGTCTATATAATAGACTCTTAAATCAGTAGCTATAATTTAATAATAAATATAAAACCATACCACTACTATATTATTCGTATTATAAAAATATATATATAATATACAATACTATCACCATAACTATTATTACCATTATAATAATTAATGTATATCCCATAACATTAAGATAAAGAAAAGATTTATCTACTGGAAAACATATTATTTCAATTTTTATTTTTTGCGAGAAATTAGAAATAATATTAAAATAAAATAGACATAAATTTTTTAAACTGAATAAAAAAAATTCATATTCTAATAAAACTGAAACTTGAGGAAAAGTTGAAATAAGCAACAAAATAAGTTATAGATATTATTTATTATAAACGGAGTATTAGCTACCATTTTAACCTGACACTGCCCTCATTTCTTATATTTTGAACTGCAAACTCACCTTAACTCAAGAAAAAAATCTACCTCTATTACCCTGTTGTTCAGAATATTCTTCTATCATCCGCTGTTTTTAACTCCCGGCTTAATAATTTTCAGCAGATCTAAATTAATAAATGAAAGTCACAGAAAATACGACTGAAGGGTCATCTGCTTCTAAGCAGAACTTAGACTACGCTTCCAGACAGATCCATGTTATAATGATGTTAATAGCAACCAACAACCTGTTTTGTAAACTAGCAGCTACCAGAAGTGTAACGTCAATAGCGACTTTTTTGCGCAAAGTATTTCTTCACCATACACCATCAATATATATAAATAATTTCATTTACTTCTGCTTAATAGCTCTCAAATTGCTATAAGCTGCAATTTTCCAATGCTAGTCAGCTCTGGACGTTACTGTCTAAATCAAAATATAGTATTTTTAAAAGTTATTCTTCAAATTTCGATTATAACGATAATACATACATAAGTCTTGACGAAATCTAATATTGCTACCTCGTCCATATTTGCTTTCATAGAAGATCTGTTAACATTCCAGTACAAAACAGACTCCGTAACGATGGGCTTTTAATAATAAGTGTAGTAAAAAGAAATCCATTATTTCTGCATGAAGTTAAAGACTTATTTACCATTATTTAAACCCTTGTTTCTTTTCCTTGTGAACATCTATTATAATGACATCATTCTCTTAAAACCATCATTATTTCGTTTTAAAGTTTGGTATTTTCATATAAAAATAACTTTATTAAAGCAGATAACAAGACTTTTTTTAATTTTTGTGTCAATAAAATCACAAAACTTTTTTTCTGTATATGAACAATATCTGTATACCCGATTATTTTCGTTTCCTTAATTAATATATATCAAAAGTTGAGAATTTTTTTGAACTGCACTCAACGAACCTTGACCCGACCATTGGTGTTTACATTTTTATTTTTTGTGGTATTTTACTTTGTGTCTAATTTGTTTACAACGGCGCTGTCAAGAAGTGCACCCACGCAAACCGAGAACTACAAGCGCCAAAGCAATTGGTGTCAACACCAACAACTCGAGAAGTAGCAACGCAGCTGAGTTTTATGGGATGTGATTTGAGAATAACACATTTTCATTTAATTTCAATTAAATTGATTTTATTTAATTAAACAGAAAACCAACGTCTTTGGTTTGTACAATTATGTAAAGTTAATTTAACAGAACTAAAATAAAAGAATTAAGTCGCAAACTACAACAACATCTTATACTTGCCCTCAACTTGGATTCAGAGTAAATCTAGAAAAAATATACAAAAGTATATTTTGTAGTTAAGAACACAACGTAGTAAAAATATAAACAAAATGATTAATTAAAATAAATTTCTGATCTTTTAAATCATCTTATAATACTTTATAACATAATACTATAAATAATACTTTATAATTTAAAGCATTCAAGATTTAATTTTCTATTTTTAATCCTGCAACCCGTTCTAGTTACTTTAGCTATATAATTTTTATATATAATTTTTTATTTACGTTACCCAGTTCTGTACCGCTACAAAATATATTTAAAACTTTATTGTATAGACCCGATAGACCTGAAAAATTCATTTTTCGTCTAGTCAAAGTAAGACTATGCACTCGCCCCCAATGGGACTGTTAGTACAACAGTAGTAACATAAGGTCTTGTAGTTCATTGCCATAAAAAATTGTAGTTTTAAAGCTCTAATTTTAATTTACTTTCATTTTTTCAACACTATATCCAATCATTTCTATACATTAATGAATCCAGTCCTGAAAGAGAATTTTTCAGATTTACAATTCCGGATTAACTGCTTTAATCAATTCCTGATAGTTCCCAACGATCCTCGTAGACGATTAAAAGCAATAATGCATACTCTAAATATGTTATTAGACAGTCATTAAATACTTCCATAGGCTTCTGGCCATACCAAAATTTATAAAGCACCGCATACCAAATATCTTGCTTTAATATTCAGTTTAAGGCGTTGTAATTTATACCGACTCGTTATCATTATTTATGCATTTTCTAGAGTCAATTTTTTATCAATATCTAATCAGCTAGCATTATTCAATTTGTCAAAAATTTATTCTAAGTGAATTTAAGTTTTGCCCTCAGTTTACATTCATCTGTTTCATAATGCTCACGATGAAGTATATAGAAATTATCCTTATCCAAACTAAGCTTGAATAAATATTTAAATCACTTATGGCCTCTCCTAATTCTGTGTGGAACAGTGAGGCTTAAAATAGTTGCTACCTTAGTTCATATAAGATTGATTAGGTTTTTACTTACCATATGCACTTTTAAGTTTTCCAGCAGTCAGTAGGTCTATCTTAATGCATTCACTTATTATACAAATAAAACAATAGATAATTTTGTAGAATATGAAAAATATATGAAAATATTACTCCCTGAATTTCAGCTTGTGCTACAAGAGTGCATACTTACCAGTACTTTACTAGCGTCCTTACAAAAACTAAGCGCATATATATTACTTTTGCGCTCCAAATAAAACACGGCTAATATATTTTTGCAGTAGTTATTAGGCCAAAACACATAATTTAATACATTTTAAAAAATATTCAGTAAATACAAAGATTTCTTATCAAAAAACGCACCAGTTTTTAAATTACATATTTTTTATTAGTAAATAATTAAATTGTAATAAAATAATCAATATAAAGAATATTAAAACTTTGATGAAGACTATTTCTACGTCATTTATTACTACACATTTGCTGTTTATTATAGATAAAATATAAGTAGTTCTTATTATAATTATGTGTGTTGTAAAATAATTGAAAACCTGCATCTGCAAGCTTATTTTAACTCATAATACATTACATATTTCTTCGATGTAAAATTATTTTCTTACGGTCATCTAAGATGATGACATTCATAGAATATTGGCACAAGGTTACCCACAAACATCCCAGAAGGTATTTTTCAAGTTCACGATTAGTTTAGGTTGTGAAATTTTTTTAAAATATACTTAACAAAAAAAAATATTTGGCAAGTATGCATATACCATGATGCATATATAAAATTTGTACTTTAGAAGATTGTACTTATTTTTATTTAACCATAATTTGTTACAACTAATTTAAAAAACAATTGTGTTATTAATATATAATATTTGTTATAATTGACAGTAATGCAGTCCTTTTATATTCTTTAATATACAGAGCACTCTGAACCGATTTTGAAGCTGAATTACTTTTTCGTGTAATTAAACCAAACCTTTATGGTTTTATGCAGAGCCATTACAGATTATTCTAACTCACTGAACCAAACATTTTCAATAATACGATTCATTGGTCTATTATATACTATGTGATCCGATATAAAGTTGGTTACTTGGTTACTTATCTGATAATACCTTTCAAAAATGTTCAGTATGGTGTTGTAGTTAAAAGTTTGTTGGACATTTCGATGACCGATTAGTCGATGAAATTATAAATAAAGCTTAAAATCGTTAGTATTTAAATAGTAAAGATATCATTCAGGAAATGATCTAAACTGTTTACATGAAACTGCTTACAAAAACAATATTGATTGTCTTTTAAACTATGGTAAGTGGTTAAAACTTAATGAACCAAATTCTTTTAAGCAAATTTGAAACAGAATTTCGAAACAATTTTGAGGTACATTAAAATAGATAATAACAAATAGTTCACATTAAACTGATTGACCAAGAAGAAGATGATATTGTTTGTTTGGTTGGATTGGATTGGATTGGAATGGATTGGAATAGTATCATTTATTATGAAACATTACTACCCTTAACTCGTGATTGATGCAGTTCAAATATGAAGTTGGAAAAAATGCTATTGATCCAGCACAACGGCATTATGATTTATAATGATTAGTCTAGAAAGCATACTTTGTTGGAAACCAGCCATAAATTTTTGGACATCATATGAGAAGCTTACATTTATTCCGTTTAGAGTGCTGCAATTTTACGGTAAAAGGATCCTTTAATTTTATCGCTACAACATCTTTTTACTGGCGTAGAATTATATTTAAAGAATAACTTTATAATATAATTTAAATATAATGTAAATATAAATATAATACTTCAGAACTCTGCAATAAAATATTACTGTTACTAAATAAATAATGATGATCTTAAAAAAATATACAATATCATGTTATTAATATTACTATTTAAATAAAAATTAAAAGTTTTTATTTTGAGTAATGACAACAAACACGCCTTGTCCGATATTATAATAATCAATTTATGTTATTAAATTTAGAGATTACCTATGAATCTCTATCTTCAAAGATCTATTTACAATCTACTTCTTATTGGACACTCAATTTATAAAATCTATCTAAGCAGAGAACATAAATTAAAATTTGGTTTAGCCTTCGAGTATGTATAATAACATAAATTGTATTTAATGAAATTCCGGTTAAATTTGGAATGTCTTGTTTCTCTGCTTCGAATTTAGGTATATATAAAGATTTAGCTTAAGTAATATATATAATATTGTACGTATTATACGAAGAACCCGCTGTTTAAAAAATTATGCCAAAAACGCCGACAAAAGTTCTTTGAAATCAACACTGCAAACATGCATCAATTCAGATATCATCAAAATCTCTCGAACACAATGTCAAGTCTCTAATCATATAAGAAATCTAATCAAATCTTATGAGCCATTGTTCATTCTCACCTCACTTAGTCTTAGCAACTTGAATTCATGTAAGTTACTAACTCCTAAGCAGACAATCTTTCGCACAACCAAATGTCAAAGTAAATAAAAATCAAAAGCGTATTTTTTTTTTGAAATAAAAAGCCCAAAACTTCAAAATTTTACGGCGTAAATTAAGTTGCTTAAAAAGTTTTCGGTTTACGGAAAACAACAAAAATTCTAAAATTTCATGCAGATTTGATTTCCAAATCAAATAATTGATCTTAATGCCACGTCAAATCGGGATTCTGTGGAATGCTGAAAGCGTGACTTTAATAGTAAAGCGAAGTCACCGTAAAAAGATACAATTTCAAACCAAAGAGTAGAGCTTTTATCGAGATTAATTTTAATTTTGATTGTTTTTTTTTTTGATTTTTTGAAGTGCACGAAAGAAACGGTTTCTTGCATGCTGTCAACGTAACTCAATACGTGGCTGTAACTGTTGACGTACGAGTATTTATGCGATTCCAAACCAAATAGGAAGATTTGACTAATATATGGAGTTTAGTGGTATTTGTTTGTTCTTGAAAAACATCTAAAAGTTTTTCATAAACAAATATATTTAAAAACTTTTTTTTGTATAATATAAACTCCAAATTTGTCAAGATATATATGATTGTAATATATTTTACTATTTATATACGTAAAGTCATTGCCAAAATTATTTGAGAGATTGATTTTTGAATCATACATGACAGCTTGTTGATCTTGATTTCGTTCTAAATCCAAGAAATAATAAAAATAAAAGGTTTTTATTATGTCTAACAGCTGGCACATTTCAATCTAACATTTGTTGACGAAAGAAGATAAAACTATATTAATATATATATATACATATATAACAAATCAAATATTTTGGCTAGTGAATCTTACTTTCAACAATAAGTTATAAAACAAAATTTATTTCTCTTAATGCATATATATTGTTTTATTATTTTCATTTTTATAATGTTATTTATATACTTTTATTATCAAATAATTTGTGTATTAAAATTGCAATCACATCGTATATTTACAACTAAACAGATACAAAAATTATTACTATATTATATATCTTTTAATCTATGTTCATCTCAATACTGTTTTGTAAGGAAATGTTTGTGATAACTCTTCAAGTAGGTATTACGCTACTGAAATAGTCAAATAAAGTCAAAAATAATAATAACATATTAAATAAATCATTTTAAATTTAATTTAAATACATTTTAAAGTATATAAATTCATTTAATTAAATTTTAATTTATTAAAAATTAAATTAACATAAATTAAATCGAATTAAATAAATTTAAAATTAAAAAATTCTTATATTAAATTAAATTTATTTATTTAAGTTTCGTACCCGGGCTATTTAAGCTGTATTTAAAGCGTTTGTATATTTTATTTTTTTTATTTTAGTATATTCAATACTAGATACTAGTATATACAATTCGTAGATCAAATTTTTTATTCTGATCCTGAGGTATCCAAATTTCTTATATCTGAAGTTAAGACATAGGTAACAATGAATGCAGGTCTTCTATATATCTATGAATGATACCACTATCTCTAAATGTTATCAATTTTTTTTGTCACAAAAAATATTATTCAGTTTACCTGCACCTTTTTAGTTTGAGAGAAAACATATCAGAATATCACAGCCTAAATAAAAGAGTTAGAGTTGTAAACAAATCATTATAAATAAGACTTCGCAGTCTTGAGTTGAGTTAAGGTGAGTGTACTGGGCATTAACTATTAAATGATTTATATAGTGGACTTTATCTGTAAACCAAATTTCTTTCCATAATTTAGGTAAAGTTAGTTGTAATACAAAACATACAAGCAGGTCGCAATGTTTGCTATACTTTTATCCTTATTATATTCTGATACTTAACATAATATATAAGTGCTTATTAACAGTGTAGAGAAGGCTAAACTTTGGAATTTTGTTTTTCTCTTGTTCTCTGAAAATATTGATACTATTTAAACGTAATTATCATAATAAAAAAATATTAACCGATTTAGTGATGAAATTTGACTGCTAGACTTTCAATACTTATAGGGCTTATTGTTTAGTTAGTTTAGTAAAAATCAATCGAAAGTGAACTTTAACAAAGTTGATTCATATCTTCACACATATAATTTAATACCATTTTCTTTTAAGAATATTCATTTATGTATAAACAAATTTGGATTCCTGACATAAAATCTATTGACCACACATATTTCAACCTACTTTCTCATTTCTGACTATATGATACTAAGTTATTATCCAATTCCATCAGATTTCGCTGTCAGATGTCGTTGCCATTCTAATTAAATTCGCTTCTCTTTATTAATATCTTTTTAGATTCAGATATTTAAGTGTTTGCTGTTTGCTGTCATGAACTTACAAATTTTTTAAAATTTTGTCACTTAATCCTTAAACCTTACCATTAAGTCTTTATAATTTCTTAAATAAGCTAGAACTATGAAAGTTAATACACTTGTCCTAGGGTATGACTTTTTCTGAAAATGCTTCAGAGATCATTCACTACTTTAAATATTACTATAATTACCATATATATATTCGGATGGTATTACTTAATCTTTATATCTTGCAAAATTTTCCCACACTTTTCGTTAATTCACATGATTCAATATTGAGTATATTAATATTTAACTACTATTCATATATTTAATTGCTAAAAACCCCATTTTTAGTCTTATTATAAATTGATTTTAATTATAAGGTATGTAAAATGTTAAATAATTTGTTCAAAGCTTGTACAAATAAGAATTATAAAATTAATTTAATAAAAGCACAAAATAAAATATAATTACTTTGCTATTGAATCAGCGGAGATATAAAAAAAATCAAATGTCGGCAACTATAAAACAAGTTTAATATCAAAATCTTGACGAAAATCAAACCAAATTATCTATGGCAATAAATTTATGGCATTTTTATTATGAACATGAAAAAAAATTGCTATTGAAAATTATTGGCAATAATGGCAAGTAATTATATTTACAACGACTCGAACACTTGAGATAAAAATTTGTTATATTGCCTCATAATAAAATATTATATTAATTCTTACTAACATAAACAATGTGAGTTAATAATTAAATAAATATTTAAACTTGTAAAATCAATCTAAAAGGTAATAAAACGCAAACAAGCTGTGAATAGCTTAAAATTTCATTACAACGCATTAAATATGCGATTTTTTTCCCTCTAAAGGTTCATAAAAAAAAGGCAACGAGCTTATCTTGCACTGTCTCTTTTACTAGCAGTACATTTTTTCATTGTCTTCGAACTTGTTTGCTTCTCTATCGGCACACGATTTGAACTACTTACCTTCATTTTCTTCTTAATATTTTTTTTTATACTATTTTTAATATAAATTCAATTTATATTTATCAGATTAATATTGTTTAGATCTTTTAATGTCAACTGTCATACATGTATGCCTTTCACCTTTCTAAATGTGCATAACATTTATTATTGAGAAAATTACATAGATGAATAGTTCATAGTCAGTTGGAAACTCCACTTTGCACCACATAAACAATATCTTTCAATGGTTTAATTCTCTATCAAAATATTTATTTGCCCATTCATAAGCATTCGATTTGGTTAAAATTTCAATATAAGAAGTTCTGCTGCTTCATGGTGGATAACGAGTTTTATGGCTTTCTTCAGCTGATTGAAATTATTTAGCCTTTACGAAATTCTTACTAACTTAATCTCCGTTCTTCCAATGTAACGCTAAGCAAGTTAAAAACATACTGAAAATACATAATGCTAACTCAAGAACAAGTTAGTTACTTACTGCTTATTTTTCGAATTAATCTTTTAAACTCAAAATTAATTCTCTTTTACTAACGGTTTTAACCTTATTGAATCTTGGTCAAAACTATACAAACATTTTTACTCGAAGTTGAAAAAAAATAGAGAGAGAGAGAGGAGAGAGAAAAAGAGAGAAATAAAGTATATGAGTCAAAACACTAGCATTGATCAGACAACTCTTATACTAGGTTTTTGAGTCATTTCTATGCTATAGCACCTATGTACGTTTTAAAATAGCGCAAAATAGGAGGCAGATGCTTATTGTTAAATAAGAATGAAATACATTGTTATAATGTTAAAAAATGGTTAAAAATGTTAAATTAAATTATTAAATGACTAAATTATTTTAATTTACAAAATTAAAAAATTAAAATTAAATTATTATTTTTAATTAAATTATTTTGAAATTATTAATACATAAAATTAAATTAAAATAAAGAGGTTTTTTCGAAAAGTAGTGAATTACAACAACAAAAATTTATTTTTTATATTAATTTAATTAATTGAATTTTTGGTTGACCATACAGCTGTTTCGAGTATTGCCAAATACCCATCATCAGTGTTCTTGGAAATAGTTCTTGTATTTAATTAGCCATAAATTCTTCTTTTTCAGACTGCAAGTACCAGGAATCGAACTCGGATCCTACCAAATGTGAAGCTCAGAATCAGAATTAAAATAAATTAATTAGATTGAGTTATTATTAATTATAAATTAATTTATGTTAATTAATTTCAAAAAAATAGCTTCAATATAATAATAATTTTTAACTTGTATCTATAAGAAAATTAAATGCAATGCAAATTTTTTTCTAATTCCTGAAATACATCAGAATTTTCTTTGATTGTCAAAGAAATTTCGTTTTCATTTACAGCCGAACGCCAGTTAAAGCTGTATAATATAGTCAAAAAATTTAGGGTGGAAATTAGATCGCATTTATTATTTTCATCTCAGTACTCAGTACTCGGAAATATTAAAGGAAATGAAAAGCACAGACAGTTTAATTCCCTTTTGTGCTTCTATGAGTATCTCTACAAGAGCATCATTTTACGTACTCGTACATACTTTTCTATAATTTCTTTATCTAATAAGTGAAATAATAGGTGAAAGTCATTTACAAGATATGCAATAGTCATTCATATAATAAAGGTTTAGAAACTTATTTACCCCTGTAAATACTATTAGGCAAGTTTTGTTTTTTTTCACATTTTCTGATGTATAGACACTTGCAAAAAGAAACTAAACCTTCAACATTCATTGTAAAAGTTATAGGAACTCAACGACTATAGATTTTCTCTGTGATTACAAATCTCTGGCTTAGACAAAGAACACGGTTGGAATAGGAAAAGGGAAGCACTTAGATTAGATTGGATTTAAAAACCAGGTTGGGAACTTGTCACCACATCACTGCATCCTTTAAGGATTATTATGACATACCCACTTTAGTGACATAGACAAATAGCAATTAAAAACGCCATTTAGAGATGTTGTCTAATTCCGTTACAAGTGGATGATAGTTGATAAGTATCGAAATTTGAGTCTGGCGAAACTATCACAGTGACACAAAATGTGTTCTGCTGTTTTCTTTCTATCGTCTCAAAGTCTGCAGCTATCGTCTCTAGTAATACCTAGGTTCGATAGATGCTTTTTAACTTTTTAAAAGTCGTATGCCACTTCTGTTCAGCATAAGTAGCTCACTAATTCCGACTTTTGATCGATGCGGCATGGATTCTTTACCTTATCTGCAGGCAATTGTATTAACCCAATCAGTCTGAGCTCCTCTTTCTAGCCACTCATTAATTTTAAGTTTAAAAAAGCTTCATGAGGCCCAATATAATATGATGCCGCCTCTCTGCTGGCTAGTTCATCTGCTTTCTCGTTTCCCTTAAATCCGCTGTGTTCTGGGATCCATATTAAGAAAACCCTGTTCCTTTCAGCAACGTCTTTGACAAATAAAAAGCATTCCCACTAGTTTTAAGGTCACTCGAGGTAAGCATAATGCTAGGAGTGTTGATTTACTGTCAGAGAAAATATATATGTTTTTCTCAGTGATGGGTTTCCTTTATATTCCCTCAGATATAGTTCAATTGTTTGTACTTTGGCCTGAAAAAATAAGTTTTCTGAACTCATACTTGCAATATGGGGTTTTTTGGTTTAACCCCATATACTCCCGTCCCACTCCTTCCGTCGTTTTGGAGCCATCTGTGTACCACAGATGGTAGTGTCCCACGAATGGAGGTATGTTCTCTCCCAGCCATTTCAGGCAGGTATTAGTACTAGGAACTTTTGGTGGAAGTTAATGTGAAATAACGAGAAGTATTTAACCATAGAAGTTCAAATCAATTTTATGGGTGATTATGTTACTAAATATTACCGGATTTATTTTCTAGATTTAAAAAATCATTTCTTAGACTTCTGCCTCAGACTTTTTTATATAACACATATAGTTTGTATATGGGGCAATCCTATCATCCGCGTTAAAAACTGTTCCTATCTGATTATTCAAAGTAAATGTAGTGCTCAATATTTTAATCTATTTTTATGAAGTTCGAGTATATTGTAATATTTGGACATCCTGCAAAAAAAATAATCTATAAGTGAATTTCTCATTGTGATGACTGTTGAATCCGAGTCTGTACCACTTTAATTATTTTGTAGTTGTAATTTATTTGTAAACCATTGTTAAACATGGTCGTTAACTTCTTTTGGTAGAAATAGAGAGCAATTTTGTGGTCAATCTCTAGTTCCATATCAATATTAAAACTACTGACATTGTGGCCTTTTCAAAATTTATCTTTAATTTAATCCATTCGTCCATTCGTACTTAGTAAAACTGCGTGCATTTTTCATTCCTAATTTTCGAAAATGACAGCGAGCTACATTTTTCCAGAAAATATGTTGCGATTTCGTAGCGTAATTATGAACACCACATTATCGTAAAATATCTTTTGAGTCTTTACTTATATCTGTATATGGAAATAATATGTAATATGTAAAATATAATATGTAAATATTAGTATATGGAGGCACCAGCCGTAATAAAATATATATCTATAATAAACTACCACTTCTTGGCAGTCAAATAAGAAAAAGAATTCTCGGACTCACTAAAAATTGCTAATAACTTTTTCCCACAGTTTCGGTTCCAACTTATGGAAGGGAAGACCTGTACTCCGACTAAAAGCATCAATTTATTAATTTAAGTAAATTAAATAATATTAAATATTATTATTATTAAATATTGTTAGCTATTGCTTTAGCCATAAAGCAATAGCTAATGTCAAAGATTAGCTCACTTCAGTACTGGACTTCAAGTAGAATATATTAAAATAATTAAATATAATCAGGAAGCTCATGCCATTAATACTTTATAATTTTATAAATTTCAAACAGATCTATAAAGACCTGAATATTCACAAAATTTAGCATTTTGACTACAAGTTTTGTATGAGTAATATTTTTATTTATTAATTTTATCACTGTGGGCTGAATATGGCAGAACTGATGTACTGTAAAACATTGGATCCAAAAGTATAACCATTAGTTGTGGATTATGAAATAAAATCTAGTCTCCAAGTACTAAACATTATGATAATATATTGTATATACTATTAGTTTACATTTACCTTAAGATTATACATGTATAGAAAAATAAATTTCAAGGCTTAGTTTAAAAAAATTAATTAAATGGTTGATTGATTGAATTGTAATGTATCTAGCTTATCTAGCAACATAATGCTAGTACTGTTTATATTGTATAACATTTTACAAAAATTCATTATAAAGTATAAAAAGAATTTCGTTCAGATAATAAATTTTATCAAGTATTTAAATTAAAAAAACAATGATCACAAAATTTATACTCTTATAATCAACAACTATAGTGTAAGTGAAACTCGTTATATTGCAAGCAACGAGTATTCTTCAGTTAATATCTACAATCGAATAAAAGATACAATTGCTTTTAAAATATTTAAACTAAAATGCTTAACAAATCAGTAGAGGTGTGGCCTGCTCACGCTAGCCGTACTGAAATATCAACTCTCCGTTACCATAAAAGTATCTACACATATGCAGTTTGTTTGACTATTGTTGCTAGAGCGAGACGAATATTGCTTGCAGTAGAATTATTAACCAACTCTACTCAATTATCAAAAGTTATTATAAAAAAAATGAAATAATAAAAACAAGTTAATTGAGAACGCGTCACGCTACAGGTGAAAATGTTAATTTTACTGAGTGTAATGGTTTTGATCGTATCTTTTTCTGAAATGCTGATATCTGCATAGAAAATTACTTAATCGTTAGAAACTTTAACAGAAATAAATTTCTTAAACTTGTCGGTATTGACACATAGATATATATATGAAATAGCAATGATTGAAATATTTACTGTAAATGCGAAAAAAATTTAAAGAAATTATTCCAGGTGTGGGTAACTTTACACTTCAATGAACATTTATTTCTCCTTTCTTTATTTGAATACTAAAGAAGCACCGATGATTTTCTTAAATGCGATTATGTTAAGTACTGAAATACTTCCTATTTTGGTATTTAGACAGCAAGTTTAATACCAATTTGGTTAATTAATAAAATATCTGTAATGCTAATATCTAAAGAAATATTTCAAAATTTTACAATGAAACAGTGATCAACAATTGTTTTTGCATGGGGAGGAGTAAAACTACTTAAGCATTGAGATCAAAACAATAAAATTGAAGCTTAGAATTGAAAGTATAGTAATGTACATGTTTGCATTAAAAGTGGAACAGAGTAATAGTCGCCTATCCATTTTGGATTTGCCGTGTGATCGTCAGAACACAAATTAGATTTGAACTCATCTTCAGCTGGCTCGTTTTATACTGAAAAATGTTTGGAAACTTTATTTGGGGAATATTTTAAGACATAAATAAATTCTCTATTCTCATTAAACTATACATATTTTCTCAAAAGTGATATAGTGAATCTTCTAAGTCAGAGCATATCGCTGTAGCTTTTAGTAACAATAATACACAAAATAAATGTGTATTAAGAATTCATGCCTATTTCGTCTTAAGAAATTATTAAATTATATTTTTTTTTCTTCAAATATACATATACATATACAGTATTGCCCCAAATATATAGCCTTATTGTAGCCTTATAGCTACAATAGTGTTCTAAAAAACCTTTTCTTACACGTTCTTCTGCATATATAATATTATGTGTATCACATTTCCTAGATGCCATAGTCTTTGCAGCAGTTTATAAGCTTTTCCTGCATAACAATTGTCTCGCGGTGTACTTATTTCATTACGTTATAGTATGTATACGTTATCCATTTGTTTTAGTTCCAATTTTTATTCTGTTATCATGAATAACAATCTTATTATCAGTTTGATATATATAGATAAATATTTACTAGTATAAATGTTCTTAGCTGTACAATTAGAATTAAAAATGCTTAATTTTTCATTTAAAGCTTAAACTTATTAAACTGTACTGAAAATTATATTAAAAAACAATTTCATTTTTCGAATGTACAGTCAATCTTCCATAACACGAACTAAACAGAGTGCGACAGGGTTTAGAGAGGAAATTACATACAATTATGTACAATTCTTTAACTCGAAGTCTCCAAAGGTCGTACCTTTTCTTTACAAAATGGTATTCCGAGTTATGAAAGTTTGAGTGCATTTTGAAATTTCAATATGGCTACCGTTACTCCGAATTTCAAACGATATCTTTATAAGTTACTTGACTAAAGAATACCATGCTATATGAACCTACGGAGTCCTTATCCATTCGTAAAAATAATTTCGTTGAGCTAATTAGTAGTCTAATAGTACTTAGTGCTGATCTAATCGTGAATTCCTCTGTGGGTCGAATGTTGGCTCTTAGCTTTTGTTGGTTAGTATGGTATATACCTTAAGTGACTGAATCTTGTTGATATATTTTACTGCAACAGTTTGGTATCTAAAGTGCTTTAGACCATGTTATATTATTTTTATATAATTTATAAAATAATATAAATTATATTATAAAATAATATGAATTGAATTTTTGGCTGATCCTATAGCTCAGGTGCCACTTGTCGGACCATATAGCTGCTTCGAGTTTACGAAATATCCATAATCAAATTACTCGTAATTAATTTTTTTTTTTCCAAGACTACTGATGATTGATATTTGGCAATACGCGAAACAGCTATATGATTAGCCAAAATTAACGTTAAAATCAAATTTAATAAACTCTTAATATAGTTTGGTAGGTTAAATTTAAGTTGAACAGGAATTAAAATTTATTTTTAACTTATCCAGGTATTGTACACCAGGATTCTACAGAAGAAAAATATTTTAGAGTCAATATCTCTCTTGAGACTTAAGTCCCTAAGACTTAAGACTAAGTCTTGTTATTATATGCATAGAAGAATGAATGAGACATTATAAAATAGATACATACATACATTCTGTATAAAAAGTGTTGAGTTATTAATTAGAAACACTCACGTAAACGACACCCCACAATTTATTTATGTGAATTGGTAGTACCTCTATAGAATGTTTCTAAAATTTAATGTCTGTTTATGTCAACTATTTTTGCTTGAAGGTTCTTCGATGGCACAAAGTCATCGTTGTACAATTGGTAAGGATTTTGATCGATCAATCGGATAATACAACACTACATACATACGTTTATCTACTATTTATTATATATTCTTCCATAACAGTAAGTTCAAATATATCATAAGTACTTCAAAAAGCATTTAACCGACTGTAACATAAAACTATCTTTATAAATGTTGTGATGTTTTAAAAAACAACCAACTTCCCATACCTGACTAAATTTAAATAATTGTATAAATTAATATCGTGAGGTCATAGGTTCTTTTACATAAAAATAAGTTCATGCCATGCATAATTTCGTTAGTCCATCCTAGCATTTCTTACAATTGCAATTATCTGTACAATCATTTATACCATAATATTGAGCGCATATTTTAAGTATGAATATTTTCACTTGAATTTCTGAAACCACCCATTTTTGTATTTTATGTGACTTCAGTTGGTTGCACCTGACAGAAAAACGGTTTCCGTAACTTACGAGTTTGTATTTCAATTTTAATTTGACATTTTTTCATTCCTTTAATCATTGCGAATTGTTTAAATGTCATGTGCAGATAAATGCAAGGCGCTACGGGCATATTGACACTAACTAATTGATTTGCATATTTGAAAAAGATTAGATTTTTATAAAATATTACTTTTTTATATGAAAGTATTTATGTGTGTCGATGTACATTTAACCCAACCAATTATGGTGGCCACTCCATAAAAATGAAGTATGAACTATGCAAAAATTCAAAAACTGCAAAATGTGAATTATAAATTGAAGGAATTTAAAATCTTCTTAGTAAGATGGCATTTGAATATGTGGCTTAACAAAATAACACATTAGAATAATAAAAAATTTTATTTTTTCAAATCCATATGATACTTTTAATCTAGTCATTATAGTATTAAATTTTATTCGCTGCTAAATTAAATTAATTTATTCATTATAATTTTTTTTTATTTATCATACATACATAGTTCTATCATTTTTATTCATGATTAATGATGTATGTATCTCTTTATTTTTCAAACGATCAGAATCACTGGGAATGTCACGCTTTTCCATTTAGGCTACTGTCTTCATGGAAGATCAACTCTCAATGTTGAATTCTCATGTTCTTCTTCTGTAGCAGCAATTGTGTTGTCTGTTATCAATTTAAGTGCCTCTTTGATTGATTTGGTCACCTTTTCTCTTTTATAGGATTTGGTATATCAATAACCCTTAGAGTATTGTAGTTAATTTTTTATTATTTTCTTTTATTTTGGGATAACTCACACAAAAAATGTGTGGAAATGATTTTTAATTAATATAATTCATTTAAATTAAATAATTAAATTTTTATAAGCTTAAAATAGATAAATAGAATAAATATATAAATAAAATAAATAGAATAAATAGATGAAATATTATATAAAATAAAACTTAATGGTGAGAAACATTATAACTACAATATTAAAAACAATTCACTTCCACTTGGGCGGTAAACAACGTATTGAATTGCATGCAGCGGCAATAGGATGAACCGGACCTTGGAAGTGCATATTCTCTATATAATTGGACATATATAACAAGCCCGCAAGTGACACAGTGCCATGAACTCTACTTGTATTAGTAGATTACCTGTCGTGTGGACTTAACACCATGCTATTTTGAATACTCTTATCAAGATAATGAACAGATAAATGTTTAATTCGATTAACTTTCGTAGCGCGAATTGATGTTCTATGTTTGGATATAAACATATTTCTTGTTGTTGGGTAAAACCCATCTAAACCGTGGACGTTCTTTGAGAAAATGTAACGTCACAGAAATTGAAGTTATAGGTGGCAAAACTCTCCCTGTGTCACCTTAGGTGTTGAACACAGCCACCAAGACATTTTATTTCGAGGCTAACGCAATGTTAAGCTTGTGGGCACCTGGCAACAGTGGTACCAGATTTTAGTATTTTTTCAGTTTATTTTACTTTTATATTTTACCATTTTACTACTTTTAGTAAAATTATGTGCCGTAAGTAAAAACCAACTTGCAACTAGTTACACTCCAAAACAGTACGACCTGTACTAACTAATAGATTTTAATTACCTCTCATCTCGGGAATATTCTATCCCTTGTCACGAAAAGGGAAGATAAAGTGGCGGAGTCCATAGTTTTTTCACGTTATAATCTACGCCGATAAATGATCTCATTGCAATTTCAAAGAATTCCGTTAGTACCAATTGAAGCTATATGTTTGCACAATTGCTGTTATTTGCGTCACGACACCCGGTTAGCATATGCAACACCACATTGAATGAAAGTCATTCTTCCCGCATAACTTTGTGGTTTAACCATAGCCACCATAATACTTCCATTAAAGTGGCCAGCCTTTATTGGTCAGGACAGCCGAAGTTTTGTGTCCAACGGGGTCAAGTACTCGATTTACACCTCCGGTCGGATGTCGTATGTGTAACTCACCTACTGCCATTTATACTTCAATACCATCGGGTAGTGGGTATTGGATTTAAGTCTCCTCTTATGACAAGCATGCCTTAGCTCGAGAATATTATAACTCCTTTTCTGAAGAAGTCGCCGAGTTAAGCGAGTTAAGTTAGCGAACACCGAGCCTAACCAAAGATATCACAGCATGTAATTACAATTATTTCTTACCATTGAAGCAACAGATTAATGACACTGAGCGGTAACGTATACTAGGGCTAAGTGGAACTTATCGCTGCCCTTACAGGCTTTTCTGAAAATATCTACATCTACATATCTTCAGATATGTAATAGATGGATCTACATATATCTAATACAGATATCTATTATTACATGTCTTTGAAAATATTTATTTGGTTTTTATTATACGTAAATGATTTTTATTCAATTGTTGACTGCAAGCATCAGGGGTTAAACCTAAACACTATTTACTTTGAAACGCAGAATCATGTGTTGAATTACTGAGACTACATTACAATTGATTTATGTTGTTCAAACCTTCAGTTTCATAAAATTATTATTATTATTTCAACGAAAATGCACAATCCATAATTATTGGAAAAAACGCATAAACTACAGCTATATAAATGCACTTAAATTATTGTTGTTTATTTTTATTTTTAATCGCAATTTTATTAGTGGCATTTTTCAGAAATATTAATAAAGATGAAACGAAGTGGTATTTAATTTTTTATAGTATAAGCTATAGTCATCATTAACACACGTCACCATACAAGTATCTGCAACTGATTTGTGAGCATTTATATAAATCATAAATTAAAACCAATTAAAAAACGCAATAAAAACGTTGCGCTCGAGTACGCGGGTGTAAAAAAAATTACCCATAACAATGCCAAAAATATGAAAAATATAAAATTAATAAGAAAGAGCTGTATATTTATTTACAGTAAATTTAGCATTAAAAACAAATAAAGCATTTAAAGCATATGTGGTCCTGTAAGTTAGCGTAGGCTAACAATAAATTTTCTAGCCAGCATCGTCATAAATAATGAAGCAAAGAGACACCTCTCCTCGCTGCAATACAATGAAAACAGCACGAGTGACAACAACACCAACAAAACATTACCAAATATAATTAATCAAAAAGATATAAATTACACAAAATTAAATGGTAACGTTGAGATACAAAAATGTACTTGGCATAAACTTCAAATCGTTGGTGAACATAACTTACACCGCAGCCGCATAGTCACTCGAGAAAAATGTTCAAAGACAATTCGGTTAGATTTATAACGCGTGCCACATACTCTGAAATCTTGAAGTTAAAAAATAGGCTTAAATGGAGTTGAGCCAATGCTAAATGCTATAAGCATGCCAAAATTCGTTTCTTTTTTGTTATATATAAAGTATCTTACTCATTTGACCTTAACAGCAAAAAAAAAACTGTTTTGTTTAACAAATTTGTTTTATTGATAGTTGAAAGATACGTGCCAACTATTAACACCACACCGAGTGCCAACTTCGTCATTTAATAGATTCTTGCTGGGCCAAGTGTGATATCATTCAAACATTTTTTTATGTATTTTTTTCCTTCAAATTATTAGCCCAAAACTGCTATAGGTATTTATGAATTTGGTATAGTAGTCAAATATAAAGGATTAGCTCATTGATATGATATTTCGTCAAGTAATTACCATATACCTAAGTGTGTAGAATTGGCATTGCTTCTTCAATGCTTCAAAGCAGAGTACATTAAACTAAATAGCTAAGTAGTTAAAATATTATCTGGAAATATTATTTTAAGTTATCAGAGATATATAGTCTTATTCTATATATGTTTCATTTCGAAAGTGATTTGAAACGAAATACATTTCATATTTTTTTTGGACACTATTTAGATTTTGCTATAAGGTGTGAAAAACTGTGGAAAGCTAACTAGATAGGGCATTAGCTCAATCGCAACTTCACAGATGTTCACTTTCAAAACAGCTAGAGTCTGCGGATTGATCGAAAGATCCTGTGCGAAAGATCCTACTTGAACTATATAACCAAATATGGATTGTGGTACCATTCTGATGACATCATATATCTATATTACCATTATCTTTTATTTTACTTTTCAAAAACATTGATAGTCGTATTGGGTAATAACAAGAACTGATGATTATATAAGTTCAACCGAAGTAAATGAACTTGTTCAAGCAAAAAATAAACCTTATTACTGTAGAAGACTAGACACAAAAAAAAACATTTTTGGAGCAAGTTTTCACAATAAAAATACATTCTGTGGCTGCCCAAAACGATAAAAGCTGGATATATGGTATGAGGAGAGTCAATTTTAGCGATGAATGATATTGTTT
>NC_051846.1:27274330-27290015 GCF_002237135.1 Teleopsis dalmanni
TCATGCAAGAAATAATGCCTCTACAAACAGAATGGTATTGAAATTAAACAATTAAAAGAAAAATAGAATTAATTAATTCAATTATTCTACAGCTGGTAGAAAACACAGCTAGTGAATTTGTTAACAAAACTTTCACAGCAAAGTAATAAAAATCTCCAGAAAAATGTGCGAACATAAAAGTCAGTTTGTTACAGTGCGCTGACTCTGAGTTTCAAATTTGGCAGAGCACAAGTTCGATTCCTGCCACTTGAGTCTCCAAAAATTATATACGAATAATTAAATAGAAGAATTATTTATAAGACCACTGATGATAGGTATTTGACAATACTCGAAACATCTGTATGGTCAGTCAAAAATTCAATTAATTAAAATAATATAAAATTAATTTTTGTTGTTATAGTTCACTACTACTCGAAAAAAAATTTAAATCAAATTTTCTTAACTGTGAAATTTATATATAAAACTTTGTGTTTAAAAGCCTTCTAGAGTTGATAATTTATAATATGTAATAAATCAAACTATTGAAGATGAAGGAGTAAATTTTTGAAGTTTAAAACGTTTTATATAAACCATGGGTAGGTTAATTTAGGTTAGGTTATAAACCATGTATGTTGTTAATATACATAGATAGACATATGAATTATCTGTCGTAATAGAGTATTCGATTAAGAAATGGAACATCAATATTAACATATTTAAACAAAAAAAGATTTATTTTTTTAATAAAAATATTTTAACTGAAATTCTTTGTATGTGTCGAGTATATCCTCTTAACCGAAACTGTATTTTAAACCGTTAAACAATCATCTTATATATTTTTGAAATTCTAAGAGCTTCCAGTTGGTTACTCCAAAGATAAGTCTTCCACTGAAACAACATTAAATCTATTTTAGTAGATATAAAGGCTTTTTACAAATAACTGAGCATAAAATCTGTTTAGTTGCGTTATTTGAACCAGCAAATACCTTAGGAAATCTAACCGAGTTGCCGCATTTTTAAGCACATATTATCACGTTGGCCATAAATCAAATTCATATGCAGCAGGAGTGCGGATTGTACAACTCATTCAGGCACCTTTGAGTAAACAACAATTGAAGCAATTGCAATGCTACATTATTTTCAGTTTTTACATTTCAATTGTGTTGCGTTAGTTAGCCTGGTTCGGTGCAGCATCGGATACGGCTTTTGCAGGCACCACAGCCAGTTGCAATCTTTTTGCAATATTTCAAAACGAATTTCAACTAACAGGCGATACGTAGCATTATTAACCAATATAAATCAATATTTAGTTTCTAATGTTGTACTTGCAATGCATATGCTGAAGCAGTTAGTAGAGTTATTACTCAATTTGAGGCCAAAAGGGGTTTGCTTTGGTGCCAGATGCGGGCTGCTGCAGTGAAATGAAATCTAATACCAAAAATCTGTTACGATTACTTTTTTAATGCCTGTTAAAAGATAATGAAACCGATGTTAAGTTTTTATATAATTGAGATTTTTCGTAATTTGTTTTTTAATGCCATAATTAAGCCAAGCTGAACCCACAACATTTATGTTCACTTCTACTTGCTGTTACGCATGGATTTGTTATGATTTTTTTTTCAAATTTTTCATTAAAAAACTTGCAACAAAAATTTGAAACCATGGCACACTTTTCGCTTAATCTAGAACCTGAGATAAATGTTTGCAGAATTTTAACATATTTTAGCAATAAAACATGTGCTCTAAATTAATTAACCATATAAATTGCTTATAAATTATAACTGGCAGTGGCAATGTCAGCAGCTGAACTATCCAAATTGCGTTTAGATATCAGCACTTTTATTGCCTGTAAGGTATAGAATTCCTATGATTAATTCAAACATATTTTTATTTTTTTAATATTTCTTTGGTATTTAATATATTTTAAGATGCACAGATAGATAAATGCTAATTGATAAAGTCATGCTTCATACCAATGTGCAGGATAGTTTAACTTTTTAATTCACTGGACTGAATTTATGAGTGAAATATATAAGTCTATTTGCTTCAAATGTTATCAAATGTCTACATAAGAATTCTTTAAAGCCCCTTAGAGCAATAATTCACAAATCATATAATTTTCAATTTCATGGTAAGGACAACTCGAGCACCATCAAAAAATTTCAATGTACGTTTCCTATAGCACTGAATTTCAACTATCCATTCGCTGTCCACCATTTAGCATATCAGTTATAAACTTGCAATACTAGATTTATTTTGAAAATATGTTAAAAATATTTAATATAATAATTTTAAATTAAAGCCTGCCAAAGTTGGTTGTTGTATGCTTGAGTAAAAAAATGTTAAATATAACATTACAATATCAACGCCTCCTTAACTGTGGGTGTTGACAGACATTTACAGTGTGAAAAATTGTAGTACTCAGCTATCTAATCTAATACATGTAACATATATAGCATATAACAATAAACGGTTTTATATAGGGAGTTTTTACCAAATTAATCTCTGCGTTTTGTCTTATCCACAACGAATTAATACTCGTAGAATTCCTTTATTCACCTGTCAGCAGTGACATATACACAATTTCAGTAGAAATACATTGATATACCATATATGCAATGTAACTATTTTCTTACTAATTACAAAGTGTGATATTACATCCTGTTTTTCAATTCTTCAATAGTTTAAATTAAGGTTGTTGAACTTAAATCTGCAATCCCTTTTTTTAGACAACTGGTTGCCTGACAATAACCTATTAAAGTTCCATATAATGTAAGTTAAAGGGTTATAAAACTATTTTTATTTTCACATCCTTCGTCAAATTCTTTTTCTTTTTCGCCAAAGGCTGGGTCATATCAAATACTTCTTAAAACGGTTTTTTTACTGAATAATTTTTAGAAATAATAAAAAAATCCCTTCTTTTAAAAAGGAATGCAGGGAATTCGATTAAATATATAAAAAGATTAAAGAAGAGATTATTCAATTATTTGTTTAAACTTTTTTTTTTGCAGAATAATATTCACAAATATTTGAAACATTACTTCTTATAAAAATTAATTTGGGAAAAAGTGAAAATATTCGTCATAAGTTAAAATATTATTTGTTTAGTAACATTTTTTATTTTTTTCAAATAATAATTTTAAATTAAAATTCAGAGTACACTTAACCTAAAACCTAAAAAATTAAAGAAAAAAACAAAAAAAAAGTATTTCATATTTGTCATAAAGTTTTTCAAATACGTGGGGAATTTTGCACACCGAGGTCCAGATTATCTAATGTGCTAATCTTAGTAATTAGGTTAGAACTAGGTTAACATTTTAATGCAGCATCAGATTACCCTACTCAGTTTGTAGCATTTACAGAAACTGTGTTCAAACGTGTGATATAAATATTTGCTTTTGAAAGACAAATATTTACAATGGAAAATGTCTATAGTAGACTATCAGACACCAGATGAAGGTTTTAATACTTTTTTAACTCAGAAGTCTGATTATGATTAACTTAGATCGATTAATTAAATTCTTAGACACTCTCTGGTACTACCAGTTTATGCAAGAGTTTTTCCACTATGTTTTTCTATCCTTGTCTTATTTATAACCGTTTGCCTCTCTTCCCAATGATTAACGAATTGTATTATATTTAATTGGATGTTGATTAATCCTAAACACAAAATTCAAAAAGCAGAAGATAAAATATTAATTAAGAGTATCATACCATATTATCATAAAAATATCACATTAGATTAGATACTAAATAGATCTAAACATGAAATTCAATAAACATAAAATCAATTCAAACGCTTTAAAGGCCACAAAAAGAAATTAGAAATACTGAATTATTTATGAGTCCCAACACGTACATTTTTAACAAACATATAATTGTAGGGTAAATAGAAGAAATTTTTTATGCAATCAAAGAAACACATTACATCAATTACAAACACTTGTAATTTTAGGCTTATTTGAACTTCAGCAAATGACAAAATCCTCAGTATATTACTTTAAGTGCAATCAATTACATCATAATCCCAATTAAACTTTTTAAAACATGAAAATCATATTTTTGTAATATAATAATAAAGTAAAAGTTATATTCATTGACTTCATACACATTCAACCATCCGTTTTCAACACAGCCATTTTATATAGCCCTTGATATTAAAAAACATATTAAAACAATATTAACTATAAGTAATATGTGAATCTTTTATAGAGCATAATGTCAACTATTTATAAAAAGTGCTTCAGCAAGCACGTTCAAAGTATTTACAAGCACTAAATATATTATTATTTTCAGCAACAGAAAGTCTCAAATTATAGTATTAGATATAGAATGAGTTTTAAGTTTTGTTTTTTAAGTTTTTTATCTGAACATACAAATGTTCAAAGACAGTTTACCTTATGTTAATCTTACCTTACTAAATAAGATTTCATTAAAACTACCAACAGAGTTCTTAGATCAACTAAATACACTTGGTCAAACCAATTAAGTCTGGGTTCCGGAGCTTGTAGAACTTGGATTTGAAAAGCTGGCAAACTTTAAATGAATGGCCATCGTTCTTGCTTTTAAACCCTAAACAATATTCCTACCCTTCTAAGTAGGAAAGAAAAAATACCTATGAAGAATACCCTAAACAAATCTGGTAACTTTGTTACACTCGAAGTCGCTTTGGTGACCTACGACTAAAATCGAAATAAAAACTGTTTTTTCTTAACGCATTACAATTAAATAATTATAACCGGAATTCTAACAAGGCGTTCTAGTTGGAAGAATCACCAAAGTAAAGTGGAAATCATCTTTAATGGATTATGTTGGTTTTGTAATGTAGAAGAAGAAACCTTGAAGGATGAATGTATAACATCCGATGACAATCAATTTTGCTATTTATTGTTGAAGTAAGACTAGAAAATGGACTCTAACTCGATGAAGGAAGCATAGTAGACTTTAAAGAGAAGTTATTAAATCCCATCCATAATTATAATAATATACTTAATATTCTACAACTATTTATTTACTATTGTTTTGTTTGCCTGTTGTTACTTTGATATTTCCAAAAGCCTGCCATGGTATGGTGGCGTAATTTCTTGTTGTTCGTAGCGCTTTTTTCGGTTGGAAAAAACTCCATCCCAAAATCGGCGAGCATACGGGACTAGTGGCCACCGAGCCATGAGCGACTTCTGAGAACGCCAAGTTACTCAACAGGCAAACACAACACTTTATCTGTAATAAAATGTTTTTCATATATAATTTGGTGACACCAATTAAATCTTAAATATAAGGAATTGAACTTGTTTCTAAATCACAACTCTTAACTAAGTCTCGATAACAAATTGTTATTTTAAATTTTATTTTATAATTTTTAATTATATTTTTTAAATTTAAATCACTATTAAAGCCAATTTGGACCTACAAATATTGAAAAAATCTAGAGAGTTCAAAATAAAATTCTTGGAGAAGCTACTTCCGCTCCGTGGTATGTGTCAAAAATAAAAACCTACTCCAACATCTAAATCTACCAACTGTTGAATAAGTTATTCGCCAATATACAACTAAATTCCGAGAGAGACTCAAGTCGTATCCAAATCCTCATGTTCGACACTTACCTTCTGCAACCTTCTATCTATAGCCTAGCTCAAAAGCATACATGTTAGTTTTTTAAGATTTGCAAAATTATTGGTCATTTCTATTAGAAAGATTCAAAAAATAAACCAATAAAAGAAAAATGTGGACCAATGTTAATCATAGTGAGACAAAGTTTTATATTTGTCTAAACTTTTTATAAAATATATCTGTAAATATTATTATTTTCCATGGCCATTTATATTCAAAATTCTTAAACTAAACATTCAAAATGAATTCTCACATCGCAAAATAAGTTAAATGGACTAATATATGGTATTTCCATTATGATGGAGAAAGAATTATAGAGTACAGTATAGTATAGATATATTATGAAGAAAAGCCGAAAGCAGAAACTTAATACTTTACAAATGACCCAAATTTAAATTAAATGCAATATGCTTCAAAGGAAGAGTAACATGTGGACAGTAAAACGTACTTACAATTTGTTACTTTGCATTTATATTACAAATGACTGCATCATTTTCAATTGCTAAAATAAATTTACAAATACAAATTTATAATAATATAATGTAAAAACTTACTGAAATATTTATTTTTCAATTCCATTTGAACAAAAAAAAAAATAATATTTCGCTTACAAACAAAACTAATCCAGCCGACGAATATATTTTGTGGTCCGAGTTTTAGTGGTTCATTGGGTCAGCTTTGTCACGTTTCGCTGTTATGTTGTACGAGTATTTTTAGTTGCTTCTCCACTGTAACATTATTCAAATCCTTCGGCATCTCCCCTCCCTTCCCATTATTTACGGCCGGAGCTCACTTTGCACCTTAAATGGCGCGCGTCTTTAATAGGAAATTGAATTTTGTTCTTCTTGCAATTGTATGTATCTTACAGATACCAGATACATTTTTGTTTTATTTACACATACAACACATTAAATCGGTTGAATATTCTCTGAGGGCACTTTGATAGTTTAAAAGTCATGCCGCATAACAACTGTTGCCCCTCTTTTTAGCCACTCGTCGTTTCCTGCACGAAATGTATTTCGTTTTGTGTGTTTTGATAAAATCATAAAAGTGTAAGTGCAAAAAGTTACATAAATTGTTTAAGACACGAATTTCATTTTCGATTTTTATTTGAAAAGTGAAACTGATTTCTGCTGACTGGTTCTGTCTTACGAGTATTGTCTAAAATATTGCACATTCTGTAATGCATTTTGTGATGCATACAGAATTGATATATTGTAGATACTTGATAGACAACATGACACATTAGCACAAATTTCAATGGCTCAAGATTTTTATTCTGCAGTCATAGAATACTTTCCAAGTTCTTTTTTTTATTAGCGCATATCAAAGATAAATTATGCAAGGTCTATTAAAATATTCGTTAATAATGTAATGATTTCGTTATACACACCTTTAAATACTCTTATATGTATTTTTTTTTATTAATTTGAAAATATTTCATAAATAAAAATCATATTTCAATTCAAGGAAATAAATTATATTCAATATAAATATAATAAAAATTAAGTTATAATAAGATAGATTGCTTTTAAGATATTATTCGAAGTATATAGTCACTTTACTTATATTTTCTGTCTAATAGTTGAAGGGATTAAATTATTGGCATTTAAATAAAACTTTCAATGTACAAGTAACAGTGGCAGTCATTTGCTTACATATTAAGCCTAGTGACAATTAATACTGTTTTTTATTATAACATAATAAATTATATATTCAGACTAAAAACCAATGCTTAAATATCGAATATCGAAATATTGGTAATGTATTTCGTAGTAAGTCATAGTAACCAGCTTAAATATGTTCGATCTTCGATATTATGTGCGAACATTTGTTAATAGTGTTCCACCCAAAGTTTTGAATTCGATAATAGCTAAACTGCACAAAAGCTGTAAGGAACTACTACTAAATACACAATATTCACCAAAGTGTCACTAAAGTCTTATTTAAAAATATATTATTGAAATACTATTGATATGAAAATTTGTACGATCCAAAAACATGGTATTATCAAAAATTGTTTAAATGCAGTGAGTCAATACATGAGGATCACTCCATGTTTCTAGCTAGTTCAACTCCATGTGACACGCTAGCTAATTCAAGTCTGAAAATATAGATTATCACCAAATGCCAAAGCAACTAATTTAAACTTCTCATGAAAGATATTGTGTAATTTTAATAGACTGGGCGTATCAACAGGTGGAGCCAACGAAGCAATATGAAAATAATGCCTAAAATATGATCCGGATATGGCCATCCGTAGCTAAATGGGTAATTTCCCATGACTATCTGGCATATAGCTGACAATGGCTTGGCCTTAGTTAGTCGGACAATCGTTTGCAAAGCATCGAGAATTTCGGGAATGTCCACATAAGCACAATACTATACATTGTATCACTCCACGAATAAAGTGTCCACGAATAAAGTGTCCACGAATGAAGTGATACTGCTAAATAATTTTCAACACCAAAACGTGCTATTACATTATTGGGAAATTATACGCTTTGAAAGCGTAGCTGGTATGGGAAATGTTGCTGATCTGTTAAAACCATATATATTTCACATTGATATTTACAATTACAACTCAAAAAAGTTGTTTATGAAGTGAATTTTATAATCAGAATTAGCGATTTGTGTTTCATCTTTACCATATAGTAACTTTTTGAGCATCTAATAGGCTTTTGTAAGGCACTCGTATATGCTCAGTACCACAGATACACAGATGTTCTTCTTTGTCGACATATTCCTTATGTAAAATATGAGTCTTAACTCTGAATAAAATTTAATGCTATTAATAATTTAACATAAATCCTTAATGTTATCGTAGTAAGTTTTCACAACTGTAACACGTTCAGTGGTAGTTACAGGTATTCTATATTGTAAGGTAACAAACTGAAACTGTAATGATTTGGATGATGGTTTTGTTTAACATATCCAACTGAAATAATGCGGCAAAATAATGGTTAAAGAATGATTCCATACACTTTCAGGAAGTATATGTGTCCAAACAATTGACCATGTGTATGAAGTTGGAGTTGTTTTGATATGGTTTAAAGCGATACATAACAATGTAGAAAATTTTGTATGCTACTTTTATCTTACAGTTTGTCTTTTTCTAGCTGTCAGTAGTTATTGGTGTTATCTTAATATAGTTGGGATTGTTTTTGTTTTTCTAATAATTATTTTCATTTTCTAAAGTTTGTTTCAATTAAATCGTAGACCTTCTGTGTAAAGAATACAAATATATATCTCTATTTTAATTATTACTCATACTCAAAATAGTTTCACAAAATAGATAAAATGCAAATAAATATTTTAATATTTTGTTTACATCTCAAACTGCAATAAACAATAAATTTCAATTAAATGCAAAGAAAAATACTTACACGTGTGCTTACACAAAATCTATTTTATAAACTCGATATATTTGCTTTTACAGTTTATTTAATATCAATAGAACATAAAGAAACACATAATAAAATATTGTTATATTGATTTATATAATTTAAATATTTTGCTTTATTATTAAAAGATCTTATGAATGTTAGCGCTGAGTAATGAAAACGGCGCTGACTATAAATATTCCACACAATAAAAAATTGTACTACAAAAATGAGTTTTGTGCTTTTAATGTTTTTTTTTTATTTACAAAAAAATAAAAAATATTCTAGAAAAAAAATATTAAAAGATTATTAACGATTGCAATCTATGCGCAACAATTATCCATTGACCGCGATTTTCTTGAGTTTATTATTATATTTACAGTCACAGCGGCGCACATTTTTAACGTGAATCATATCAATGGAATAGACTCACTTTGAGGAACAACAAGCGCTTTAGAGCTGGAGCGCAGTCCGCATTTATGGCCATAACTAACCAACCACAATTGGAATTAGTTTTGACCGTGTGTGTGGCATATATGAACTCGTTGTGCATAGATACTCAAATCCATTCGTTTCACTTGATTTTTAATTATTTTTCACGCCTTTTTTCATATTCGAAAACATATTTCGCTTAACAATAAACCAAAAATAACATTCGCAATGGTATCTGAAATGTGTGTTTTTTCTATCAAATAACAAAATGTATCTTAAGTATAGTTCATTCAAATTCTAATAAAACAAATATCATAAATGCTATTAAGTCACAATTAAATAAATAATATATATAGTCGATTTAAGGCATATCTTGCGGTAAACAAGCAGTCTACTCTTACGTATGAGTAACATACTGACTGTGATTTCCACGCCTCCACCTCATTGCATTTGTGATGTTATTTCATTTGTTAACAATGACGACTTGCAAGTTGCTACTTTTTATCAACTTCACGTAGACTTCCGTGTGACTCGAGCACCTGATGAAGCGCAAATACATTCGAAACAATAACAACACCTCAGCAGCTCAGAGCTCAGCTTCACAGTACTGAAGTTACTGGTTCGTTTATTTCTGTACACAATTTAGACGCATTACAGTTGCAATTAATCAATGATTTAAAAGTCGCATTGTTAACTTAACGTAACGTAACGTAACGAATTGACAATTTTCAAGCATATAAAGTAGCGGAAATCTACTCGTTCAGATGCAAACTGACAGCAACGAACACGACGTATCTCTCGCTGCAATGACTTAAAAATGTACGAGTACGTATCATTGTCACTGAACATAAACATGAAAATAAGGCAATTCGAATAAATAAAATTAGCCAATGAACACTATTACACCATAAGAAAACTGTTAGTAAAAATTAAATTAGAATTATTAAAGTTAAACGGGATAAGAAAGGCTTACTGGATAATTGAAACAGAAACTACCGTCTTTTCCTTAGTACCTTTATATGGTACCTTCATAGCTATGAGAATAAGAATTTCTGTTAGAATTGTTCTATTAGAACAAAGAATCTTTATGATAACGTAAAAAACCAGTGCCGTTCAGCACTCCCCAGACGGGGACCAAAGGGTAACCCCAGTTCCCAGCGGGTTACCACAAAAACAACGATAATGTTCATCGTGTTCATGGTTTGCGAGAAAATAAAGCAGTATTTGAATATAGCTATTTTCAAACCAGAAATGTTTAGAAAGTCGAAACCCAAGAATAATTTTTTAAATTAAATATTTTGAGCTTTTCCAGAAAGGGCTAAGTTGGAACCGAAAATCACAATGCTTTTCCAAAGATAGCGCAATTGAACACAAAGCTTAAATATATATAAATTTTTAAGAACGAATACAATTGAACCAATGATTATTATATTATAAATAAATAATAAGTAGAGCTAAATAAATTCGATAAGTAGAGCTTCTCAAGAAAAACACAGAGAATACTGTAAGGTGTGGTGAAGTGTTTTTCATCTCATCTTTGATGAAATTATTAAACCATCTTTTCAGCTTTGACTTAGTAGGTCTATATAATAAACTCTTAAATCAGTAACTATAATTTAATAATAAATAGAAAACCATACCACTACTATATTATTTCTATTATAAAAATATATATATAATATACAATACTATTACCATATTATTACCATTATAATAATTAATGTATATCTCATTAAATTAAGACTAAGAAGAGATTCATCTACTGGAAAACATATTATTTCAATTTTTATTTTTTGCGAGAAATTAGAAATAATATTAAAATAAAATAGACATAAATTTTTTGAACTGAATAAAAAAAATTCATATTCTAATAAAACTGAAACTTGAGGAAAAGTTGAAATAAGCAACAAAATAAATTATAGATATTCTTTATTTTAAACAGAGTATTAGCTACCATTTTAACCTGACACTGCCCTCATTTCTTATATTTTGAACTGCAAACTCGCCTTAACTCAAGAAAAAAATCTACGTCTATTACCCTGTTGTTCAGAATATTCTTCTATCATCCGCTGTTGTTAACTCCCGGCTTAATAATTTTCAGCAGGTCTAAATTAATAAATGAAAGTCACAGAAAATACGACTGAAGGGTCAACTGGTTTCAAGCAGAACTTAGACTACGCTTCCAGACAGATCCATGTTATAAAGATGTTAATAGCAACCAACAACCTGTTTTGTAAACTACCAGCTACCAGAAGTGTAACAATCTATTTCTTCACCATACACCATCAATATATATAAATAATTTCATTTACTTCTGCTTAATAGCTCTCAAATTGCTATAAGCTGCAATTTTCCAATGCTAGTCAGCTCTGGAAGTTAGTGTCTAAATCAAAATACAGTATTTTTAAAAGTTATTCTTCAAATTTAGACTATAACGATAATACATACATAAATCTTGACGAAATCTAATATTGCTACCTCGTCCATATTTGCTTTCATAGAAGATCTGTAAACATTCCAGTAAAAAACAGACTCCGTAACGATGGGCTTTTGATAATAAGTGTAGTAAAAAGAAATCCATTATTTCTGCATGAAGTTAAAGGCTTATTTACCATAGTTAGAATGATCCAATTAAACTCAAATATGCGCCCTTTTATTCCGTAACTTATTGCCATTTTGAAGGTAATTTTATTATGCCTCTCTCATAGAAGTCCTCGTCCCTATTAGCAAAAAATTGAGATATTCGATTTTTACAAGCCTCTTTTGAGGCGAATTTTTCATCTGAAAAATCGTTCCGCATACACAGGAACAGATGGTAGTCGCTTAGTGCCACGTCTGGACTATAAGGTGAATACAGACCGATGTGTATGGCCTAGCGTTGTCCTGATGGAACACAATTCTGGGCGATTGCTTCCTTCAGACGGCCCAATTGTTGACAGTACAGTTTCGTGTTAAAAGTTTTGCAGTAGGGGAGCAGCTCATAGTAGATGATTCTCTGCTAATATATTTATTTATATCATACTAAACCTAAGCGGATGACAATTGCTATATTTAATTTCCTGTCAATAGTCATATATTGATGTACCAATTAGCTCTTTATTTTGTTTTGCAATAGAGCCAGGATATAAAGCAAAGATATAACAAAATCGTCAACATTTACATTTATATCAACATTAACTTCCTCATGAAGTAAATATTAGCTATAATTTAAATTATTTTATTAGTTAAGTTTACTAATTATGTACAATAAGTATAAATTGGGATATGACTATATGTATATATGTTAATATATACACAACAATATATATTTATATATATGTACAATAGAAGCTTTAACTCTAATTTTTGAATCGGTAACTCTAACAAACTATTACTTTTTATAAAAATAATAAATATGACTCACAGACTTAAGTTCTAACTTTATCATCCTGAATCCTGAATCTTATTATCCTGTACATCAAAGTTGATAACATAAGTCAATATATAAAATGTCTCTATATATATAGTATATAAGTGGATAAAATAACACTAAAATTATTTTTATTTAATACTTTTCATCTATACAACATTATTAAATGCAGTCCTATTCAATATGGAAGTAAACTGATCACGATTAGGAATGCATATAAAGCGAATCCACTTTCCAGTTTTGTAGCTCTTGAGAAGTAAAAAATAACCGAAAAATTAATTTTCATTATTTAAACCCTTGTTTCTTTTCCTTGTGAACATCTATTATAATTTTAATGACATCATTCTGTTAAAACCATCATTATTTCGTTTTAAAGTTTGGTATTTTCATATAAAAATTAACTTTATTAAAGTAGATAACAAGACTTTTTTTTTTAATTTTTGTGTCAATAAAATCACAAAACTTTTTTTTCTGTATATGAACAATATCTGTATTCCCGATTATTTTCGTTTCCTTAATTAATATATATCAAAAGTTGAGAATTTTTTTGAACTGCACTCAACGAACCTTGACCCGACCATTGGTGTTTACATTTTTATTTTTTGTGGTATTTTACTTTGTGTCTAATTTGTTTACAACGGCGCTGTCAAGAAGTGCACCCACGCAAACCGAGAACTACAAGCGCCAAAGCAATTGGTGTCAACACCAACAACTCGAGAAGTAGCAACGCAGCTGAGTTTTATGGGATGTGATTTGAGAATAACACATTTTCATTTAATTTCAATTAAATTGATTTTATTTAATTAAACAGAAAACCAACGTCTTTGGTTTGTACAATTATGTAAAGTTAATTTAACAGAACTAAAATAAAAGAATTAAGTCGCAAACTACAACAACATCTTATACTTGCCCTCAACTTGGATTCAGAGTAAATCTAGAAAAAATATACAAAAGTATATTTTGTAGTTAAGAACACAACGTAGTAAAAATATAAACAAAATGATTAATTAAAATAAATTTCTGATCTTTTAAATCATCTTATAATACTTTATAACATAATACTATAAATAATACTTTATAATTTAAAGCATTCAAGATTTAATTTTCTATTTTTAATCCTGCAACCCGTTCTAGTTACTTTAGCTATATAATTTTTATATATAATTTTTTATTTACGTTACCCAGTTCTGTACCGCTACAAAATATATTTAAAACTTTATTGTATAGACCCGATAGACCTGAAAAATTCATTTTTCGTCTAGTCAAAGTAAGACTATGCACTCGCCCCCAATGGGACTGTTAGTACAACAGTAGTAACATAAGGTCTTGTAGTTCATTGCCATAAAAAATTGTAGTTTTAAAGCTCTAATTTTAATTTACTTTCATTTTTTCAACACTATATCCAATCATTTCTATACATTAATGAATCCAGTCCTGAAAGAGAATTTTTCAGATTTACAATTCCGGATTAACTGCTTTAATCAATTCCTGATAGTTCCCAACGATCCTCGTAGACGATTAAAAGCAATAATGCATACTCTAAATATGTTATTAGACAGTCATTAAATACTTCCATAGGCTTCTGGCCATACCAAAATTTATAAAGCACCGCATACCAAATATCTTGCTTTAATATTCAGTTTAAGGCGTTGTAATTTATACCGACTCGTTATCATTATTTATGCATTTTCTAGAGTCAATTTTTTATCAATATCTAATCAGCTAGCATTATTCAATTTGTCAAAAATTTATTCTAAGTGAATTTAAGTTTTGCCCTCAGTTTACATTCATCTGTTTCATAATGCTCACGATGAAGTATATAGAAATTATCCTTATCCAAACTAAGCTTGAATAAATATTTAAATCACTTATGGCCTCTCCTAATTCTGTGTGGAACAGTGAGGCTTAAAATAGTTGCTACCTTAGTTCATATAAGATTGATTAGGTTTTTACTTACCATATGCACTTTTAAGTTTTCCAGCAGTCAGTAGGTCTATCTTAATGCATTCACTTATTATACAAATAAAACAATAGATAATTTTGTAGAATATGAAAAATATATGAAAATATTACTCCCTGAATTTCAGCTTGTGCTACAAGAGTGCATACTTACCAGTACTTTACTAGCGTCCTTACAAAAACTAAGCGCATATATATTACTTTTGCGCTCCAAATAAAACACGGCTAATATATTTTTGCAGTAGTTATTAGGCCAAAACACATAATTTAATACATTTTAAAAAATATTCAGTAAATACAAAGATTTCTTATCAAAAAACGCACCAGTTTTTAAATTACATATTTTTTATTAGTAAATAATTAAATTGTAATAAAATAATCAATATAAAGAATATTAAAACTTTGATGAAGACTATTTCTACGTCATTTATTACTACACATTTGCTGTTTATTATAGATAAAATATAAGTAGTTCTTATTATAATTATGTGTGTTGTAAAATAATTGAAAACCTGCATCTGCAAGCTTATTTTAACTCATAATACATTACATATTTCTTCGATGTAAAATTATTTTCTTACGGTCATCTAAGATGATGACATTCATAGAATATTGGCACAAGGTTACCCACAAACATCCCAGAAGGTATTTTTCAAGTTCACGATTAGTTTAGGTTGTGAAATTTTTTTAAAATATACTTAACAAAAAAAAATATTTGGCAAGTATGCATATACCATGATGCATATATAAAATTTGTACTTTAGAAGATTGTACTTATTTTTATTTAACCATAATTTGTTACAACTAATTTAAAAAACAATTGTGTTATTAATATATAATATTTGTTATAATTGACAGTAATGCAGTCCTTTTATATTCTTTAATATACAGAGCACTCTGAACCGATTTTGAA
>NC_051846.1:27290115-27300150 GCF_002237135.1 Teleopsis dalmanni
GAAATATTAAAAAAAAAATTACTTTAAAATTTTTTGTGAACCTGCAATATCTGGAATCTAGTTAATCCCTAATTCGACATAAATGCATACGGATATAATTATCGGCGATCAATTTGTGCCATCAACAAATTATTGGGTAATGCAGGTAAGTGAAGATCTTAAGAGTTTCTAATTATAATTTCAGATTTAGTTAAGCAAGGTATTAATGGATAAAAGTTTTAAAGCTTATAAGGATTAAGCTATCGAAAATTTAAATAGAATTTTAAGCTTACAATAGCTAAGCTATGGAACTTATACATTTTACTTACAGACAAAATTTTAAACGAATTTAATATTTTCAAGTTTTCTACGAAAATTAAATAAATCTAAAAGGGAAAGTGATTTGTATTTCACTAATATAACAGATACTTCTTTATAACTACGAAGTATTATGCTATAATATGGTATTCCCTCCCTCCTAGCTATAATAGATTTTTCCTCACAATGTTTTCTTAATGTGTGTCAATAGAGAAATGATCGTAATCAGGGGTTTCTTCACTGTATTTCTCTAAAATCAATGGTGAAGATTTCACACTGTGACCAATAAATCTAATGTGCCCTCTTTATGGGTTTAGAGTATTTCATAAGGTTCAAATTTCACACCAAATTTTGGTATCAAGCCTACTTGAACGAGTCTTCATTACTTGACGTCATCATTAGATGTAAGTTAACGAACTAGTTATTTTTCTCTCATATATTACCAGCCAATTTTACGGATTCAGAATATTTATTTATGTCAAATTTCTTTGATAAATTTTTAATATCGAACTTTCTTTACCGAATTTTATTTCTATATTATATGTAAATTACTCAGCTAGATATTTTTTTCCAGTATATATGGCATTGATTCCATAATATTTATTTAACTTCACTTGTATTGCATTCAACCATCGATTTAGCGGTCTTCCACTTGTTCTAGATACATTTCCTCTTCTAAGGATCCGCTTGAGTTATACTCTAAGGGCTCCATATATAGTAGTAATAAATAGTATATATTTATATAAAGGGGTATGAAACGTTTTTTAATAACATCAAAATCAGTTTGAACTAGTATTAATTTATATGTAAATTCATATGTATTTACATATATTATAAAAACTATCTATATCAATAAGTTAATACACGTATTTTATTTTTTAATTAATTTTAGTAAACTGACTAATAAAATTTGTTAATAAATTTTTATTAATATATTAGATTTTAATAATGTAGCTAAAATTTGTATTTGACAACGTTATCGCCTAATTTTAAGAAGAAACTCTTATTAATATTATTTTCTGAGAAATATATATCAAATAAATACTTTACTTATTGTTATATATTACATTTTTATAGTAAGGAATTTGTTAGTTGATATTTTATTTACTTATCTATTTAAAAATATCTTAAAAAGCCAACTAGCTCATGCCCTCTCGTTTCTACATCAATATATAAAATTGAGAAGAAAATAAAAGTGTTATATGCGTTCTCTCAGTGAAGTAGAGCTTACTGTAGATCTCTAGCAACTATAGTAAGTCTTTAACCCTGATGGAATGAAAGACACTTAGCTTTTTCAATGAATGCCAAAAAGTCTTTTATTCAGGTTCAGAGAATACATGCCATGTATTCGCCTCCCGGTTCAGATAAAAGTCGATTTTAAATATCCCTAATATTCATAAAAAAGAATTATAATTTACGAGTATAATTATAAATTATTTGTATATTATAAATTATATATGTATAATAATATATATACAATTATATACTTAATTATAAATTATAATTTTATTAATAGAAATCTCTGAAACGGACAATTAGTTAGTGTCTTTAGTTTTCTATATCAAAAGAATGAAGTGAAGAAGCATATGAAACTGTTTTACGAGTATGTCTTGAGTAAAGCAGATCTTTGCGACTATAGTACGTCTTTTGTATTAACAACTGACCCTAATTGAATAGAAGATAAAACTTTTTCACTGAATATCAGAGGAGATCTTATTTAGGAATGAGGGAATAGGAGCATCCCTTACAGTATTGCCCCGCTTTTCCTGATCAAAGAGAACATAATATTGATGAAAAATTATTATTTTAATAAGAGATAATTCTAAAGAGACATTTTTGTGTATTCTTAATTTCTATTATGATTAAAGTTTTGACACATTTAAATAAGTTTAGTTCTTTTAATATCTACCAATAATTTTTAGATATAGAAAGTACAAGAAGGTCATTCCAAATTAGTATTATATTTTGTTTGATTCCACAATTCTAGCTGTGGTTACTATTACTAATGTTAACTCTTGGCCCTTGTCAGCTTATAAGAATATAAATTTCTGCATTATAAAAGTTAGGACTTAATAACAGCTATTAAGTTTGAGGATATTTTTTACAAAACAAAAAGATATAATTTATATAATACGTCCATCCAATAAATATACTACATAGATTTTCACTTTCATTCTTTGAATTCGAAAGATCAATTATGGAATATGACTCTTTTTCTGTAGAAACCAAATATTTAGTCATATAATTTGTCAAACGTCATTAAAAACTTATCAAATTAGGTTTTTGGGTATTTTCCATTAGAGTTCATTGTAAATAATGTATAAATTGATTTTCTTACTGACAATGAGGTTATTATGGATATATATTTTTTATTATTGGGAGTGTTTTAACAAACACGTTCGGTCGTCTTTAAAAATTATCAACTACAAATTCTTTCATTGCAAAAATAAATGAAAATTGCTTTGATATTGGCCTCTTAACCGATTTCTTCGGGCTATCCAGCTATCTAAATACGTAATGATATGATTTAGATTTCTTAATTATAGATTGTAAATTTTTTTGATTTTATAAATTAATTGATACTTCATTGCGTGCAGAATAAAAGCGATCACGCGAGTTTCGCTATCTACGGAGTGTTGATTATCTATCTGATGACTTCGCAATTATTAAAAGTTTTGATTAAAGTATTTGTGAGAAAATCGCTTGATTTTATTATAGGAAAATATACGAGTGTGATTAACTCGATTTTAAACACTTAAATCTGTTGTTAGTAGATGTCGGTATCTTTATACTTCTTCCTAGTGATGAAATAGCTATCATAAATATTAAACTTTTTTAAGGTTATTACAAGTTATTATTACTTACTATTTGATAAATAGTATTAACTTACATAAGCATTTAATCAAATAGGATCTCAATAAACATTTTCTGTATATCGATATCAGTTTTACCCTTTACTTGAAATACCTTTAGGTAATAATGTCTTGACTTAGTCAATATCTTTAGTTAGTTATATATAATAAATATCTGACTATTAAAATTTTTTAGTTTTAATAATATATTGTGTGCTAATAGTTCAATAGTTCAATAATAGCTCAAAATAAAACACATTGGTTCTATTTAATGACTAACTTGTATAAATTTTAATTAATACAAAATTAATATAAAATAAAATAAAATTCAATGAAATAAAATTATATGAAATGAAATAAAACAAAGTAAACTAAAATTAAAATAAAATTAAATACAGTAATATATCCAAAAAACATATAATTATTGTAATCTATTTTGTCATTAAAAAAAAGTTTTCTAATATCATACATAATATGTATTCATTACAATATATAATTTCAAATATATTTTTTTCTAATTAAATTATATGAATAAGGAGTTAAAACATACTCAAAATATTAGTAAAATCAAAACAATATACAACTTTTAAAAAAAATCTATACAAAATATTAAATTATATAAAAAATAAAATTAAAAAAAATTGATTAAATAAATAATAATTAATAATAAATTATAATAATTATAAATGATTACTAAAATAAATTCAAAATGTTTTAATTTAAATCATAAGAATAATTAATAAAAAAAAATTGAAATTAAAATAAAAACAAACGTATATAGTTATATTCAAATTGAGTAGTTATAGTTATAAACCTTAAAAATAAATTATGAAAAATTAAAAAAAGGAACTAGTTATTTAAAAAATAATAATTTTAAACAAAATACAAAATTTAACACAACCTATAAAAAATAGGAATAAAATATCAAATTAAATATTTAAAACAAAAAAATATTTTTATTTCAAATTATTTTGAATTTATTAATATTATTAAGCATTAATAATAGAATAATAAAAACAGTTAATAGAATAAGAAACCGATTTTAAACAAGAATGAAATACAAAACTAAATACATCAAATATCTCATAAACTTATATATAATTTGAATAATTATAAATCCAAGTCTTTAATAATAATAAGACAGAATTCAAATAAAAATTATTATTATGAATAATTAAATAAAAAATTAAAAATTATTTAAAATTAATTTTTATTATAGTAATTGAATCAATAAACATATGTATAAAAGAAATTAAAATAAAAATTTACGAATTATTAGAATAATAATACTAAAAATATATAATAGAAAAATAAAATACAAAATTATAAACTTAAAATAAATCAGATATTTATTAATTTAAATGAATAAAATAATTAATCGTTAACAAACAAAAAGAGAAATACGAGTTAAAACAAACGAATTATTTAATATACTAATATTATATATAATAAAAAGTTAATAAAATCCATATAAAAGAATGAAGAAAAAAAATTTATTTTAAATTTAAATGTTAAAAATAATTAAGAATCAATTAAATAATTAAAATAATTTATGCAAAATAAAATAAAAACTTTTATTAAAATATTGATTAACACTTAAATTATTTCATAATTACTTTATTATACTTATATAGTATTTATTTTAATATATTACTTTTTCTTTAGCTTTTTGTTTCTGATATTGTTTTTGTTTATACTTTTTTATATTTTTTTATTTTATTTGTAGTATATGTTGTTTATTTTGTTTTTGTATTATGTCATTTTATTTTGTTATAATTAATTTCAATTTTTTTTTGCTTTTCTTTTTGTTTTCATGTATTTTTTATATTTTTATATATTGTAAATAAGTTATTCATTTATATAAATTCATTTATTCATTTATATTCATAAAATTATTTATATTTATGTCATTTTATCTCGTTAAATTTTATTTTATATAAGGTTTATATATTGTTTACTTCCTTCATCCACCGATACTGTCTTTGCTATTTTTCCTGTTTTTATATAATTCTTACATTTCTTACTACTGGCACTTTGGCTACTGTTATTTTTCGTTTTTTATTTATTTTTTAATAGTGATCACTTGTTTTGTGAGAGTTTGAAAATTCGACTTTCCACCTCAGTCAATTAATTTTTTTATATGTTAATTGGATTAATAAAAAGTTTTAAGTTGTATTATATACCTAATATATTTAACTAAAAATATTTGAATAATTTTAGTAATAAGAATAATAATTAGAAAATAATGATTAAAGAAAATAAAGTACAATAAAAAAATATCAATTGATACTTTACTATTTATTTTTTGCTTTTCTTTACAAAGGATCAGTACTCTTCGCTGTGAGGCCTCCAAATATACAGTTTTTAAAATTCTCTAATCAAGTAATTTTTAGCAAAGCTTCTGATATAGATTTAAATACCTAACCAATCTAAGCTTGTCGTAAAGAGTATGGTGCAAGTTAAACCAACTGAGCATATCAACAGGAATAAAAAATACAGCAGAGAAAGGCATCCAATAGTGAAAATAGGCCATAGAGAGCGATTCAAAGTGTCCATATAGGTATTCTAAGCAGACCGTTGCTCACACTCTTGATCAATACTTTCATATGCTTGAATGATCAATGATAATCATTTGATATGTAAGAAAGGATATAGGTATATAATATGTCGTTATTAAGTGTATATACAGAGATACTTTTAAAGGGAAATTTTGTAATGTAATTCGAAGTTCTTATGAAAATATATAATCAAGAAGTTCTATTATATATAATATAAACTGATTTGGGTACTTAAGTTGTAATTCCACAATCACTTCCCTGTGTAAATTAAGGGTTGTTATCACTTAAACTTACTTCCTCAACTTTCTCTCTCTCTAAATAACTTTAATAACTTCTTCAACTTATAGTGTAGGTATATAATTTTTACTTCACATAATTTCTCTCTGGACACTTTTATTGACAAATACTTATCCCAATTAAATACTATCATTAAATAGTATCTAAATACAGTTGTACGTTAATCGCATGCTAGGGACAATCAGGGATTAGCGTGGAGTATCTAAATTTGCTTTTGAGTGCACATAAACTTAATAGAATTAAAGTGCAGGCATAATTAGGTTAAAATAACCGAAATAATTTGCTGTCAACATATTGTAAACACTTTTGACCGGTCCTTGTCAGATAAGAGACAAGAACTATCTATATTGCAACAAAATTAAGCAAATAAAATGTATCCATCACTTCTTCAGATATGCGAGGGCAAATTTATTTATTTAGGTATTGAAAATAAAGTACACATTCACAAATCAGCAAATTAAGTATTTAGTGAATTATCATTTATCATTTATTTGCTTTAATCAAATTAAAAACCAATTTTTGATAAATCTTCTTTAAGTGTATATTGTATGCATTTATTTGTTTGCATATAAACATATGTGTATAACAAAATAAGTTGACAAGCAAAAATGTGTTTAAACAAAAGCGAAAAAAAAATATGTTGATTTACATTTAATTTTATTGATGCAGTCGAGTTTAATGTCTTGTAATTGCCGCTGCTTTCATAGTTGATAGTTGTTGCTTGCTATTCCTATTCTTGCTGTTATGCTAGTTGTTTTTGTTGTACTTGTTAATATCGTGATGACGTTTGTCGGCAATATTGTAATCGATTTGTAAATATTTTTATCAACCAATCAACCACACACGCTGATACAATATGAACTTAACAATGTTGTTGTTAATATTGTTGTTGTTTTTGTTTTGTTACATATTGGTGTTCCCCAAGCAGTCTGTCTGTCTGTCTGTCTCTTTGTCTGCTGCTTTGACTGAATCCATGATGATACGCGTACCCTTCCGATTGTTGTTGCACAATTTGTTTACTTGCCTGTTTGCTGCCTGCTGTGTGTAATAATCATTGTATTTGCAATGCAACATATGTATAGAGACATGTATATGTATACAAAGATTACACATACATTTTGGTCTGATACACACAACAATCGGTCGGCTGCGGCATTCCTTTTGAAAGGTTTCCAAAAAATAAAAAAAAAACAATAACGCTAAGAACGCAACAAAAGGGTTTTATGCAATTTTGTTTGTTGTTTTTGTTGCTTCAGCTTTGTCGATTGTTGTAGTTGTTGTAGTTGTTGTAGTTGTTTCTTGTTGTTTATTATCTGTATTAACATGTTGAGTTGAGTTGCCAAGTATTTATGTAAACTTTAGCTTAGCACTTTACATCAATGTTAATATTTTCTGAAATACTGTATCACATGCGCCAACAGTGTATATTTGCTTGGGGAAGACTGTAGTTAAAGTTGTTATTACTGCTGATTTGTGTTGTAGTTATGAATTTGTATCTGAAATACTTTTTATCTCAAAATTTCTGCAACTTAACTCTAGTATTTTATGAACTGCACTAAAAGTTGATCTCTTAATTTGCGAGCGGAAATTATGAAATTCCTTAAGGATTTGTGGTACTTTTGAAACGTTTGTTGAACACCCCTCAAAATGTCCCTTATAGTGTCCTTCAGAGAATTCTTCAATCCAGCCAGTTAAATGGTATTGTTCAGCTCTTGCTTTAGTATATTTAAGGAACAATGCAGCTGGAAGTTGACAATTAATTTTGAAGTCAATTGCATATAAACTATTGCCATCATCTACATGTTCTGGAAGATTTGCTTGTTCATGTCCATGCACATAGTTTGGGACTCCGCCGCTCGCTACTTTCCCATCTTCATCCTCTTCTTCGTCTTCTGCATCATATTCTTGAGAGTCTTCTAGGTAAGAGTTTTGGTTCAGGCGTTGACTAAGTTGTAGGTTCTTTTGATTTTTTATATCGATGTTTTGGCCATCTTTTTCAGTTTTATTAGTAGCAAAATTTTCGTCCAATAATTTATCATCGAGCAGATCGTCATGTTTGGCGTTTTGGTTGTTCTGTTGGTTTACTGGTACATATTGTAAGTCTTCTTGGTTTTCTTCATTGGCCATTTCAATGCCAAACTTCTCGCTTGTGGTTTGTTTTTCATCATTTATATTATTAATATTTCCTTTAGTCGCTATATCTCTGACTTGATTGCCACCTTCTCCAACCTTTTGGTTGTGATCTGGAAAATCGATGTATATGTGTTGCTGTTCGTCATCTTGTTTGTACTTTTGTTCACTTGACTGTTCATTATCTTGCATGTGTTCAACTGTGGTGTTGGGTTCAATATAGTTTTCAATGAGATTTGCCTCGGCTTTTGGGTTGTGTTCTTGTGTCTTGGTATCTAAGGATATTAAGGCAGAATCTATATATTCCTGAATATCGCTTTCATTTTTTTTAAGATTTTGCTTGTCATTTTCTGTAAAATTTTGTTCAACACGTTTATTAGAGTTGGTAATTTTATTTAATTTCGCTTCCATTTTTTAATTAATTACTAAATTATGTATCAATAAAAAATTTTGAAATAAATAATAATTGTATAAACTAATCTATAATACATAAATGCTTTTAATTTTTAAAATAAAAATTGACGTTTAAAGCTTGGTAGTTATAATTGCTTTCAAATACATTAAAAAGGTTCCCTGTTCAATTTACATAGTTTTTTATTTTACCAGGATAATAATTTCTAACAGATGGATGTTGATTACATACTAGTGCTTGAAAACCTACGACGTTTATTTCTAACATTATATAGATACTGTCATCTATGTAATAGATGACATCTAATCTAAAATATGGGCTTGTCGATTGATGTTGGGTAAATGCTAGTGCTTAAACACCTGCGATGGTTCTAACATTAGATAGATGTTAAGTAATACTTACTATCGGTTAGATATTAATTGTGATAGTCACTTCTAGCATAAGATAGATGTTAAGTAGTGGTTTAATGTCTGTCATGGTAATCTCATGGTAGGTTGATGATGCATAGCGATTAGTGCTTTGTTAACTCGAAGGCTTCGTGGATCATAAAGATAGTAATAGTAGCACAATTATGATATAGCACTTTGGATTATGTTAGCTGTTTTTATGAGTTATTGATTTTTTTATTTGCGCTGCGTAACCAATTTGTCATTTAAAGAAAAAATAGTCAATGTTTTAAATATTTATACTGTTGATAAATGGGAAGATACTTAAGGAAAGGAGATTGTGAAGAGAATATATGCTTACTAAAACGTGGTCGGCAATGACAGCGTAGATAAGTGCTTTCGAAATTCACTTAAAATAACTGCTTACATGATCAATGTTGGTTCTGTAATTCATAGAAAACAAAAACGTGGTAAGTTTTTTCCAATATAACAATTGGATTTACACAATAGATATAACGTAAATCATACGATCTACAAATAGATTTACCAAAAATTTGCTTTGACAAATCACTGAGTTTTTTGACAACATAACTTATAGCATAGTGTCGCTGAAACCGAAAACCATCTAGAGCTTGCCGATTTAAACATAGGAAAAAAAATCGTGTTAATTGTGTTGAATTCCTGAAATCTATGTGGGGTACACAAATCTCCAAATCGGAAAGTTTACTAGCCGCATCGGTAGAAAATAGATCGTCTTAAGGAGTACTGTATTCCAAAGGTAGTAACTTTTTTATGTTGAGTCTCTATTTATAGTCTAACCGACATGTCTTCGTTGTTTGCATTTAAAACTTGTACAACAAAATAAAAATCCATAATAGTTGTTTAATAAACTAATATTAATTGATATTTGGAATATACCATTCCACAAACATCATCATCTTCTTACTTTTTACTTTATATCTGATTTTTTTTTAATAATTAGTGCTGTTTGCTAGCACGTTAGTTATGTTTTCTTTTGTATAATGTTTTTATCACTGACAATGGCAGTTGTTTATTACTAAACTAAAATAATTATTTAATATATCGACGTATATTTCTATAAA
>NC_051846.1:27300250-27318885 GCF_002237135.1 Teleopsis dalmanni
GAAAAGTTTATGGGTTATAGATGTTATTATCTATAGACGTGTTCACGCCTATATATATATATATGGTTTAGTAAGTAGGAAAGGATCTAAAACGTGTTCACGCTTTATATTAGGTTTTAATAGCAGGATATGAACGTGTTCACGCTTATATTTGCTACTGGAAAGGATATAAACGTGTTCACGCTTATGTACGGTGGCTATAGGAGGAATAAAACGTGTTCACGCTTTATATTAGGTTTTCATAGCAGGATATGAACGTGTTCACGCTTATATTTGCTACTGGGAAAGGATATAAACGTGTTCACGCTTATATACGGTGGCTGTAGGAGGGATATACAAATCAAAGGAAAATTTGTTATGTAAATCTTTGTTTATACTTAGCTCTGCGACCGACTTTGTATGTTGTGTTTGACTGTCCAAGTCCCTGGTACGTTCTCTTGTCTTCGAAAGTTGATAACGAGCCTCTGTCTGCTTCTGAACACTTTGCGTGTTGATCACTGACTGCTTTCTTCTAAGTAAATGCGTCTTCTTATATACGCATCAGACCAAACTTTAACGTAGCGCAAAGCTTAGTTTACAGCTGGCTTGGATTTTTGACGTCGTTGCTGTTTTGCGCTTTCGCCGTAGTTAATATGCGCGCGCATCAATTTTAACACAAAGCTCTTTGCACAAAAGCTTTCTTTTGACGTTTCTTGTGTTGTGCATTTGTTTTGTTTTGAAACGTGTTTAGCTTAGTGGCGGTAGTGGCGGCTTTAAATATTTATATTTATTTATTAAAATAAAATAAATATTAAAAATATTAAAAGTACAAGTTTAAATAATAAATAAATAAAGTAGGTACAATATTTATTTATTTGAATATATTTTGCATTCTTTTAAATTTTCAATGTAATCTCAGGTTTTATTCAACTGGTGCAGTTACGTGCATGCGGGGGTGGGTTTATGGTAAGTTATTTACTTTTAAAATATTATATAAAAATTAATCAATTTTTATTTCAGGTATTAACTGCACACTAGTTATATGTAGGTTGGAAATTGGTAAAAATTTCCATCCTTACATTTCCCTCCTTCTCCGAGGAAAATTAATTTGCCACTATCTGCCTGCATGATTTCTGTGCCGTTTCTTTGGGCTCTTGAATATTTTGAAAAATTTATCTTGATGTATACTAACAAGATCATAGTCCTTCTGCTGAAGTACACCTAAGTTATTCATCGGCTTCTGCAGTTTTTGGGTGCTGAATGGTTTTGGAATTCCTAGACTTAGTTCCTGTACTTGTATCAGAGGATTGTCTAGCTTATCTTTCGGACGTGTGGAATCATTTTTTTCTTCTTCTGGCTGTTGCTTTCGTTGACTATCGTGGTTAATTGAAACTTGTTGCAATGATTGTGTCGGACTTGGGGTTTCTTGAGTCAATCGAACTCGTCTGGTATGATCTTCGATTACTGTAACCTTTCGTTGACCTTGTTGTGTTTCAATATCTTGAACTTGATGTTGTTCTACGTATCCTTGTGTATCTTGAATTTTAACTTGTGTTATATGGTGATTCCTCGTTGGATTGATTTTTCTTGGTTGATTAGCTACCTGTGAATTTTCCTTGCCAGGACTTGGATCTCTGTGCCGTTGAATCTTGTATTTTTGCGCTTTGATTATGATTGGTTCTTTCTGTCGTTGTACTTTCTGTGTTTGAGCTTGTAATATTTGCTGAATTGGGTTGACTCGCTGTTGTTCAGATACTTCGGGATTTTCTTTGATAAATATTGGTTTTAATTGGTTTTGTAGTTCTTGTATTTCAACTGATACTATTTCACGGTTTGGTGTGACTCGCTGTTGTATAGATACTTTGGGATTTTGCTTGTTGGGTCTTGAATATTGCTGTGGTCCACACGTTTGAATTTGAACTTCATTTGGAAGTTTACCTACTTTGACCTGATTCTGATTGAACGATTTTAGGTTTTCTTTGAAAGACGTGGCACGTTGCAGTGTTTGGTGTACTGATACTTGCTTCGATTGACTTTGAAATATTTCCTGATCTGGTGTAACTTGTGCTGGTTTAAATGCTTCGGGATTCTTCTTGGTAAGTTTTGGGTCTCCTTGTCGTTGTATTTCTTGCGTCTGTGAATTTTCTCTGATGGGCCTTATGATTTGTGATCTTTGTTTAGGTTCGCATAGTTGGACTTGGACCATTTGTTGAACTTCTGTGACTTGGTTCCGATTGAATGGTTTTAGATTTCCTTTAACTGGCATGACATGTTGGATATTCTGCTGAGTTGATATTTGGTACATTCGATTTTGAAATATATCTTGATCTTGTATGATTCGTGCTGTTACTTGCTTAGCTGTCGGCTGGTTGCGGTGCTGATTACTTCTCTGCTGGTTGAGAATAGGTGACTCGGAATTTGAACTGGGAATAAGTTTATCTTGTATCGGCATAGTAGGTACGCGTCTCACTGTATTTTCCCATAACATCGTTTGTGGATATTCAACTTCTATGCGACCAACTATTACTTCCTGTCGAACACCGCGTCGACTCATTTTATCCTGTTCTGCGCGAAGTTCTTCGAAGTCATCAGCTAGTATTGTTAATTCTGTTAAGCTCGAAAAGTCTCGACGTTTGATGTACATTTGGTACTCTGTGCGCATGTTTCGGTATATTTGCTCCAATTGCGAATCTTGGTTTATGCCTGTGTGTCGCATAAGATATTTGATTTCCAGTACATAATCTTTAAAACTTTCATGTTCCTTCTGAACTCGTGCTCGCACCTCGTCTTCTAATCTGTCGAAATACCTATGTGGAAGGAAAAATTTTAGAAAGTCCATCTTGAAGCTTGACCAAAGGTTCCAATGCTTATTGTTGTTGCGGTACCACATCAGTGCTTTGTCTTCAAGCAGTATGGGCATCATCCTGGGAACTAAATTCACGTTGATGTAGTCAAGGTCCGCTACCTCTTCTATGCTTTCCACAAAATCTATGGGATCTATTCCTCCATTGTATTTTACAGACCATTTTCGTATCCGCTCCACGGTTTGTGCATACGATAAGGCCATGATGTGCTGCTTATGCGAACGTCTTGTATGTTTCTCTGTTTAACTGGCTTGAATTGGACTACGGATGAAAGTATTTAGATTTTATCTTTTGATCATGTTAGTTTGTGCCATGGTAACGTGGATATTACTTTGATTTAATTTTGAGAAGTCTGTCTGTCCCTGCTCGGGCGCCAATTGTAACGACAATTTTTCGTCGCTCTGTTTGCCGGGGTAATACTCAGGGGTTGGTCCTGGGTCGTTACAATAAATTTGTATTCACAAGAACAAGACTTCTCAAATAAAAGATTGTGTGTTAAATTTCAATATTTATTTATTATTAAGTTGTCTTAAAACTAACAATGTTTATTCATTTATATTTGATATGTATAAAAATTATTATACCTGTTGTGGAAGAAAAGTTTATGGGTTATAGATGTTATTATCTATAGACGTGTTCACGCCTATATATATATATATGGTTTAGTAAGTAGGAAAGGATCTAAAACGTGTTCACGCTTTATATTAGGTTTTAATAGCAGGATATGAACGTGTTCACGCTTATATTTGCTACTGGAAAGGATATAAACGTGTTCACGCTTATGTACGGTGGCTATAGGAGGAATAAAACGTGTTCACGCTTTATATTAGGTTTTAATAGCAGGATATGAACGTGTTCACGCTTATATTTGCTACTGGGAAAGAATATAAACGTGTTCACGCTTATGTACGGTGGCTATAGGAGGGATATACAAATCAAAGGAAAATTTGTTATGTAAGTCTCTGTTTATACTTAGCTCTGCGACCGACTTTGTATGTTGTGTTTGACTGTCCAAGTCCCTGGTACGTTCTCTTGTCTTCGAAAGTTGATAACGAGCCTCTGTCTGCTTCTGAACACTTTGCGTGTTGATCACTGACTGCCTTCTTCTAAGTAAATGCGTCTTCTTATATACGCATCAGACCAAACTTTAACGTAGCGCAAAGCTTAGTTTACAGCTGGCTTGGATTTTTGACGTCGTTGCTGTTTTGCGCTTTCGCCGTAGTTAATATGCGCGCGCATCTATTTTAACACAAAGCTCTTTGCACAAAAGCTTTCTTTTGACGTTTCTTGTGTTGTGCATTTGTTTTGTTTTGAAACGTGTTTAGCTTAGTGGCGGTAGTGGCGGCTTTAAATATTTATATTTATTTATTAAAATAAAATAAATATTAAAAATATTAAAAGTACAAGTTTAAATAATAAATAAATAAGGTAGGTACAATATTTATTTATTTGAATATATTTTGCATTCTTTTAAATTTTCAATGTAATCTCAGGTTTTATTCAACTGGTGCAGTTACGTGCATGCGGGGGTGGGTTTATGGTAAGTTATTTACTTTTAAAATATTATATAAAAATTAATCAATTTTTATTTCAGGTATTAACTGCACACTAGTTATATGTAGGTTGGAAATTATTACAAAATTTCCATCCTTACAACATGAATTAAAAAAAAAATTAAGTTTTAAATACAAACAAGAGCGTAGATTTCATTTCTTCGTAGTGACTTCCTACTTTCTTAGCATTTCAATTAGTTGAGATACTCGCGTTCCGTAATAATAATTCTACACATATGAGTAACCACAGAAAAGTGCATTCAAATTAGCTTGTACTTCTGTGTGTATATTTAGTGTCCACATAATTCTAGAGTTTATTGCATTTCTATGTCAAAATTCTAAGGTGTCTGGCTTTGTGGTTTATGTTGTTCTTCAACTGCTTGTGATTACGGGCTTCTTTTTCTTCTTCTTCTATGCCGGTTTCTTTAGAAGCCACAATATTAGGCTTCACACTGACTACCAGTAGGTAATGCATTTATTAGTTGGACTTTCTTCCTTGGGAATGTGTGTTGTATACTCGACTAACCACATACGCGGCCTAGCATATCTGATGTACCACAAAATCACAAACACACACATACAAATGCAATTCAATGCAGATGAAGTTTTTGTTAGTCCTTTCGTAGGATCAAGGCATGCCGCTTATTTATTAAATGCACGTATTATCTGAGCACACTTATACTAATACATACTCACTTTCAGACGTTTGTATTTCGACGCAAATGCATTCAACCAAAACACACCTCTAAATATACATCTGAATGGTAGTGTCTGTTAGTTTGTTTGCAAAGGTATTTGGGTTAAGTGTGTGTGATGTGTGATGTGTGTATGCGTGTATGAGTAGAAGTAAGTGGCCATAAATTTACGCAATTTGTGTAAATATTCCACGAACAAGGTTTCTATCTTTATCCTTAAATTATGTTATTTTTGGTTTATTCACAGACGAAATTATGGTGTAGTTTGTTTTGTGTACAATGGCGTCTAATGAATGCTCATTACTCGGAGAAGTTGTAAAATATAGTTTAGTTTAAAAATTTATATTAAAAAAATGATAGCAATAGTGGGAATATAGTGCAGGTGAGAATTTAAGTAAATTTAAGAAAATATTCTTAACTCTAATGGGATGGCATGATTCGGGAATAAGTATACTGACGTTGAAAACATTAACTATCTCTCATTAATATAGAATGCAGTAGATGTGGTTCTGACAATCCTTTAGAGGTATATCTTCTGCTCAAAAAGTACTCGGATTTTGTAAATAAAACACAAATTTAAATTTTATTCCAAATTTATTTTATCTCCTTCAAAATATGCTCCTTCTGAAGCGATACACATATGCTAACGCTTAACCCAATCTTCCATACACTTTTCATAGGCCCGTGAGGGTATGGCGTTTAGTTTCTTCAACGAATTCTCTTTTACCGATGCAATCGACTCAAAACGCTTACCACGAAGGGGCAATTTGATCCGGATCTGGCGAATATGGTGCCTGAGCGATGACAGTGGTGCCGTGTTTGGTCAAAAAATCGCGTACAACAAGAATTTTCCATAGTAAAAATCGCTAAATGCACTCGAGGTAGTCTCATATTAACAGCTGCTGTAAAGAAACTAATTGACAGATCGCGTTTAAATTTGCACCATATATCAAGAAAGGATGTACCAATATAACAAAAGAAAATTTTTTGAAAAAGGGGTCTATTACTTAAGGAATAGTTAATAAACAACAAAATCCGGATACTTTTTGAGTAGGAGGTATTCTTCCATACCTCATAATAGAATAAAAATCTTACCGCTTGTTATGAATTTATATGCCGAGTCCACACACACAACTGAGTGATGATACAACGGTTTATAAACTGTTAGTAAGCGTCGTACATAAAATCATAACAAGCGGTAATATTTTTATTCATTTAAAATGCATTTATTCATTTAAAATCCGCTTATCTATCGATATTAATAGACTTTACTCTCATTAGTAAGGAAATTGTAGTGCTCAGTTGAGAATCGATGATATCAAAAGGTTCAATATCTCTTTACTTTAGTAAGTTGCTAAGGTTTCGATATGAAGATTGGTATGTAGGATTGCCGAAAATAGGTATCAAAGCGCTTATACGATTCTTATAAGTGGAATTGGTATGACTGAAAGCATCTAAGTGCAGTTTCGGAAGCTTAGCTCAATGTTATGGACCTATAGAATTCATAATTTCTAGCAAACAGCAGTTATATAGGTTTACATATAATTAAAGATAATTGAGAAATGATGAATATGTGACAAATGTCGAGAAACCCATTTACGATCTCTTGATAACATACCAAATTTACTTACTATAGGCTACTTACTGTAGTGAATATAGTTCACTATTCTTCACTATTTGCTATACTAAACAGCGGTACATCTACTTTATTGTTTTAGTTGAATCGTTGGGATCAACATTGGGAAAACCTGGTAATTTATATTACATTTATTTTTTATTTCAGGTATGACAGAATAGCTATTGGAAAATCTTTTATAAGGCGACCATCTCTTTTGCTGAATACAAAGTCATCAAAATAAGTTAAACTTTCATGGATCCAAAACATAAATTATTTTCTCTAATCAAAGCACAAATCAAAGATCAACAAAATTGTATACCGTATATACATATACCGTATATTTAAACATTTAAAAGTAAGTAGGTTTCTATCAGTTCAGTATTTATTTAAATTTTCATTTAGCACTACTAATTAAAACAATGTCTAAAATCAATTATTTTCGAAATTGACAGAGCATGTACTATTATTACCGTTATAGTTACTTGAAACGTCAACATAATGCATCCAAGTAACCAACACCCGCGAAACAAACGCAGCTACACAAAAAATCACACAAAATTTAATTGAATTCCCAAATGAATAGTCCCTCTCATCTTTATGAACTTTCTCAACACTGTCTTTTATTGATCCCTGTTTCTTCTGCTCTTGTTTAACTGATTGAAAAAACTGTTCCACACCATTTCCGTCTATGGGCTGGTTTAGATCTACCTGGAACTTATTGGACGCCTCCTTATTTTCGTATTCCTGTTCACTTAAAGAATCTATGAAGTCCTCTTCAGATTGATCTGTAAGTGACTTCAGTTCCGTTTTACACTGACCTAGCGGTTTGGCCTCCATACTACCCACATTTTCTTGACCCTGTTCTGGAGACTGAACGACGCTTGAAGACGGCAAAATTTGTTCTTCAGAAAGCATTGTTTCAACTAAAAATAAATAGATTTATATCCCTCGTAGTTATTGACCTTCACACGAAAACTTACTTACTTTTTAGACATGCCTCTAATGGTATCAAAAAAAAATTTGATTTGGAATTTGAAGTTGACAGAACTCAAATAGTTTTTATAATAAATATAAAATAATTTTTTTTAAGATATAAGAATTTAAAAATTTTTTATATTACTTTGTTTAGATCTGATTGAGGTAGACAACTATTTATATCAAATTTGGATTTTGTAAAATAAAATTTAATAGTATCTAGTTTCGAACATAAGCCCTTGCAGATTGTGTATAATTTTTCAATTTTGATGGATAGAGCAAAAATAAAATAAAGGTTATAATTTGAAATATCATTTGTGTTCATTTACGAAAAAAGTTTTTAATAATGTGTAAGAAGTATCACTTATAGTAAGTTAGTAGTAACAGATATAAAGATAGTTTGAAGACTTGCAATATAAGTCGTTTCAAAGAATATTGAATTCTAGAAGAACAAAGAATTTCACATTTTTATTTTACTTGATTGTCCAAATTTTGAATAATGCTGGGGGTTTTTATTTCCCTCTAAGACATTCTATGATGCACATTTCATCATCTAAAAAATTAGATCCGAACAAATTGATCCCAATAAGATTTTTGTTCGTTTAAATGAATCTTAAGACTAACTTATAACTAACAACTTTGCTTATATTTATAGTGAGGATTCGAAGTATCGAATCCTGATAAGAGAATTTGTTGTTTATTTAGGCCGAACAACGAGAATAATATTTTTAATTACAATGTTTATTTAGAGATTTTAAAGTATAATACGGTATGTAATTATAATAGAATACAATGAGAACATTTCATTGTTTGGTTAGGCTGAACAGCGATAACAATCTTTTTAGTTATAATGTTTAGTTAAAGATAATAGAATATAATAAAATATAATGTAGATCTTTCGTTGTTTGATTAGGTCAAACAACGATAATAAAATATTTAGTATAGGGATAAGATAAGAGAATATAACTCACGCGTCTCCCAAATCCGGCCCTGTGCTTAGTTTCATTAACGGAGCAATCATGCGATATTATTCGAACGCATGGTTCATACCAAACGGGACATCCATTTGTTTGTCTGGAGAAGTTCCCTTTTGGCCACGGTTGCCACTTATGGTACTTTAGTACCAAAATTGGTACTTTTTCTTTTTTTTTTTTCGTTTGGTACTCACGTTCAAAAAATGGTACATTTTTGACGACCCAACTTTATTGTGGATATTTCCAATTAATGTTTTTTATAAATGCAACTTTGCACTATTTTATATTTTGTTCATTTATAACACTATGAAAAACACAGAACGAGAAAACAAAAAGGTCCAAAAAAATTTTGGACCTTCTTTTACAGAAATGGTACCTTTTTAAACCAATTTTGGTACAGAACAAAATTTTCAAGTGGCAACCGTGCTTTTGGCTTCGGTAGCTCTCAACTTCGCAAAAGTGCGCTCGGTCTCTCCTGCTTCAGCTTTCGAACAAGCAAGTTCAATACTTCTTAAAAAAATAAAAAAAATATTTAACTTATATAAATCATTATAACTGAAGGCTTAACAATCAACCTATTTTTTTTAATCGTACCATATAATATGTAAAATTACCAGAAATATCTAACAACTGATGGAAATATTTGAATTTAATTCAATTAAATTGTTAGTCTTAAAAATGGCATGCAAGCAATTCCTGTGGGAATCTATGAGCGTAACTTTTTATTATATTTTCAATTTAAGAAATTGCAAATAAAAATAAAGCTAAAGTTGAAATACTTGAAAATCAACATAATTTCTATGAAAATAACAGTAAAATTGTGTCCATTTTGAAGCGCACTTAAAATGCAAAGGAAAACGTTTGCCTCAAAAGCACTTACCAAACCACTTCAATTACCTTAAATGTATCTGTTTATTTACAAATGCATGAATACGTTTATATGGACAAAGTAGTAGTAGAGAGTAAGGTTAGTCAATAGTGGACGGGAGTGAAGCAGAAGTGGGCAGAAGTGGCAGAATGCAGGCAAAAGGACGCTTTTATATAATATTAAATAGCTAAAATCAACAATCTTAACAATTTAAGGAATATTAAAAGATTAAAAGGCAACAAACAACGAATCCATTGAGTGAAAGTACAAGCATATTTAAGGAGTACCAAAAATTGGCGGCACTTAACCAACGGAAATCAGCGTGCACACGGCAAAGGAAGCGGAAAGTATCTGCATTCAAATATACCAAAAATACACCCAACACACCAACACACACACACACACACAAACACACATACACACATTTGAAAAGAAACTCTTTTATGTTGTAACGAAGAAGAAAATATAAATAAAATAAAATTTTATGTTTTCAATTTCCTGCCGTACTTTTTTGCACTCCTGTGTGTTGTTATTCGTGGTGGTATTGGTTTACTAATGGCGGTGAGGTATGTCGATGTCGATGCTGGGGTATGTTGGGCATTATGGGAAAGCAATCGGCTTGTGTGCGTTGCGTTGTGTTGTGTTGTGTTCAGTTTATGACATTTTGTTTGTAATTTAATAGTTGAAAGGATTTAATTTACGCTGAAGGAGGTGATATAATTAATGAGAGTATGTTGACTGTAACAATTGAAAGCTGTCGCATAATTGTTATTAATTAAAGAATTGTTGCAGCTTCTTCAAATTATTTGTAAAAAATTAAATGGCAATCAAACAAAACAAAAAAAAAAAATAAATTAAATAAAAATAAGAATGCTAGGTTATAAAAAGTATGTGTGAAAAAAAAAAACTGATGTAAAGAAATCAAAGAAAAATTCAGATTAAGAGAAAAAACACGTAACATATTCATCAGATAAGCTTAACGGCCGACAGTATTGTTAACAGCAGGGTTCCATTATAGCATCAAACTGACATAGATTCACACAAACCCGCATAGAGATATGGGGGAAATGTAAAAAAACAAACACATTGAAGAACAAAACAAAGTTAAACTCTAAATGCTTTACTAACGAACTTTATTCAATTATGCAAAGGGTGCACACAATATAGAGAGGTGAAAGTACATGAGACCAGGAGAGGTTCAGACAAGCGGGACACGTTGGTAAAATATATACAATTTTATACTTTGTCATTGCATGAAAGTGTGAATATAGGAATTGTAACTGTGTGTGTGTGTGTGTGAGTGAGTGTTTGTGTGCAAAGTTGGTTTGAAAAATATACCAAAAATGCACAAAATAAAAATAAACTCAAAACAATAAAAAGCAGAAAACAATAAAAATAGTATAAAACAAACCTGTTAAATGGAAAAAAAATCAGATTACGTACAAATACAGTAACACGACAACATAGCCAGGACTTTAGTGGTAACACTTAAAAAAAAATCAAAAAAAAAAGGCGCAAAACCCATTGAACAGCACGTGAAGGTATACAAAAAAAAGAAAAGAGAAAGTGAAAAGAAAGAAAGTAGCTGAAAAAAAATTTGTAGGAAATTGAATGTATGCGAGATTAAGCCGACTGATAAAATGCACAAGTTACGAGCTGTTTTACAAAAGTGCTCATACACAAGTGCCTGGAGTAGTTGCCAAATACCCATGCCGCCAACCGCCACCAAACGCCACCAAGCGCCACCAGCGGCCACCGTTGGCATACTGTTGGAGCCACCGAAAAAAAAACACTAGCCGAAAGCGGTAGTTTTGGATTATTTGTTACCAGTTGGTCAACTGAACGGCACAGTTCATATTTATTCATCTACGACTATCGATAGGTGCCAAAATGCTTCAAAACTTTTTTGTTCAAACCTTCATTTGGTTTTGGTAAGCGCCTGGCGCTATTGTTGCAGTCACAAGTGTGTTATGGAGTTTGGAATATAAAATGCATTTTACTTTGAGAAAAAAACCAAAAAAAAAAAAATGCAGTAGTATAAAAAATATTTTTTCCAAACTAATATGTACATATATAACTACACTTTAGATACACAAAGTTTTTTATGTTTATTTGTTTTTCCAGATAAATCCTTTTTCCTTTGATTATGTGGAAGCGTTTGCATGCTCAGGCCGCCTCATGCTAATTCATTTATTTAAAGCCTAAAGGTTTATTTATTTGTATTTAACTTATTTTTTATTTACGAGTACCAGTACCAGTACCAGTAGCAGTAGCAGTTGTATTTGCTGTATAGTGCAGAGCATTTTATTCCAAACTCTTCACAGCTTTTATGGAAGTTTATTCCTCAACTGGTTTAATTCAAAGTTTTTAATTAAATTTTATTGAAATCGTGTACACACAAGTGTTAATAACTTTTAAAAAACATTTTACACATATAATATTTTTAATTGAACTAAGCTAGGTGTCGGTACTCATATGCTCAATGGGTTAAGTTTTTATGAAAAATTTATGAGCACTTTGCGGAATCTAATAGTTAATATATCAACTTAAAAGATTTAAATGTTGTCTATGGGCACTCAATTAAATTATATGAGATACAGCAAAAAATTAATAAAAATTGTTATATCAAAGAGGATCCGATATTTTATTGGATGTTTGCATGCAGTTTGATGAATTAATTAAGAGTGTTTCCATAGTAAAAATCGCTAAATGCACTTGAGGTAGTCTCACATTAACAGCTGCTGTAAACAAACTAATTGACAGATGGCGCTCAAATTTGTACCATATGTCAAGAAAGGGTGTACCAACATAACAAAAAAAATTCTTGATAAGGTTTATTACTTAAGGAGTAGTTAACAAACAACAAAATCCGGATACTTTTTGAGCAGAATCTAAAATCATAAAACTAATTGAGTAACACCTAGCTTAGTTCAATTAAAAATATTATATGTGTAAAATATTTTTAAAAGTTATTAACACTTTTTCTTTTAGTTTATGACATAAAACAAAATAATATCCTTATATTAAAATGGCTAAGAGGGCCATTGAAGTAGATTTATATATACAGTAAGATCCCACTTAACGCTGTTTCGGTTTAACGCTCTTTTATTTCAACCCGAACATTTAAGCATATGTTTGAATCAACAGACGGAGAAGAGAAACAATCAATAAGAGAATTTTGGAAAAACTACAATATCATAAATGTTATAGAAAACATAAACCTTTCTTGGAATGAGATAATAGAAAGATCTTTGAAAAGAGTATGGAAGAACATTTGACTAGATTTAAGTAAGAGCAAAGACATTGGATGCTCTGTCGATATGGATGAAGTAGTAAAAGAAATAGTGGAATTAGCGAAAGAAACCGGTTCAGATGCGGTAAATGTGGAAGACGTCGAAGAAACAGTTCAAGAAAGGAGCAAATAGTTTTTCTAATGATGAGCTCAAGGAATTAATTGAGCAAGAAGAAACAAAAATATTCTTAGTAGTGATTTCGAAGAAGAGCAAAAAGAATTTTCGATGGTGTTTGTAAAAAGGAATTTGACCACAACAACTGAAATTATGAACCAATTTTTTGACAGGAGTTGAAAAGCAAGACGGGGTGTTATAGATGATTTATCCACTTATCAACGGCTTCTAGCAGAACACAAAAGGGAAATCGTAAACTGCATTAGATGCCTTCTTGACAAAAAGGCAGAACACTGGAAACACAAAATAGACTGAATGACCTGACTGACTTAAAATTTTATTTATTTTCATATATATTCGTTTATATTGTTTTTGTTTATGTAAGAAATAAATATTTGATTCTATTATTATTAAAACTACTAAATTATAACTATTAAATTTAATACCTAAGCAATTTTGTATCAACCTTCTCCAAACCCCATTAGGGGGTTCATCTAACCCCTCATTATCATGTTAAGATAGCCTCGTTTAGCGGTGTTTCGCATTACGCTCTATTTTGATGGAACGTGTCCTACGTGTTAAACAGGGTCTTACAGTATAAGTATATGTATATACAGTCAAACTTCCATAACTCTAAGTACCATTTTGCAAAGAAAAGGTTCGACTTGTGGAGACTTTGAGCAAAAAAATTTTTTTTTCTTCTTATTTTAAAACAAATCAAATACAGCACAGAAATTATAGTGAAGTGAAACATTCAAAAATTAGGGTTTAAAATTTTAATTTTGTTTCTTATATTCAGTAAAAAAAGCTTCCAATTTATTCCAAACCTCATAGTGATCATCAGTTGGAGTATCATTCGTTTGTTAATAAAAATTCAGAATTTTGAATGAGTCTTCTACTACATTCTTGGAAGGCTAATAAACAATTTCATTCACCAAACCCTCCTCATTACTTTTCGTTTCACTTAGAATTAGATCCAGTAATTCAAAGCTACAATGTTCCATAATATCGTCATCTATAGGAAAGTTTGATGTACAAATTTCATTGTCAAGCCTTATATAATCGTTAAGAGAAGCATAGAAGTTATTTACTTTAAACCACGCTACCAGCGACTGGCATTTGCACAAAGAAGCACTTCCCCTAACACCAAAATAGATTCATACTTAAAACAAAAATTTGACTTGTAGAATGCACTTTCCCACATTCCAGAAATTCGAATTATAGAAGTTTGAGTTTTGGAAGTTTGACAGTATTGTATATAAATTTTACAATTATGCGAATTTTTTTCTTTATTTTTTATTTTAATATTCATTAACCATTACATATCAAAAAAAATAATGACTTTTACTTTTAGTCATTACGATTTAGTGATTATAATCACTTTCAAAATTAGTGGCATTTGCTTGCTTGTCATTAACATTAAAGCGATCTTTAATTTCGATGTAATGCATCCATGTAAATAATAGCCGCAAAACTACCGCTGCAATCGGAAAGAATAGAGTTGATTTAATTGAACTCCAAAACGGATAGTTCACCCTATCTTCATGAACTTTCTCAACACCGGCTTCTATTTCTCCCTGATCTTCTGCATCTTGCATCTTATATTGATTCATATATTCGGTTACTTCTGCAGCCTCTTGACTTTCGTACTCATGCTCACTTACGGGTTCTATAAAGTCCTCTTCATATTGACCTGAGAGTGAGAGCAGTTCCTCTTTACACTGACCTGGAGCTTTAATTTCCGTAGTAACCCTATTTTCTTGACCCTGTTCTGGAGACTGAATGGGGGTTGAAGATGGCAAAATTTGTTCCTGAGACATAGCGTTGAATGACATGATTTCAACTATAAAAAAATTAATGAGTTATAATATTTGCAGTTAATGGCTTTGGTATGAAATTTTACTCACATTTCGGAAATAGCTGTGATAACTTTTAAATGACAGTTTGATCTTTCAGAATTCGAAGTTGACTGAATTCAAATAATATTTAAAATGTGTATTTAATAATTATGTATATAACATATAATAATTTGAAAATTTTTTGGGTTACTTAGTTCACATTTAACTAAGATATAAAAATAGTAAAATATATTTTACGAAATCGGTAAAATAAAATTTAATCGAATCTACTTTTTATACCTGTGACTGCTGAATTTCATTAAAGAAGTTAATTATTATTTATTAGAGGATAAGAGGATATAAGAGGATTATTAATAAGATTTTTAGTTATTGTTAAATTTTTTGTTTATATATAAAAAAATATGTCTTACACTTATTTACCTAATTTAATAAAAATTATAGATTCTTAAGTTGAGTGTGGCTTGCTACAATTCGTAGACGCGTGGATCCGTTCTTGTGTTTCATACCAAGCCTTGTGTCTATCTTTGGTTTATCGTTATGCTTTAAGAAATGTGACAGAAGAGTTATTTTTTCCTCATAGTTCAACTATACATGATAATGTTATTGTATTTTATATTTATTAGAGTATCTATTTAAGAAGTGTTTATATCTTCTTTATTGAAAAATTTATTATAATATATAATAGTAGTGTTTTGACCAGAGAGTAGTGAATCCAGTATTGTTTAGCTTGGGTGCCTGCTTGTGAAGGGTTATGACCACGGTGCTTTAAAAATCACACGTATCAAGATAATACGCCAATAAACAATGCACCCATTGGAAATTCCCGAGAATTTCCGTCAGCGCCAATTAAAGTTATGTGTTTGCCATAATTTTCTCCTTGGTAAGTTGTGAGACCCACTCTACCTCTGCTGATCTTTAGTGTAAATATGCACTTTACCGCCGAATTAAAGTAAAATAAAATCCTTTTTCTCGCGTAAGTTTGGGTATTAACCACAGTCATCACCACTCTTTCAAACTTAGTTGGTTAGGACAGCCGCGGGCCCGTACCCCCGTCGTACTAGACTACTACCACCGGTCAGGTATCGCAAGTGAGGACACTCACTTACTACTATTCACTCTTCAAACAGTATCGATATAGCGCCGGGATTTTAGTCGCCTCTAACGACAGACATGCCATTTACGTAGACACCTCGTCTTGAAGGCTTAACACCACGGAACTTAGGGGAACTCCATATGAGCTCTGAGGAATTTCGCCGGTACCAGTTGAAGCTGTGTTTGGGCATAACTTTCACCGTGGTGAGAAGGACCAGAGAAGCAGTCAGTTTTAAAGTATTGTATAATGCAGAAAAGTTTTTAAAAAAGTGTCCGCAGGTTCTGTTAGTTACAACCTTATTAGTCGCCAGGATTTCTTGGATGTATTGAAAGTGCGTGTGCCAGCACATTTGGGTGACTACCAAAACGGCTTAGATATATCTTATAATGTTTGTACAAGGAGTACAATGTTGGGTTGTAAGTTTTAGCGTAACCAGTGGTTAGTGCAATAAAATTTAATACCATATATCAACTTATTATAATAATAGATGATAATAATTTTAGGCTCATGATGTGAGTGAGTGTAGAAATGTGTAGTAGCTTTAGATGGTGTGGTTTCTTGAGTTACATAAAATTTAATATTACAAAAAAGTAGTTATTATTGCGCATTGGAACATTAGAATATATGAAGTGGGTTTAATATCTGCTAAAGGTTTACATGTATGTTGATCCTTTTTTCGAGTCAGCGCAACTGGGCACTTTTACTCTTTGATAGCTGGGGGTACTACAGGGTCCCATCCATCTCATTGACTAACTTATGTATTCCCTATAAGCTTCATGATTATTCAGTGATTGATTTAAGATCTGCGTACCTCCCAGTGCGGAGAGTGATTACTCTAAGATTAGATAGTGGTAAGTCCATTTTCGCATATAACTTCAGGGCTCTGTCCCTTATGTATTTTTTGATCGGGTCTATTCTAAGGTCTCTTAGCATGTCGTTTGTGCGGATGTACCAAAGCACTTTGAAGAGCCTTCGGAGAGCCTGACTTTGAGCAACTTCTAGCTTTTGTATAGTAAAGTCGGCAGCTTTGCTATACGCGACACAACCATAAAGTAATGCTGGTCTAATTATCTGGCTACATTATTGTATATTTATAACATTGTATTTATTAATTAAAATTTTATATTTAAATTTTTTTTTCGTATATTGCATTATTATAAAAACATTATTTTAAACAAAAAGCATTAAACTCTGCTGTGTTGCTTAATTAAAACCACAATAAACGATAACATTGGAACCAAGCAGTTAACCAATAATCTACCAACAAACCAATGAACTTGCGTAAACAACTGAATGCGGAGACAATGGTGTCCTTAAACAGGACTGAATATGTAATATGTGCACTGAGTCGTCGAGGCTCCTAAACATGCACATTGCCATCGATTCACGTAAGCTCACTGGCATTAAGTGTGAATATGTTGTAACGTGTAAATGTCATTTTAATTGTGTGGAAAGTTTTGTCACGTATTTGACTGGCAATGCTTTTATTTTAGTGCATTATTTTCTAGTGTTTCGCACGTTTTCCCATTTCCCATTTCCATTTTCCATTCATCGAAGTTCAGATAAAGCGAGCAATTTCGTTTTTTAATAATGTCGAAAATTGAAATGGAATAACAAAATTAACAAGTTACAAAATTACTAAACTTAAACTGAATTTTACAACGAATTTTTGTCGTTTATATTTAGTGACTTTATTTTAAATTTAAAAAATTACAAATTTCAAATAAGTTTGTAGTGCACTGAATTGCATAAATCATCATAATTATTAATACTAATTTCGCAAATGATTTATTCACCCAGAAATGTGCATTAATTGCAAGTGGAGAATTAAGTTTCACGTTATGATTCAATATTGTAAAATACTTTTTTGGAAAATTTATGACTTTGTGCAGTTGCTTAGCAGACGCAGTGTCTCGCGATACTGCACTATTTACTAGAGTTCGAGTCAGGACTCGCTTACAGGACGAGGCGCCTTAATGCACTTCCAATAACAAATTTTTGCATACAGATTCAGTTTCAGATTCCATTAACAATTTACGTCCTCGTAGAACAATGACACACTCGCGTACAAACTTACATGCATAAATTTTCAATTTATTAAAATTTTACTGTTTACAACCGTTTCGATACGTGCTAAACTTGCAGATACAAAATATTTTCTAATTTCGAAATAAAGTTGTACTTTGGGACGCATTGTATTTGTGTACGTTTATTTGACAGTCACAGTTGACATTTAGGACCCATAAAACTTTGATATTTAAAAATAAATAAAAATGAAAATATTGGTTCGCCTTGCTTTCGCTCTCTTTAGCCTTGTACGAGGCACGAGGTTCTATGTGATCAGTTTTTAATGGAAAAATGTGAATTTATGGTGACTGCAAAGTTTACTGCTTATGTATAAAAAGCAACAACAACAGTGAATGATTGCATAAAAAATATAGATTTAAAAAATTGGTAATAAAATTTCAACCATAAAAATAAAAATGTGTATTCAAAATAATGATGTGCATCGAGATTCAAATTATATTGACTTTGTTGCCTGTGGCAGTGTTGGAAGGTTGCATTTGCCTTCGACGTTGAAGGAAAATTTAAATTTTTCCTTTAAATTCCTTGTGTGGTTTTATGAAATGCGCTGCGACTGATGACAGTTATCTATATCTGTATATATTGTATTGTGTTTTAATAGTAAATGAAATCATAAAGCATGAAATGAATTCATCATCCATTTGGATATATAGTGTATTGGTACA
>NC_051846.1:27318985-27326877 GCF_002237135.1 Teleopsis dalmanni
TTAGACGGCCATGGTGTGATGCGTCAGCAGTCTGAATAACCACGTTTAAAGTTTGAATACTAACGTTTAATGGCTGTTTTTAATAGTGCAGATTTCGGATAAAAAATTAATAAAACAAAAAAAAAAAATTAATACTCGAATTTACTATAAAAGCATTGTTTAAGAAAAAAAAAAAAAAAAAAAAAAATAAAGTTATTAAAACCTTTACCCCATAAGTAAAAGTCAAAATTGCAATTCAATTCAAACGTTTTGTTTTCTTAAATATTCTTTTTGGCAAACAATCAATCACCCTATCCACTAAATTCAAAGTTATGAACGAAGAACAATTTTGGATATGCCTATAAAACTACAAAGATTAAAACTTAACATTTAACATAATTGTTGGCACTAATATAGTACAGGTGACGAAATAAGATTCTTAATTATTTACAAGCCTTAAAAATAACATTTTATATTAAACTAAACTTATTACGCAGTTTCTAATATCAAAATATTTTTATAATTCTATTGCTGCTAACCAGATGAGAATTGTAATTTTTAAACACTTCGTATATGTACAAGACAATGGCTAAACAAAACTATATTGAAGCTTTGTGTATTTGTATACATTCAAAATGTACAAAATTAATATAGCAAAAGTTTGAACTGCAATGTAATTGATATATACGTTATCTTCTTCTACTAAATAAAATACAACAAGGCTTATTATATACAATATACTGATGTATTGCAGAATTCCAGGCATGACTAACGTAACAGTGGGTTCGAAAAAGTTATCTCAAAATAAATAATATTAAAATAAATTCATTACGTTATTTACAATAGTCTGCGAATTTTTATGTACTATTATTGCTAACTGAATGAGAATTGTAATTCTTAGACATCGTATTTAAATAAACAACACTGTCTAAAGCCACATAATAAGTGTGAAATTCTGTGTTCTGTTTGTATTTTATAAATATATAGAAAGAATGGTGTTTTGTATATTGTATATGTGAAGGTAAGGCCATTGTTACGACCTCATGTGTGATTTCAGATAAAATTTCGCATTACCATATAGAGTACGGATTGTGCTGAACACATACATAAATTGTGAATATAAAACTTTGCCGTGTACTGCAAGGTTTTATATTCAGTTTTAAATTAATGAAAGAATGCAAAAAATCAAACAATTTTAGAGCTCTGTCATGGACTCTCTGGAGTCTCAATTCCTTGCGTATATCTCGATTTCTGATATACCATATTTTTTTCCTTTAGTGTCATATCATACAATATTTTGACAAGTTTAAAGTTTCTAATATTAAATAAAGCACTATTGTTGTAAGACATACAACCATAAAGTAGTTCAGATCTAATCACTTGCCTATAAAGCCCATTAGAATTTATTAAAACTTTAATAGAATTCCACGGAAAATTTAGGTGTTGGCACTGTAACGATGCTTTATATCACATTTAAATTTTTCAGATTAAATTAAAAGAAATATAATGCATATGTTATTCCCTACTGTATACAACTTACTTACAACAAAAACGATTCCTCATACTTTTTAATCGAATTAACACAACATTAAACAATGACAGCATCAACTTCAAAAATGTCATACTCCTTAACCATTATCGCAACTATCATCATCAACGTAATTGACTATTAATTCAAAGGAGAAAATCTGTCGAAAACCTGCTATGTTGCATACATAAACGATAAAATTTTATTAATGGAATAAAAATAATTTTCATTTGTAAAGGAAAGAGTAATAAAAAACTTTCTGCAATGACACCTGTTGCATTACTCTAAGACAGGATTGTGCACACTATTTTTAAGTTGTGATATAAGATGGCTTGTAAAGATTTTAGTAAAAAATTAAAAAACTATATTCACAAAAATATGTGAGGAAGAAAGCAGACTCGTTGATTGAAGGATACATGTAACCATCACAATTCATTATTCTAGGCACTAGCTTGCACCAGGATGAGTTTTGGATTTAAACCGATTTCAAAAATATAGGATTACATTGTTTATATTATCTGCATTATTTTCGAAGGGACCTACTTTGAGGACGACACAATAAATTTTGATGATTAAAACAGATTTTGTATTTCATTGACTGATTTAAGTTCTTCCCTTACATCGCAGTATAAAGGGTTTCCTATAGATAGCTGGATAATAGAGACATATGCCTTTTTTTAATAAGTGAAAAGCATCAAAAACTACCTCCTGAGATATCAATCCACTAAAATAACACTCTAAGACTGAATAAAGAATAAACCTTTGAGTGTAAGGGTCAGAATGCTAAGAACTTCAATCTAGTCGTCAATGACTGGATTTACCATTTAGAAAAGAAATATATCAAAGATTTGTTATGAGAACTCAATAAGCTTTAACAAACCATTTTGAATTGTTGAGCCCCTAAATCAAGTAATCAGTGCAGTAGTAGAAGCTTGAAAGGCATTTAGAAAACTTTAAATGTTCTTTTAAGTTTAGAAAGGGTGTGCCTATTCCGAAGTGCAAAAATAATGTAAAAAGGTTTCAAACTGCGGTGGTTCAATCGCTGTAGTTCCGCCAATTATAAGAATCACATAAAATTATAGGATATAAACTTTATGGTTAACATCATAACAAAAAAGAGCAAGCCAGTATAATCAAGATTAAGTAGCATCATGTAATCGTAGATATGAGTAAATGAGAAAGGAGCTCATATAAAAAATTTCAGCCAAATTCGGAGATCATGAGGTCATTTTTTGCCAAAGTCCGTCCGGTTTGCAAAAGAATAACCTATATACTATAATCGTGAAAACTAAAGTGTTCAATTCTAGCAGAACTGATTCCCGTTTGTGTAGTGTAAGTGTAAATAAATAAAAAGTTAAATAAGTTGTTGACAGCAAAGAAATTTAACTTTACAATTGGTTCTAAAAACGACCAGGTCTTCATTCCGGAGCTACTTGTTTTGACTACCAAGTGCCGTTCCATACCTCCAAAGGGATTACACAAACAAATACCCGCTGGCTACAACAGTTTTAAAGCCAGTCAGACATGCAATGGAGTACTTGAAGTTTGCTTCAAAATACTGCTTATACTACTTTTTCAAAATATTGTGAGACAGACCTTACTATTCTATTAAATATACAACAGACTATTTTTAGTCTATCTGGTGGTAGCATTTTGGAAGGTCTATATAACATAAGGAATGAGTTTGTACTTGAGAAAGTGAGAACCACTCTGAGCTACTTAAGTTTGTTCGCAAGCTAAATAGGGGTATGGAGGAATATAAACAACTAGTGTAACTTGTACAATAAACCATCCCATAATGAATTGGTGGTTTTCATAAGATTGCATGCAATAAATGCTGTAAGTAGCGTGCCAGTGTATTTATGAAGTGCAACACTCTCATCATTTATCGTTTAAGTCGAAACAAAAAATGAGCTTTTTTTATTATTTTATTGCATACATTTTTTTTTTCTTCTCTTTTAATTAAGTTATTTAAAACGCATTAAACACTTAACAAATTTACAAAAGTAATGTGGTAATTGCATTGTTGGAAATACCGTCAAAGCGCGAATAATGCAACATGATTCGCAGCAGACTTTCCATCAACTCTTCATATGAAACTTCAAGTCTTCAGCATCGGCTGCGACGTTCAATTCCAAACATTTTGGTATTTTAATTGCAACTAATTTTCAACTTTAATTGATGATTTCAAAATATTTTGTATAAATTACAAGTTTTTAACTTTGAATTAAACAATTTAAAGTAATTGCTGCATTATTATTGCATTACGGCTCAATTAAAATGCATGCGAGCCAAGTTGGTTTGCGGAACGGAGCCTGCGATCTGCGCAGCGCAAATGAAGTTCATAAATATTTATGCGTTTAATTTGCAACGTGTGTAAAATGTCACATAAACAAAATGGCGTTTTAGAAATATTTCAGGTGATTTCTCAAATTTCAATTTGCAAAACCCGATAGACGAGTCTCCGCTTTCAATACTCGAAAAGATACTTAAACCAGAAAAATGCTTGGCACTCGTAAACGCTCATTAAACAATTACAAATTGACAATTATCGAAAGAAAACAAAGAGTGTTGAATTTTTTATGAGTTTTATTTGAATCAGAGAAAAGATTTAATTATGATCTCAACTTGAGATACATTACAACACCAAAGTTTGCAGTTTATATGAATGGTTATGTGTGGGCATTAATTTTCAATTATTTTGAATTAAAAATTGTCTGCAGTATTTATCTTTAATTGTCTTGGTTTTGTCTTAGTATTATCATTGTTATTATAGTAGGGAGTAGGGAATGCTATACCTCGTATTTTACAAGGTATACGAGGATCAAGCGATCATCATACTGTTCGAAGTGGAGCAAGACTGATTGAATAATAGAATATTTAAGCAGTCATGACGTCAAATAAAATAGCTATCATCCTTAATAATATTTTTAAACCATTGTTTTTTTTTAATTTTAATTTTTTTAACAGTGTATTTAATTGTACATTATTCTTACTATTTAATCAGTATTTAGTGATATCTTTATTATCATTTAATTATCATTGGGTTGTACCTTTATTTTCATTTAATTATTATTTCAATAAAATTTTTATTATCACCAATTTAACTTAATTATATTCTAATTGATTATTATTTAGTAAAACTATTGACGTGCAATAGCCCAACAGCCGCTATTGCGGCCAGAATAGTCCTATTCCAAAATTCTAAAATAAAAACCTTATTGATACAAATTCATATGCTCATATACTACTTATTATTTAACAAAGTATTTATATATCATATATTCATATATTAAAACTTATTAGCTTACGTTAAAGATTAATATGCTATAACATAGATTATAAAACTAACAATATACATAGATTATAGGGCTAACAATACAGCATTTTTTCTGACGTGTCTCCGGTTACTACCTTTCAGCGTGTCCGGGTATTATCATTAGGCAATACATACCGGGTATGAGTCCATAACCATGAAAATGGATATGTAGCCATGAAAGTAACTAAGCTCCAGTTAGTAGATAACTGAAGATTTGGACACATGAATAATGTAATCCACAATTTTATATTGTGCCATACGTTGAAGAGGCAAGGAGACTGACTTCAAGATTATTAAATATACCGCTGGCCACGTTAGGCCAATCGGAGAGAATATGTTTAGGCTTTTTAATATTCAAATTACAAAAGTGGTAAAAACGGTGCTCTAAAGAATAATTTTGTTGAAATTGTAGTTCAGCCATCTACACCTCAGTATGATTACTCATTGTTAGAATCGTCGTTGAAACTCACTTACACATGTTGATATTAGACGTTAGCATAGGCTAACCATATCTTTAAAATCAAACTTAGTCGGAGAATTGTGCAGATTTGGAAACATGTTTTTTAATGAAATATTTTCTCATTCATGCAATAAATATTGCAAAGATTTATCATATTTTGATTAGAATGAAAATCAAAAACATTTATGGGTAATAGAAGGATTCGAATAGTAATGAAGACATTTCAACAACAGTAAAACTAACATTTATTTCATATAAGAACTTTAAGAAATATTTTTGAAATAACAAATTTTTGTGGATTTAGTCCAGTAGTATTTATTTCTTTTAACAAATATATATAAAAGAGAAGACTGAGATTGCGACTTAGTCTAAAAATGGTATGCAATTAAATACAATAAATATATCCAACGATTACGGATGATGTATAATATATTAAGCACAAGCCGAGGATGAGAATTAATGTTTATTATTAAATATTATTATATTATAATAATTATAAAATTATAAAATTATTATTATAATTACAACATTATAATAATAATTATAAACATTTTAATTCGAATAGAATTTAACAATAAAAATTAATTATTGTAGCTATATGAGAATTGATATAGCTCTGTGGATAATGACAAATACATATCAATAGTCTTTGGTTATGGGAACTGAACACTGTTTCAGCAAACCCGCACACGTATTATTTAATATCTATTAAGTATAATTCAGCAATAAATAAAAATACAAATAAATATAAATATTTTATATATATATTATATGGAAATATATATTATATATATAACCCCTACACGTATTACTTAATATTTATTAAGTACAATTCAGCATTAGTAATAAATTAACAATTAGTTAGGATCGTACTATTTATATCCAATAAAGGATGTTTAAAAAAAAAGTAGACTTTAGTAATAAGTATATATTGGACTCAATCATGGACATAAAAATTTTATTTATATGTGTTTTTATTAGTTTTCCAATATGGATTTAAACTCAATCAAAGAAAATTTATTAATTTTTTTATGATTTACGGATTACTTTCTACATAAAAAAGTTTTAAAATCTCTATTTTATATGGTCACACAATATCAGTTCCTGATATCAAGTTGTAATAAAAAAAGAAGTGAATATGGGAAAATCAAATTAATATTAGCTAATTAGAAGCTTGACTGCTCATGGGTGGCACTAAGCTCAGCGGAGTATCTGAAAATATATGCGTAAAAACATGTTCCAATTAAAGACATAAACACGCATTCGCTTGTAAATTTTTATTTCTTTAGCGACATGATTTGTTTTTGCGAAAATTAGAGTAATTCCATTTCGAGTCCATAAAAGTTACAAGTTTCCTTAGATAATGATCGGAAAATGTATAATATTGCATAAATATACACCAGTGTAGATGCTAAATGATAAGCTGTACGAGTATTCTCGTACACATACTTAGACTTGCAGACAGATTTACACCACAAGCACATATGTATATCAGTAAGAGTAAAGTATAGATAAACGTTATTTGCAATTTGTGCTAGTTACTAGCAGCTAGTATGTTAATAAATACTTAAACGTCAGCATCTCACAGAGATAAGATATGCATTGATTTAAGCAATAAATTTGTAAAATGTAAATTAAATTATGCGCTTCAGCTGCTTTAACAAATTATTGACAAACAACAACACCAATAAATGCAGATGTCACGAATTTTATAGTTGATAATATAATGTTTAATTGAATATTTTTGTTGACATTCAATACTTTATAAAAAATATTAATAGATTTTCTATTTTTATAATATGTCAACATTGTTTTCTACGTGCAAAACAACTGAAAAGTACAAATATTTGATTATTTTCTCAATAGTTCTATATATGTGATAAATGGACAGAATACCATTGGGGTACAGCAAGACGGCAGCCTATGTCTATAAGTAGATAATCTCACTTCATCTTAATAGATGGAGAGAGTTGAGCACTTGTAGACAGACCAAACTCATGTTACCTAAACCGTGGGCCAGAGAAACGATAAAGGTGCTTAGCTATTCGCGGAGCAACCTAAGCTGGCTGACCTCATTAATTACTGGACATGGCAACTTGAAGTATCACCTCAAAAAGATAACTCTTGCTGAGGAAGACATTTGCAGACTATGTCTAGAAGAAAAGGAGACAGCGGTGCATATATTGTGCCAATGTCCAGCACTGGCAAGTAGGAGGAAGACTGTCTTGGGACACCATTGGGTTGGTTACGACTTGGCAGGAAACCTCAAGCTAAATGAGCTGCTTGCATTAACAAAAGATGTAGTTATGCGAACGGAAGCCACTCCAGCTTTAACTCAATAACAACATCCGAGAATCGAAGGACCCAAGTCGTTTCGAGGTCTACTTCGACTAATCCTTCACTTCAGTGGGGCCACTTGTTGGACAGTGCGCTCTCCCAACGTCCCACCATATATATATGATAAATGGATAGTGACTTATCTTCTTATGATGGCAGACTAAGTTCAATTTTTTTTGTACATAAAAAACGTATTTGAAATAGATATTTTAAAATTATATATATTATATAAAATTATATTATTATTATATTATTATTATATAAAATAT
>NC_051846.1:27326977-27341895 GCF_002237135.1 Teleopsis dalmanni
ACTAAAAGTAAGAAGACAAATAATTATAAAACATAAATTATTTTTCAGTTTATTTGGCTCAAGGAGCTGCAAATATATTCATAGCAGACTGGCAGTACTTAGCAAACTTGGATTATCGCGATTCTCGTCGTGTCGTCTCTAAAGTATCTATGCATTTCGCAGAGGCTTTATATGAATTTTTTAGGTATAAAAATAAAGAAATGATAAAAATTAATAATAATAATTTTACTGAATTTAATTTTATTATAGTAAACACGAAATTGACTATAATGAAGTGCATATAATTGGCCACAGTTTGGGTGCGCATATAGCAGGAAACATTGGAAGATTTTTCAATGGAAGTTTTGGTCGTGTTACTGGCTTAGATCCCGCATTACCGCTTTTTACACCTTTTTCTTTGGATGGTTTGAGATCAACTGATGCACAATTTGTTGATGTGATTCATACTGATTTTCCTGTATATGGGGATTTAACACCTCGTGGGACAGTAGATTTTTATCCCAATTTTGGTTATACACAACAGAAGGGTTGTAACGATATGGATTTATTAACCACCAGTAAAATTCTATTGGAAGCATGTAAGTGTATATTACTCTAGCGATTTACATTTTTGATGATTTAAATGGGAACTGATCATGTTACAGTTGGTTGTAGTCACAGTCGTGCTGTTGTTTTATATGCCGAGTCTGTAGAAATGCCTAAGAATTTTCCTGCACTTCCTTGCCCTCTCAGTAGCATACAACTTCGTAATCTATACCTTTGCTTAGTGAGGGTGTCACTAAACGACAAGAATTTGTCAAATTTAGGTAATGCTATTAGTGAAATGGATGAAACTCAAGTTGTTTATATGGGAGAAGAAGTTTCAAGAAGGTAAATTATATGTATATATTATATTGTAAAAGTAATGGTTTAGTTATTTCAATGAAGGAAAACAAAATCTTTCTTCATTTTGTCGAAACATGTTTTCTATATATTTTAATAATAATATATTTTGTAGATTATATATATATATTTAAACTATTTATGTAATAAAATTATCTTTTTTCAGCGCTACTGGTTATTATTATCTCGAAACTAATGATGCACCCCCTTACGGTATGGGCACACATACAAAATTTTCTGAAGACTCACAAGGTGCTTGGTTCATGCCGCCACTAATTAATTTTGGTTTCAATAGTAACAAATCAATTGAAATGCTGCCAAAACTTCCCAATATAGTTAATACATGAACCAAAAGAATAAATTGCACTGAAAAGTTATTGTATCATGTTATAATTTTTTACACTGAAAAAATTTTATTTAAAAAAAATTAATTTGTATATAATATATATTAATATATATATAAGAAAGTTAGATATATATACAGTGTTGTGCATAACAAAAGCAACCAAAATTTGCCCCTCAAATAAATAAGTTTTTTGTCTACTTTTTACTTTTCATTCAAAAATCTAAATACACAGTTTTATTTGTTATTGTATTAGCTATTATAAAAAAACAACAAAATCTACAATTCTTCATAACGGGTTAAATAATTCACAAAAATAATGAGATATTGCGAAAAGCGGCTGTGCAGAACAATAGCAACTTTATTTATTATATTAAATTTTTGTATTATTTTTCTAAATTTTGTATAAAGCCCTTTGCTTTTTATTACTTGGGCACTTCTACGGGTCATAGGTGATATTAAATTGTTAATAAAACTATTTGGAATTTTATATCATTCAACTTTCATGACCTCAAACATTTGGAAACTTTTCGACCCCCAAAGCGACGTTTGAGAATACCAAAATGTTCTCAATTGAATTAAAATCAGGTGTTTGGGCTGGCTAATCTAAAATTGGAATTCCATTTTTCAAAATCCATTCTCTTATCAGCTTTATGGTGTGTTTTGGGTCGTTATCGTACTGATATACCCGTCGGAGTGACATTTCTCATCCGCCATGGGGTACCATATGGCTTTCTAAAATTTTTTTGTACACATGTTGGGCTATTATTTGATGAATTTCATGAAAAGATCTTAGTCTAAATCCTGAAAAGAACGCTCAAATTATTACTGACACACGCCCATGCTTCACAGTCGCTTGGCAGTTACGCGGATACAAACGTTTTTCTTTTTCGCGACGTACTGTGCACATCCCATCAGAATTAAAGATGTTAAATTTTGATTTATTGCTGAAAAAAATTATTTTCCATTTAGTAAGAGTCCAATTTAAGTGATTCCACGCGAAATTTGATCTAAATGAAGTATATTAATATTAATTAAAAAGCAAAACAAAAATCTGCCTCTTTTGCTAATGCTTTTTAGTCAACATTGGTTTTTTGACTGGTCTGTAACTTTTGAAACCGGCTTCGAGAGTAAGCCTGCGTACAGTACTAGAGTCAACACCTTGTTTAAGCTCGGCTACGACCTTTTTCAACGACACGAATGGTTGTTTTTTTTGTAATTCTTATGATGTTTCGATCAATTCTACAAGTAATCTTAAGAGAGGCTTCACCCAAATAAACCGTTTTAACGGTATTTTGTCCAATTATATTTTTTTATAAGCTACGAAACAATAAACTAATTAATTTTAAATATTTTGGCTATTTCATTTGAGCACTGCCATTTAAATATTTTTCAATTCTTGCTTCTTTAAACTTCAAAGTATACGTGTCACGAGCCATGATAAAAACGTACTTCCATTACCTGATTTAATATTGAACTATTCTGTGTTTATGTTCTAATTTGTTTAAAAACATAAATCACAGCATAAAAATGCAAAAAATCAAAAAAATATCTTGCTAGAATGCACTTTGGTCATAGATCTATCATTGATCTTGTCTCAGTTGCTATTGTTCTGCACAGCCGCATTTCGCACTATTTTATTATTTGTGTGAATTAATTAACCCGTTATGAAGAATTGTAGATTTTGTTGTTTTTTTATAATAGCTAATACAATAACAAATAAAACTGTGTATTTAGATTTTTGAATGAAAAGTAAAAAGTAGACAAAAAACTTATTTATTGGATGGGCAAATTTTGGTTGCTTTTGTTATGCACAACACTGTATGTAATAGGGAAATGATAAAATATCAATGTATTTATATAACTTTATTACAAGCATAGAAATTCTGTTAATGAAATATATATATAACTATTTAAATATATAAACATATACATATCTACACATGTATATACTATGTTTTGTTTTGTTTTAATTTTGAAAAAATATATTATACAGTGAATTAATAAGTAAATCATTTGTCGTCCATATCAACTCTTTTGATAATCCTCATTACCTACTCTCTTATGTCTTAAATGTCGATAAAAGACCTGAACTTTGATTTCGTTGAAGTTACATATTCTTCGCCCATGGTTAAGTCAGATATCTAAAATATAATCTGTCGGCTAAATAATAATATATTTTTTGTATAAAACCGTCTTTTTGCTGAAAACAATACATTTTACGACAGCTGCCATCCGGATTTGATTATTAAATTTGTAAACTCATTTAATCTGATTACTGATTAAGTATGTCAAAGAGGTTTTGAAATTAGTATATATAAATAGTAGTATGCAGCATAATACTGATTCTTCATGGTATACGAGTATGGATCGTTACTTATTTAGAAGCTTTCAACTAGGTTGAATATTAAGAACTGTTAAGACTGTTTCTAAAAGATAATAACCGTATAAAACATTAATACCAACATTAGATAAATGGGCGGGCAGATGACTTCTTATGCTGTCAAAGCCATCTCTTGAGAGGCATAACAAAAGATATAAGTGGTTTTTTTTTCGATTTTTTGGAATTAGTGAAATGTATTGGATCAGGCAAAAGGCCTTTGATGTTTTTATTGTTAAATTAAAAAAAATGGTAATATATAAATATTTGGAATTTACATCTAAGATTATGGAATATGATCTTATGGAATTATTGAATAAACTTTTATTATAGTCTTGCCTTGTCTTTAAATCATTTCTAAATCATTAGTTAGATCTCTAGATCTATAAATATGTTAGTCATTCTAACAGTTATTAGAAAATTTGTTTTATCCGGCTTACTAAATGAGACAATCGCGGTACCATATATTGTAATGCCACTAATTGTAGGGCCGGAACCATTTTGTGGCTTGGGAGTTGATACTTTTTTTTCACTTATTCGAAAAGGATACGAGAAACAGAGATGGCTATAATCGGATAATATATTAGAGCTATTTAATATCTTTAATAAGAATTAAGGATACTTTCAATGCCTGTAATTGAGTGATTGAATTCTTAATAATAATTCTGAAATTTTTGAAAATGTAATAGTAAATGAAAACAATAATTATAAGCATTTATAATATGCCTATAAGATCCTTTTAAAATTACTTAAATTCTATAAGCAATATCGTGGTCTAATAACTGAAAACAAATCGTTTAAGGAACTAATAATATAATATTGATCGAACATTATATTTATTATGATTAAAGCAAACTTTATTCAAATTCTTTATAAATTATCCTAAAATATCCTATCTTCGTTGTAGATATAGCTCGGTCTACAGCCTTCGAAGAAAATACACCCAAGCGTCTGTTGGGTCATAGTCCAGAGTTAACTATATCCACTCTTCAAGGCACTCCACAAAATTTCCAACATAAAAATGTGTTCAGTTGATTGTAAAATATCCAACGCTCCACAAATCAGTTATGAGGAATCTAATCACCTTTCATTTTACCTATCTATCTATATTGTAAATATTTCATGGGTTGCAGTTTTATAATCCATATCATATGTTTTCTGTGGACTTTTAAAAGGTGTAGAAGAGAACACCTCTTCAGCTATCATTATATTGATTTAATATATTGTGTAGTGATATCTTTGAAATCAATACTGCTTGATATGAAATGAATACTGTTGTCATTATTTTATATTCTAAAATGAGTGAAATATATTTAAGGAAATAATTATGTAGTCATATGTAGAACTCAAAACTTTCCTATATATTTGAGAAAATACTTCAAGCACATATTATCTAATATGATAAGTGTGCGTAATTGTGATTGGAGTAAATATAATTTAACCAACACGCAAACTGCTTCAGGTATTTGCATTAAGATAAAATTTATATTTAAATTCAGTTAGTTTTCCGGAGAATCTCATTGATTAACAACATTTTATCTTGAACTTAAAACAGAAGTATACAATGGAAAAATTAATAAAGCTTTTATTTATGTTCTATATAATATTTTGTGTGATTAATGGACATAAGTTGCAGGAAACTCTCTTATCTACAGCAAACATTTATTACCAAAGACCGTAAGTAATTCTTAGAAAATTGAACTATGAAATTATTACATATAAAAATAAATATATTATATTCTTTTTAAAATTTGGTTATCTATATGCATAATGTTTTTAAAGTCTAATTTTTAACTCTAATAGATCCAGTCTGGGAGCTCCATCTGAGTTAAGATTGGATGAAGTGGAGAGTTTGCTTTCGAAACAGAATTTCAAAATTATTGTACATGGATTTTTGGGATCACGTAGTCATAGTTCAATAAAGCCTTTAGCGAATGGTAAGTATAAGATCATCTGAATGAATAAAAAGACCTATATTTTCGGGGAAAAAATCAATAATTTTTTGTTCTTTAAGTAGCAGAGACCTAAAGTTAACTGTGTTTTAAAGATAATTGATTGAACATTTTATACATAGTTTAAACAATTGAAATTGATTATACTTAAGTACCAATATTAACAGTTAATTTGAAATGAGTTTTCCGAGTTATTTATAGAAAATGTATATTTTTTATTTTTGATTTGCGTTTAACATTATCACAACATAATCAAATTTTTAAGAATACTTCATTAAATTTAAAAGTTTCGAGTCTTAAAAAAAATTTAATATAAAATCCTAATCTGAAAGAAACATTTTTGAGGTATAATTTAAAAAAAATAATTTTTTTAAAACTATATAATTACTAATATTTTTGTTAAAATTAAAGGACAAGTCATTTCTCTGCCGTTTCTTTACCATGGCTTCAGATAAGGCTACTTAAATATTAGTCTAAAATACAACTTCTTGAAGTTTTATGGAACCTAGGATATACCTAGGAATAAAATTTCTTAATATATTTTTCATTAGCATTTTCTGAAGTTCATATTTTATTTTGTGGTGTCAAAAAAAAAAATTCAGCCACATCGGAGGTGTTTAGGGCAAAATCTATTTGCAGAAAATGACCCATATGCCTACTAAGTGCTTATTGAAGTGATTATTTCAAATTATTTTTGTGTTTGCGTAAAACCTAAAATATCATCACTTAGATTTAATAAAATTAAATCTTAATATATTACATTATATTATAATAAAATTTAGTTTTAATGGAAGAATACTATTTCATAGCTTAGTTGAGATATGCTCTTGCATTCTATTTAAGTAGTGTTTAGTATAATGATTTTATTAATTTAATTTTTTAGAAATTAAATATGTTTCAAATGGACACTTTTTTTCAGCTTATTTGGCTCAAGGAGTAGCAAATGTATTTATAGCGGACTGGCAGGATTTGGCAAATTTGGATTATCACAATTCCCGCCGTGCCATCTCTAAAGTCGCCAAACACTTTGCAGAGGCTTTGTATGAATTTCTGAAGTACAAAATTATATATGACAATAATAAAAATAATAAATTATTTCACTAAATTGAATTTTATTGCAGCAAACACGAAATTGAGTATAATCAAGTACACATAATTGGCCACAGTTTGGGTGCGCATATAGCAGGCAATATTGGAAGATTCTTCAATGGAAGTTTAGGTCGTATTACTGGCTTAGATCCTGCATTACCACTTTTCACACCTATTTCTTTGGATGGATTAAGATCGAATGATGCACAATTTGTTGATGTGATACATACTGATTTTCCGATTTTTGGAGACTTAACACCTCGTGGTACAGTAGATTTTTATCCCAATTTTGGTTATACACAACAAAAGGGTTGTGGCGATGTGGATTTATTAGCTGCCAGCAAACTTTTATTGGAAGGATGTAAGTGTGTAATTTTTTTTAAGAGCTTGAAGTTTTGGTTTGAAATAAACTCAACCAAAGTTTTAGAGTACCAAAGAAATTATATCAGACATTGGAAGTATGTTAATTATAAAGTTGACTTGCTCCATATACGCTTTATATGAATAGTTTTATTCTAAATTTGTAATTTACATAAACACTTTAGTGTTCATGATACCATTTGTGCTGTGCACATTAATAATTTTCCTATACAAAACAATATCATTCTTGATACAAATTTAATGTTGGTTTCTGGTACATAGTATTTGCATTTGCATTGTGACTTCTTGTTTTCTCGTTGCTCGTGGACTCAACTCCACTCAAATGTATAAATTATGTTATGAAAAGTGACTAAGTTATAAAAATATTTTGAAAACAAACAATTCAAAGTATCGATTGGCTTGTAAGTTTCTGCAGAAAACCTCTTTATTAGCATTTTTAATGTGAAATTATTGTATGGGAACTGGTTATTTTACAGATAGCTGCAGCCACAATCGTGCCGTCGTATTATATGCCGAGTCCATAGAATTGCCTAAAAATTTTCCTGCACTTCCTTGCCCACTCAGTAGTATACAGTTTCGTAACCTTGATGTTTGCTTAGCGAAATTATGGCAAAACGATTTAAATTTAACAAGTTTGGTTGAAGCTATCAGCAAAATGGATGAAACTCAAGTTGTTTATATGGGAGAAGAAGTTTCAAGAAGGTAAATTATATGCACATGAGTATTTATTATATTAATTTATAACTTATATTATGTTTATGTGCGCCCAGTAATTAATATAAAACAAAAACTTTTTATATATATTATGTTTCTATTATATTACGTTATAATGGTTACTAATAAATCCTGTATTTTACATTACATCGGATATAATATTCATATAATATTTTACAGATATACTATCTATAAGATTATAGTATATTATTAATTATATTATATTATTAATATTTATAATTATAAAATTACAGATTATACGTGTGTATTTGGATATATTATATATTATAATATATTATTTAATTTTTTTTTATTTCTAATTTTTTCCAGGGCTACTGGTTATTTTTATCTGGAAACGTACGATGTGCCACCTTACGGCATGGGCATAAATACAAAGTTTTCTTAAAACCTCGCAAGATGTCACTTTAATTTAGTGTGCAGTTTATTTGGTTCGTGACGCCACTAGTTAATTTTGGTATCAGTGATGCCAACTCCAACAACGTCACTAAACAATTATCTTATAGTCAATACACGAACCAAAATAACTAATTTTGTTAAAAATTTATTAACAAATAAAAAATATCGAAAGAAAAGTAATAAAATATTTATTTTTTTGTTTCTTTAATAACTGATATTTTATTAATTTTTATATTTTTTTTTCTTTTTATACTTTATTAGTGTTTGAAAATTATTGGAAGTAAAAAATTATTATATTGAAAGTCGTGTACAGAATAGTGAGATGATAGTATATTATTAATACGTTGCTTATATTACTATTGAGAGGAAAATCCGTTATATTGTTTATGGACGTCTTTTATATGATATAAAGTCATATGACAGAAACTCATATTAGTTTCGTCTGCTTTGGGACTTGCTTACCAAATTTGCGTATGACTTATTGTTAATCTGTTGGAAGAGATCCATATTCATCTTTAAGTGCAATACTTCATGTCTTTACACAAAATATCGATTTTTAAAAAACTATATTTAGAACCTTTGTTATGCCTATTAGTTCACTGATTTTTATAGTCAAATACCTTATATTTGTCAGACCTAGTCATTGTCTCTATGGCTTAAACCAATATCACGTATTAGGCAGTTGAATTTTATACCATTTGACTAGTTGCAATATTGTATTTTGGATGAGAAATCAAGAATGGAATTATAGTGTCCAAAAAGATAGTTTACTGTTAATACATTGATTATTTTATAAGACCAAGGGTATTTCCTTTTTAGTTTGGACACTGGACTAATGTGGAAGTTGGAAGAATATCCTGAGGTCATCTTTGGCTATATAGATTCCTGCACCCACCTATATTTTCATTTTTGAACCATTTGTGTGGGCATAGTTCGATTTTTTCTTAGTCTCTGCTATTTTGTTATCTTGCACCTACTTATATTTTCATTTGTGAACTGTCCGTGGGGGCATGGTTCGATTTTTTCTTAGTTTCTGCTATTTTGTTATCTTGCACCTACTTATATTTTCATTTGTGAACTGTCCGTGGGGGCATGGTTCGATTTTTTCTTAGTCTCTGCTATTTTATTATCTTGCACCCACTTATATTTTCATTTGTGAACCATCCGTGGGGGCATGGTTCGATTTTTTCTTAGTCTTTGATATTTTGTCATGTAACTGATCTATTATCACTGCAGATAGCCATTGAACAATGTAAAAAACATTTATAAAATTGCACAGAAACTGTGAACGCAACTGTCATCTTGCCATCTTATTACTAAAATATGATGTGCTGATCATATCTACAATTTCGTTGATACTTAATTTTTCATTTGACTTCTTAAACAATATCATTCATCGCTAAAATTGACTCTCCTCATACCATATATCCAGCTTTTATCGTTTTGGGCAGCCACAGAATGTATTTTTATTGTGAAAACTTGCTCCAAAAATGTTTTTTTTTGTGTCTAGTCTTCTACAGTAATAAGGTTTATTTTTTGCTTGAACAAGTTCATTTACTTCGGTTGAACTTATATAATCATCAGTTCTTGTTATTACCCAATACGACTATCAATGTTTTTGAAAAGTAAAATAAAAGATAATGGTAATATAGATATATGATGTCATCAGAATGGTACCACAATCCATATTTGGTTATATAGTTCAAGTAGGATCTTTCGCACAGGATCTTTCGATCAATCCGCAGACTCTAGCTGTTTTGAAAGTGAACATCTGTGAAGTTGCGATTGAGCTAATGCCCTATCTAGTTAGCTTTCCACAGTTTTTCACACCTTATAGCAAAATCTAAATAGTGTCCAAAAAAAATATGAAATGTATTTCGTTTCAAATCACTTTCGAAATGAAACATATATAGAATAAGACTATATATCTCTGATAACTTAAAATAATATTTTCTATTCCATATTATTATTATGATATTCAGAAGTCTGAGTTGATGAATCAGCACCTTTACTCTATTTTATCTGTGGACAGTTTTAAGTCACACTAAGAATAACTGAATACGGGACTTTATAATATGATGGATCTGATGTCTTTGTATCTGCCTGTGTTTATCAAATTTCGCTGTATTTTTAGGATGCTGAGAGTTGGATTATATTATATTTTATAACTACTTAGCTATTTAGTTTAATGTACTCTGCTTTGAAGCATTGAAGAAGCAATGCCAATTCTACACACTTAGGTATATGGTAATTACTTGACGAAATATCATATCAATGAGCTAATCCTTTATATTTGACTACTATACCAAATTCATAAATACCTATAGCAGTTTTGGGCTAATAATTTGAAGGAAAAAAATACATAAAAAAATGTTTGAATGATATCACACTTGGCCCAGCAAGAATCTATTAAATGACGAAGTTGGCACTCGGTGTGGTGTTAATAGTTGGCACGTATCTTTCAACTATCAATAAAACAAATTTGTTAAACAAAACAGTTTTTTTTTTGCTGTTAAGGTCAAATGAGTAAGATACTTTATATATAACAAAAAAGAAACGAATTTTGGCATGCTTATAGCATTTAGCATTGGCTCAACTCCATTTAAGCCTATTTTTTAACTTCAAGATTTCAGAGTATGTGGCACGCGTTATAAATCTAACCGAATTGTCTTTGAACATTTTTCTCGAGTGACTATGCGGCTGCGGTGTAAGTTATGTTCACCAACGATTTGAAGTTTATGCCAAGTACATTTTTGTATCTCAACGTTACCATTTAATTTTGTGTAATTTATATCTTTTTGATTAATTATATTTGGTAATGTTTTGTTGGTGTTGTTGTCACTCGTGCTGTTTTCATTGTATTGCAGCGAGGAGAGGTGTCTCTTTGCTTCATTATTTATGACGATGCTGGCTAGAAAATTTATTGTTAGCCTACGCTAACTTACAGGACCACATATGCTTTAAATGCTTTATTTGTTTTTAATGCTAAATTTACTGTAAATAAATATACAGCTCTTTCTTATTAATTTTATATTTTTCATATTTTTGGCATTGTTATGGGTAATTTTTTTTACACCCGCGTACTCGAGCGCAACGTTTTTATTGCGTTTTTTAATTGGTTTTAATTTATGATTTATATAAATGCTCACAAATCAGTTGCAGATACTTGTATGGTAACGTGTGTTAATGATGACTATAGCTTATACTATAAAAAATTAAATACCACTTCGTTTCATCTTTATTAATATTTCTGAAAAATTCCACTAATAAAATTGCGATTAAAAATAAAAATAAACAAAAATAATTCAAGTGCATTTATATAGCTGTAGTTTATGCGTTTTTTCCAATAATTATGGATTGTGCATTTTTGTTAAAATAATAATAATAATTTTATGAAACTGAAGGTTTGAACAACATAAATCAAGTGAAATGTAGTCTCAGTAATTCAACACATGATTCTGCGTTTCAAAGTAAATAGTGTTTAGGTTTAACCCCTGATGTTTGCAGTCAACAATTGAATAAAAATCATATACCTATAATAAAAACCAAATAAATATTTTCAAAGACATGTGATAATAGATATCTGTATTAGATATATGTAGATACATCTATTACATATCTGAAGATATGTAGATGTAGATATTTTCAGAAAAGCCTGTAAGGGCAGCGATAAGTTCCACTTAGCCCTAGTTTACGTTACCGCTCAGTGTCATTAATCTGCTGCTTCAATGGTAAGAAATAATTGTAATTACATGCTGTGACACCTTTGGTTAGGCTCGGTGTTCGCTGTCGGTAAAAAACCGCTTAGTGCTTGCTTAATTCGGCGACCTCTTCAGAAAAGGAGCTATAATATTCCCGAGTTAAGGCATGCTTGTCGTAAAAGCAGACTAAAATCCAATACGCACTACCCGATGCTAATGGAGTATAAATGGCAGTAGCTGTGTTGCACATACTGCATTCGACCGGAGGTGTAAATCCAGTACCTGACCCCGTTGGACACAAAACTTCGGCTGTCCTGACCAATAAAGGCTGGCCACTTTAATGGAATTATTATGGTGGCTATGGTTAAAACATAAAGTTATGCGGGAAGAATGACTTTCATTCGATGTGGTGTTGCATTTTTTAACCGGGTGTCGTGACGCAAAGAACAGCAATGGTGCAAACGTATAGCTTCAACTGGTACTAACGGAATTCTTTGAAATTACAATGGTGCCATTTATCGGCGTAGATTACAATGTGAAAAAACTATGGATTCCGCCACTTTATCTTCCCTTTTCGTGTCAAGGCATAGAATATTCCCGAGATGAGAGGTAATTAAAATCTATTAGTTAGTACAGGTCGTACTGTTTTGGAGTGTAACTAGTTGCAAGTGAGTTTTTAATTCCGGCACATCATTTTACTAAAAGTAGTAAAATGGTAAAATATAAAAGTAAAACAAACTGGAAAAATAGCAAAATCTGGTACCTAAGGTGACACAGGGAAAGTTTTGGCACCTATAAGTTCAATTTCTGTGGAGTTACATTTTCTCAAAGAATGTCCACGGTTTAGATGGGTTTTACCCCACGACAAGAAAGGAATTATATCCAAACACAGAACTTCAATTCGCGTCATGAAAGTTAATCGAATTAAACATTTATCTGTTCATTATCTTGATAAGTGTGTTTAAAATAACATGGTGTTCAGTCCACACGACAGGGAATCACCTAAAACAAGTAGGATTCATGGCACTGTGCCATTTGACCGATTGTTAGATATATCATATTTTATAGAGAATATGTGCTTATAAGGTCGAGTCATTCTATTGCCGCTGCATGCAGTAGGTTTTTATCGCTCAAGTGTAAATGGCGGCACTAAATGTTTTTTAATATTATAGTTATAATTTTTTTCACCATTAAGTTCCATTTTATACAATATTTCATCTATTTATTCTATTTATTTTATTTATACATATATTTATTCTATTTATCTATTTTAAGCTTATAAAAATTTAATTTTTTAATTTAAATGAATTCTATTAATTAAAAAACCATTTCCACACATTTTTTGTGTGAGTTATCCCAAAATAAATGAAAATAATAAAAAATTAACTACAATACTCTAAGGGTTATTGATATACCAAATCCTATAAAAGAGAAAAGGTGACCAAATCAATCAAAGAGGCACTTAAATTGATAACAGACAACACAATGGCTGCTGCAGAAGAAGAACATGAGAATTCAACATTGAGAGTTGATCTTCCATGAAGACAGTAGCCTAAATGGAAAAGCGTGACATTCTCAGTGATTCTGATCGTTTGAAAAATAAAGAGATACATACATCATTAATCATGAATAAAAATGATAGAACTATGGATGATAAATAAAAAAAAAATTATAATGAATAAATTAATTTAATTTAGCAGCGAATAAAATTTAACACTATAATGACTAGATTAAAAGTATCATATGGTATTGAAAAAATAAAATTTTTTATTATTCTAATGTGTTATTTTGTTAAGCCACATATTCAAATGCCATCTTACTAAGAAGATTTCAAATTCCTTCAATTTATAATTCACATTTTGCAGTTTTTGAATTTTTGCATAGTTCATACTTCATTTTTATGGAGTGGCCACCATAATTGGTTGGGTTAAATGTACAGCGACACACATAAATACTTTCATATAAAAAAGTAATATTTTATAAAAATCTAATCTTTTTCAAATATGCAAATCAATTAGTTAGTGTCAATATGCCCGTAGCGCCTTGCATTTATCTGCACATGACATTTAAACAATTCGCAATGATTAAAGGAATGAAAAAATGTCAAATTAAAATTGAAATACAAACTCGTAAGTTACAGAAACCGTTTTTCTGTCAGGTGCAACCAACTGAAGTCACATAAAATACAAAAATGGGTGGTTTCAGAAATTCAAGTGAAAATATTCATACTTAAAATATGCGCTCAATATTATGGTATAAATGATTGTACAGATAATTGCAATTGTAAGAAATGCTAGGATGGACTAACGAAATTATGCATGGCATGAACTTATTTTTATGTAAAAGAACCTATGACCTCACGATATCAATTTATACAATAATTTAAATTTAGTCAGGTATGGGAAGTTGGTTGTTTTTTAAAACATCACAACATTTATAAAGATAGTTTTATGTTACAGTCGGTTAAATGCTTTTTGAAGTACTTATGATATATTTAAACTAACTGTAATGGAAAAATATATATAATAAATAGTAGATATACGTATGTATGTAGTGTTGTATTATCCGATTGATTGATCAAAATTCTTACCAATACTTCTTATATCGTAGACCGATGACTTTGTGCCATCGCAGAACCTTCAAGCAAAAATAGTTGACGTAAACTGACATTAAATTTTAGTAACATTCTATAGAGGTACTACCAATTCACATAAATAAATTGTGGGGTGTCGTTTACGTGAGTGTTTCTAATTAATAAGTTTTAACACTTTTTATGGATCTATTTTATAATGTCTCATTCCTTCTTCCATGCATATAATAACAATATTTTTCTTAAGTCCCTAAGAGAGATATTGACTCTACAATATTTTTCTTTTGTAGTATTCTGGTGTACAATACTTGGATAAGTTAAAAATAAATTTTAATTCCTGTTCAACCTAAATTTAACCTACCAAATTATATTAAGAGTTTATTAAATTTGATTTTAACGTTAATATAGCCACAGTGACTAACAGTAAAAATTCTTTTTATATTATTTTAATTAATTGAATTTTTGGCTA
>NC_051846.1:27341995-27361089 GCF_002237135.1 Teleopsis dalmanni
AAATATGAATCAGCTAATTTTTCAACAAAGCATTGCTGTAGTAAATTGCATTGGTTCTTTCGAGTTTATACGTAACCGTATTACCGACAATTTCAGAATGAGCAGATACCACATCACAACAGCTATAAATACATAGTATGGGGTAAATGTCTGAACCCTTTATAGCACTTAAATGTTTAAAGAGATTGAAATGGGCATAGACATAAATCTCTGCTTAAAAGACTTTGAATCAAACATCTAACGTTACTCAAATTCTGGCGTTATACTAAATTAATACTGCATTGACAACTTTGTTGGTTTTTGAACCAACAGTGTTATAATGGGTAACCATTCGATTCAAGCATGGAAACCTATTGTTTCAATGTATACTATTGGAAAAACCACTTTTATGAAATCATGCAAGTCTTGTTACATTTACATGTTTACATGTTTATATAATACGAGTAACTTTACAAAGGTTGATGTTACAGTTGAATGGTATATCCCAAATAAAATATAGATATTTTATCCCATTGGAGCAGCTTGCAGCCATAGCAATCGTCGATGGGTACGCATTATTCTGATTCAAATCATTAGAAGATTTTTTTATTCATTAATTTTGAGCTAGACAGTCTACATTACAACAGTCAGTGTAGAGTGCATTTCTATTATTGAAGTGTCATTGCTTCAATTTGACCACTTGGTTATCAACTGTAAGCGACGAAACCAGTGGTAAAAATATCCCATTGTGAGTCAATCATAATATTTTAATATTACAAGATTTTTATATATTAAGATTTAAGATTTTTAAATTTAGAATCAACCTTAATATATAATATATTTAATTCTTTTCAGTGTAATAAAATTTCCCCACAATTGCTTTCAGTTGAGGTGAAAAGCCATTACTTTTTAAACATTTATTGATTCCTAAAACTATGCAACAATTTTTATGAAAGCGTACAAACTGAACTATTGACAATTTTTTTAAATTTTATTTTAAGACAATTTAATTATTTTATAATTTGATATAATTTTATATTAACAATTGAGTGAATCATATAAACAATAACATTTAATTAAAAATTGATGATTAAAATTTCTTATATTATTTTTTTGTTATAATGATTTTGAACAACTTTGTTAAAATTTAGTTGTAACAAAATTTTTGCTAAACTAAAATTTTCTTATAAATGTATTTTAAATAATTATTCTTATTAATAGTTATTCATTACTACACATTATGTCGTTACTCAGGTTTTGCCATTTTTGAAGTATCGCATATTATTGGAAATCAATCTATAAACTATAAAGTTTGTTATATGTATATATAACATATAGAGGTATATATAGGTATATATTATATTACCTATAGACTTTGTAGGTTGTTTAAGAATAATCGCTTAATCAAAGATCCCAATCTGTTAAATACTATTGCTGCTTCAATATCAAAAGTACAGTATTCATAATATATTAATAATAATGTATAGACCCTGAAGAAGTTTTCTTATTAATTATGTGTCAAATAAGAGAAAATTTAAGAAATTTGAGATCACTTGAAATCATTTACCTACAGTGGTTTCTTATGTTTACTTGAAAACCATCACACATTAGAAAAATACTGCAGTACATAAAAGGTTTAATGATTCTGATTTATATATATCAAAAAGTAATAAAACTCATTACAGGGCAATAGATAAATACACGTTAGTAATTGAGTCACCTCTCTCACATTGCTGTGTTGATAACTGATATATAGTGTAATTATAGTTTAATTACTTATAGAATATTATCTAAGAAGAAAAGAAACAGCAGAACAATTTTTTGTATTGAAACTTCAATATTAAAACATAAAAACTAATTACATTTCAGTAGTGTTCAAATCAACAATTTTTTTACCTACATGTTACTCATATATTGGCTCTTGTTTTTATAAAGAAAGTAACTCACATCTGAAATAGTCATTTAGTCGTTAATCGTCATCTAATACCGGTAAAAACTGACTGTAATGTTATGAAAACTATAAGATTCTTCGAAAAATAAATCAATAATTAATTATAAAAATGAAAGACGATTTTCTTATAGTTAACAAAAATTTTATTCAATCACATATAGTGTCCATTCTGATCCAATACCTTGTGCCATCGTTACGGTGGCAGCAAGATTATAGTCTTTTAAAATTTTAATTTTCTGATGAAAAAAAACTGATCAAGGTAATTTTTAATATACTTATTTAAAGGAATCGTTTTACTGTCTTTAAAAGCCCGTCCGTATAGACCGGAATATATATATTATAGTATTGATTTTTTGAAAACGTAAGTGGTCTTTGCTTACTTAACACTTCCACTAGCTATTGAACATACACAGTCAACATATCTTGTATAAAAATTTCGGACCCCTCTAATATCGTTTGACTTTTTGGTAAAGTGTAATAGTTAGTTAACTATGGTGGATGGAGAACTAAATCCTCCTCAATTAGCTAAGAAATTAGCCATTTTGAATCCATAAATTCTCGAAATAATGGGTAGTAAAGAGAAGATCAAGCTAGAAACTAGCCAGAGGCATTTATAAAGGCAAGAATCTGGCCAATGTTAATATTAGAGATATTACCGACTGTTTTGAAAAAGGGAACCCCAGAAATTTAAGCCTATTTCTGGCCAAGCCTGCTCATAGACACAGCTTGTGTTCTTTCTTCGAGAGCTGGTAGACACGTATTGCATGAGATACCACAGGGTAGGCCTGTAGTAGGGTAGGGTGCTACCGTAGATACCATAAGTGAAGTAAGAAGTAAGAGTTTGTTAGCTACTACTTGATTAAAATTGCTGTCATTATTTTTTTATTCTATTCCAAGTAAAATAAAGTTAATAATATAAATATGTACACGTATGTAGAACTTACAATTTTTTTACAGATTTAATTAAAAATGGCAAATACATAAATACTCTATATGTGAGTAATCGTAATTGTTATAAAAACAATTTAACTAGCACGCAAACTGCTTCAGGTATTTGCACTAAGATACAATTTATATTGAAATTAAGTTAGTTTTCCGAAGAGATCTTATTGAGTAGTAACACTTTATCTTGAACTTAAAACGGAAGTTTACAATGGAAAAATTAATAAAGCTTTTATATATATTCCATATAATATTTTGTATGAGTCATGGATATAAATCGCAAGAAGCCCTCTTATCTACAGCTAATATTTATTACCAAAAACCGTAAGTAATTATTAGAAAAAAGATTTATGAAGATACAATAAATTGCAAGACATATTGTATATTATATACTTTTCAAAATTTGGTTATTTGTATCTATAATGTTTTTAAAGACTATCTGAGAGGACCGGTCTAGGAGAACCATCTGAGCTAACATTAGATAAAGTCGAGGATTTGATATCAAAACAGAATTTAAAAATTATTGTGCATGGATATTTGGGATCTCGAACTCATAGTTCAATAAAGCCTTTAGTAAAAAGTAAGTTGAGAAAAATTTGGTTACAATTAAGAAGAGTTTTTTTTATTTTGATTGTGTAAAAAGTTTTTGAATCCTTATTGCATTTTAAATACCTAAATTGTTACTAAAGATATGTGACTTATATGTAGAGCGATTATTAGAAGTTAAAATTTAAGTTAAGTAAAGTTTTGGGTTTTGAGTTTTCTTGAAAATCTAAGTTGAGTCACGTAAAACAGGCACAAGTACAAGGCACTCGGTATGACAAAAATGTTTGCATACGAACTCAAAGACGGAAATAACTAATACTTAGGACTGGTTTTTAATAATAAAAACACAACGATATTTTCAAGAGTGAATATGAGCTGTAAGTAGGTACTACAATGGCGTGAAATTATATCTTCTAAATAACGGTCAGCGAAAACCTTGATATATAAAACAATAATGCGATCTATAGTTAATAAACTGAAGTTTATAATATACAAAAATAAATAATCTAACTGTATTTAAAAAAAAAAGACGAGAAAAACATTTGAACCAGTGCAACAATATAAAACTTATCGTATCATATATGTAGAGTTTTCTTTAATAAACTAAGATAATTTAAATAATACCAAATATAAAATATGATATTTCCCAGTCAAATAGAGTGAACATTGAGAGACATAAAATCAACCACTTCACTAGTTGTTTCGATTTTAACTGCTAATATGTTTTGTGTTGATTTCATTACACATCTACATATACGAAGAAAGAAAGAGATAATGTCGGGTGGTGTATTTCTCTATATATAACCATGAAATTAGTCAATTAATAGAAGCGCAAACAATTATACGGCGAATAAATAAAAAAAATATTAAAGTAAATAGTTTGCCTAAAGAAGGGCACCATCACGAAATTGGAAGACGAATTTAGAATAACACGATAACTATACAGACAAAGAAAAAAGATGGGTAAGTCAGACCAAGAAAAAGTGTGATAGATCTTAAAAAGATAAATCCGAGCAACTGAAAAGCAAAGGCAAACAAAAAAGGAGAATAAAAAGACGGGACAACATGCTTAGGTTCTACATAGACTATAAAATCATGGTGATGATGAGATAATGACGATTATAAGTTCTAAACAAGAGCAAACTCAATGCAAAAAATAATTTATTTACTTTAGAACTCCAAAGCTTACTCATTTTTATAATTATTATTCTTCGTCTGTCAGTAGGTGTCAATCCCCAGATATAGGGAAACATTTCAAAAACAGTATCCAATAATAAACACTAAAATTTAGTTCGTCAAATTTTTAATAACTTAGTTTGCAAATGCACTTATATTTTCTTCAAATAAAAGATCATTGCAAATGATAGCAAAGTAGTGAATTGTAACTACAAAATATTATTATTTTTAATTAATTGATCAAACAGCTGTTTCGATTACTGCCAAATACCCATATTCAGTTGTCTTTATAGAATTATGTTTTATATTTAATTATTCGTAAAAATTCGTACCCTGCCAAATTTTAAACTCAGAGTCAGTGTTCATTAGCCAAATGACCCAAGTCATATACGGCATATGACTTGTATGTTCGAACTTGGAGTTTTGTCAATTTTCTGTAAAAGTTCATTAAGAAGCTCACTTGTTGTGAATTAAAACGAAATTATAAACCACTTGTTAACTACTAATTAGATTAGACTTACTAGAATTAGATTAAAAGAGTTAGAGTTACTAGAATTAAAAATTGTAGATAAGAATCAATTAATTATATGTATTTTTAATTGTTAATTTTAAATATTATTCCTTTGGAGAAACATTATTTATTGCATGATCTTATATTAATCTTTCTTCTGTTTGGACCCGATACCCTGTTTATTTCTATTCCTTTTTAGAATACATTATATTTACTTTTAAATACTAAAAGTAAGAAGACAAATAATTATAAAACATAAATTATTTTTCAGTTTATTTGGCTCAAGGAGCTGCAAATATATTCATAGCAGACTGGCAGTACTTAGCAAACTTGGATTATCGTGATTCTCGTCGTGTCGTGTCTAAAGTATCTATGCATTTTGCAGAGGCTTTATATGAATTTTTTAAGTATAAAAATAAATAAATGATAAAAATTAATATTAATAATTTTACTGAATTTAATTTTATTATAGTAAACACGAAATTGACTATAATGAAGTGCATATAATTGGCCACAGTTTGGGTGCGCATATAGCAGGAAATATTGGAAGATTTTTCAATGGAAGTTTTGGTCGTGTTACTGGCTTAGATCCCGCATTACCGCTTTTTACACCTTTTTCTTTGGATGGTTTGAGATCAACTGATGCACAATTTGTTGATGTGATTCATACTGATTTTCCTGTATATGGGGATTTAACACCTCGTGGGACAGTAGATTTTTATCCCAATTTTGGTTATACACAACAGAAGGGTTGTAACGATATGGATTTATTAACCACCAGTAAAATTCTATTGGAAGCATGTAAGTGTATATTACTCTAGCGATTTACATTTTTAATGATTTAAATGGGAAATTTTCATGTTACAGTTGGTTGTAGTCATAGTCGTGCTGTTGTTTTATATGCCGAATCTATAGAAATGCCTAAGAATTTTCCTGCACTTCCTTGCCCTCTCAGTAGCATACAACTTCGTAATCTATACCTTTGCTTAGTGAGGGTGTCACTAAACGACAAGAATTTGTCAAATTTAGGTAATGCTATTAGTGAAATGGATGAAACTCAAGTTGTTTATATGGGAGAAGAAGTTTCAAGAAGGTAAATTATATGTATATATTATATTGTAAAAGTAATGGTTTAGTTATTTCAATGAAGGAAAACAAAATCTTTCTTCATTTTGTCGAAACATGTTTTCTATATATTTTAATAATAATATATTTTGTATATAATATGCAGATTATATTATATATATATATTTAAACTATTTATGTAATAAAATTATCTTTTTTCAGCGCTACTGGTTATTATTATCTCGAAACTAATGATGCACCCCCTTATGGTATGGGCGCATATACAAAATTTTCTAAAGACTCACAAGATGCTTGGTTCATGCCGCCACTAATTAATTTTGGTTTCAATAGTAACAAATCAATTGAAATGCTGCCAAGACTTCCCAATATAGTTAATACATGAACCAAAAGAATAAATTGCACTGAAAAGTTATTGTATCATATTATAATTTTTTACACTGAAAAAATTTTATTTAAAAAAAATTAATTTGTATATAATATATATTAATATATATATAAGAAAGTTATAGATGTATATATATGTAATAGGGAAATGATAAAATATCATTGTATACATATATATAACTTTATTAGAAGCAAAGAAATTCTGCTAATGAAACATATATATAACTATGTAAATATATAAACAAATACATATGTACACATGTATATATTATGTTTTGTTTTGTTTTGTTTTAATTATGAAAATATATATTATACAGTAAATTAATAAATAAATAATATGACGTCCATATCAACTCTCTTGATAATCCTCATTACCTACTCTCTTATGCTTTAAATGACGATAAAAGACCTGAACTTTGATTTCGTTGAAGTTACATATTCTTCGCCCATGGTTAAGTCAGATATCTAAAATATAATCTGTCGGTTGAATAATAATATATTTTGTGTATAAAATTGTTTTTCTGCTGAAAACAATACATTTTACTGCAGCTGCCATCCGGATTTGATTATTAAATTTGTAAACTGATTTATTCTAATTAATCTGATTAATCTAAAGTATGTCAAAGGGGGTTTTGAGGTTAGTATGTATAAATAGCAGTATGCAGCGCAATACTGATTCTTCAGGGTATACGAGTATGGATCGTTACTTATTTTTCAGGCTCTAACTAGGTTAAATGTTAAGAATAAACAATAGTGAGTACATAGGTTACATGATGAAACTATTTTCTATTCGAGTTAGGAGTGGTGTCAAGAGACATTTTGTAAAACATATAAGATATTAACACCAACATTATATAAAGGGGTGGACAGATGAGTTCTTATTACGCTGTCAAAGCCATCTTTTAAAACGCATATCAAAAGATTTAAAGTAGTTTTTATTTCAATTTTTTGGTTTTAGTGAAATTTATTGGATTAGGGAAGAGGTCCTTGATGTATTTATTGTAAAATTAAAAAATATAGTAATATATTAATCTCTGAAATTTAAGACTAAGATTATGGAATATGATCTTATGAAATTATTAAAAAAACTTTAACTATAGTCTTGTGTTGTTTTTTTAGTCATTTCTAAATCATTTGTTAGACCTATAAATCTGTTTGTCATTCTAACAGTTATTAAAAAGTTTATTGTTTGTCCGACTTACTAAATTAGACTACCTCGGTACCATATATTGTAATGCCACTACGTTACTAATAATACTGACATATACTACATCTGTGTCTTATATACAATAACTATGAATTTATTTTAAGGGTATTATTATTAGTGCAAATTAACTATGTTAATATAAAGACATATTTTTTATTTAATATGTAAGCGATACAGATTAATAAATAAACATGAATTTTTAAAGCTAATTTTAGCAATATTTATGTAAAAAAGGAGTTATAGCCATATAACGGTAGTAATATATTATTGTATTATTAATGACAGAACGTATAAATAGACACAATGAAATAAATTTCATTTTGTCAGAGTCACATGAGATTATTCAATTGATTTAACGGTTCTTTTAAAAAGTCGATGTACAAAATTTGATTTAATTTGACTGAGAATGATATATATGTGTATTGAACGCCCTTCCTAATTGTAGGCCCGGAACCATTTTGTGGCTTGGAAGTTGATACTTTTTTTTCACTTATTCGGAAAGGAAACGAGAAACAGAGATGGCTATAATGGGATAATATACTAGAGCTATTTAATATCTTTAATAAGAATTAAGGATACTTTTAATGCCTTTAATTGAGTGATTGAATTCTTAATAAAAATTCTGAAATTTTTGAAAATGTAATAGTAATAAAAACAATAATTATAAGCGTTTATAATATGCCTATAAGATCCTTTTAAAATTACTTAAATTCTATAAGCAATATCGTGGTATAATAACTGAAAACAAATAGTTTAAGGAACTAATAATCTAATATTGATCTAACATTATATTTATTATGATTAAAGCAAACTTTATTCAAATTCTTTATGAAATATCCTAAAATATCCTCTCTTCGTTGTAGATATAGTTCGGTCTACAGCCTTTGAAGAAAATACACCCAAGCGTCTCTTGGGTCATTGTCCAGAGTTAACTATATCCACTCTTCAAGGCACTCCACAAAATTTCCAACATAAAAATGTGTTCAGTTGGTTGTAAAATATCCAACGCTCCACAAATAAGGTATGAGGAATATGGAATCAAAAAGACTTTCTGGCTAATTGAAGAGGATCTAATCACCTTTCATTTTACCTATCTATCTATATTGTAAACATTTCATGGGTTGAAGTTTTATAATCCATATCATATGTTTTCTGTAGACTTTTAAAAGGTGTAGAAGAGATCAGCTATCATTATAATGATTTAATATATTGTGTAGTGATATCCATGAAATCAATACTGCTTGATATGAAATGAATACTGTTGTCATTATTTTATATTCTAAAATGAGTGAAATATTTTTAAGGAAATAATTATGTAGTCATATGTAGAACTCAAAATTTTCCTATATATTTCAGAAAATACTTCAAGCACATATTATTTAATATGATAAGTGTGCGTAATTGTGATTGGAGTAAATATAATTTAACCAACACGCAAACTGCTTCAGGTATTTGCATTAAGATAAAATTTATATTTAAATTCAGTTAGTTTTCCGGAGAATCTCATTGATTAACAACATTTTATCTTGAACTTAAAACAAAAGTATACAATGGAAAAATTAATAAAGCTTTTATTTATATTTTATATAATATTTTGTATGATTAATGGACATAAGTCGCAGGAAACCCTCTTATCTACAGCAAACATTTATTACCAAAGACCGTAAGTAATTATTAGAAAATTGAACTATGAAAATAATACATATAATACATATAATAATACATATATTATATACTTTTTAAAATTTGGTTATCTATATGCATAATGTTTTTAAAGACTAATTATTAACTTTAATAGATCCAGTCTGGGAGGTCCATCTGAGTTAAGATTGGATGAAGTGGAGAGTTTGCTTTCGAAACAGAATTTCAAAATTATTGTACATGGATTTTTGGGATCACGTAGTCATAGTTCAATAAAGCCTTTAGCGAATGGTAAGTATAAGATCACCTGAATGAATAAAAATACCTATATTTTCGGGGAAAAAATCAATAATTTTTTGTTTTTTAAGTAGCAGAGACCTAAAGTTAACTGTGTTTTAAAGATAATTGATTGAACATTTTATACATAGTTTAAACAATTGAAATTGATTATACTTAAGTACCAATATTAACAGTTCATTTGAAATGAGTTTTCACGAGTTATTTATAGAAAATGTATATGCTTTATTTTTGATATGCCAAAAATAAATATTTTTAAAGTATAATTTAAAAAAAATAATTTTTTTAAAACTACATAATTACTTATATTTTTGTTAAAATTAAAGCACAAGTCATTTCTCTGCCGTTTCTTTACCATGGCTTGAGATAAGGCTACTTAAATATTAGTCTAAAATACAACTTCTTGAAATTTTATGGAACCTAGGATATACCTAGGAATAAAATTTCTTAATATATTTTTCATTAGCATTTTCTGAAGTTCATATTTTATTTTGTGGTATCAAAAAAAAAAAATTCAGCCACATCAGAGGTGTTTAGGGCAAAATCTATTTGCAGAAAATGACCCATATGCCTACTAGGTGCTTATTGAAGTGATTATATCAAATTATTTTTGTGTTTGCGTAAAACCTAAAATATCATCACTTAGATTTAATAGAATTAAATCTTTATATATTATATTACATTATAATAAAATTTAGTTTTAATGGAAGAATACTATTTCATAGCTTAGTTGAGATATGCTCTTGCATTCTATTTAAGTAGTGTTTAGTATAATGATTTTATTAATTTAATTTTTTAGAAATTAAATATGTTTCAAATGGACACTTTTTTTCAGCTTATTTGGCTCAAGGAGTAGCAAATGTATTTATAGCGGACTGGCAGGATTTGGCAAATTTGGATTATCACAATTCCCGCCGTGCCATCTCTAAAGTCGCCAAACACTTTGCAGAGGCTTTGTATGAATTTCTGAAGTACAAAATTATATATGACAATAATAAAAATAATAAATTATTTCACTAAATTGAATTTTATTGCAGCAAACACGAAATTGAGTATAATCAAGTACACATAATTGGCCACAGTTTGGGTGCGCATATAGCAGGCAATATTGGAAGATTCTTCAATGGAAGTTTAGGTCGTATTACTGGCTTAGATCCTGCATTACCACTTTTCACACCTATTTCTTTGGATGGATTAAGATCAAATGATGCACACTTTGTTGACGTGATACATACTGATTTTCCGATTTTTGGAGACTTAACACCTCGTGGTACAGTAGATTTTTATCCCAATTTTGGTTATACACAACAAAAGGGTTGTGGCGATGTGGATTTATTAGCTGCCAGCAAACTTTTATTGGAAGGATGTAAGTGTGTGATTATTTTTAAGAGTTTGACTTTTTAGTTTGAAAAAAATCCACCAAAGTTTTAGAGTACCAAAGAAATTATATCAGACATTGGAAGTATGTTAATTATAAAGCTGACTTGCTCCATATACGCTTTATATGAATAGTTGTATTGTAAATTTGTACTTTATATAAACACTTTAATGTTCACGATACCATTTGTGCTATGCACATTAATAATTTTCCTATACGAGACAATATCATTATTGATACAAATTTAATGTTTGTTTCTGGTACATAGTATTTGCATTTGCATTTTGGCTTCTTGTTTTCTCGTGCTTCTGGACTCAACTCCACTCAAATATACAAATTATATTATGAAAAGTGACTAAATTATAAATTATAAATTATTGTGAAATTATTGTATGGAAAGTCGTTCTTTTACAGATAGCTGCAGCCACAATCGTGCCGTCGTATTATATGCCGAGTCCATAGAATTGCCTAAAAATTTTCCTGCACTTCCTTGCCCACTCAGTAGTATACAGTTCCGTAACCTTGATGTTTGCCTAACGAAATTATCGCAAAACGATTTAAATTTAACAAGTTTGGTTGAAGCTATCAGCAAAATGGATGAAACTCAAGTTGTTTATATGGGAGAAGAAGTTTCAAGAAGGTAAATTATATGCACATAAGTATTTATTATATTAATTTATAACTTATTTTACGTTTATGTGCGCCCAGTAATTAATATAAGACAAAAACATTTTATATATTATGTTTCTATTATATTACGTTATAATGGTTACTAATAAATCTTGCATTTTACATTACATCGGATATAATATTCATATAATATTTTACAGATATACTATCTATAAGATTATAGTATATTATTAATTATATTATATTATTAATATTTATAATTATAAAATTACAGATTATACGTGTGTATTTGGATATATTATATATTATAATATATTATTTAATTTTTTTTTATTTCTAATTTTTTCCAGGGCTACTGGTTATTTTTATCTGGAAACGTACGATGTGCCACCTTACGGCATGGGCATAAATACAAAGTTTTCTTAAAACCTCGCAAGATGTCACTTTAATTTAGTGTGCAGTTTATTTGGTTCGTGACGCCACTAGTTAATTTTGGTATCAGTGATGCCAACTCCAACAACGTCACTAAACAATTATCTTATAGTCAATACACGAACCAACATAACTAATTTTGTTGCAAATTTATTAACAAATAAAAAATATCGAAAGAAAAGTAATAAAATATTATTTATTTTTTTGTTTCTTTAATATTTTATTAATTTTTATTATTTTTTTCTTTTTACGCTTTATTAGTAAATAATAATTATTGTAATTAAAAAATTATTATATTGAAAGTCGTGTAGAGAATAGTGAGATGATAATATGTTATTAATACGTTGCTTGTATTACTATTGAGAGGAACATAAATCCGTTATATTGTTTATGGACGTCTTTTATATGATATAAAGTCATATGATAGGAACCCATATTAGTTTCGTCTGCTTTGGGCCTTTCTTTCCAAATTTGCGTATGATTCATTGTTAATCGGTTGAAAGAGATTTTGTTCTGTTCATCTATATTCATCTTTAAGTGCAATACTTCATGTCTTTACACAAAATATCGATTTTTAAAAAACTATATTTAGAATCTTTGTTATGCCTATTAGTTCACTGATTTTTATAATCAAATGCCTTATATTCGTCAGACCTAGTCATTGTCTCTATGGCTTAAACCAATATCACGTATTCGGCAGTTGAATTTTATACCATTTGACTAGTTTCAATATTGTATTTTGGATAAGAAATCAAGAATGGAATTATAGTGTCCAAAAACATAGTTTACTGTTAATACATTGATTATTTTATAAGACCAAGTGTATTTCCTTCTTAGTTTGTACACTGGACTAATGTGGAAGTTGGAAGGATATCCTTAGGTCATCTTTGGCTATATAGATTCCTGCACTCACCTATATTTTCATTTTCGAACCATTTGTGTGGACATAGTTCAATTTTTTCTTAGTCTCTGCTATTTTGTTATCTTGTACCCACTTATATTTTCATTTGTGAACCATTCGTGGTGGCATGGTTCGATTTTTTCTTAGTCTCTGCTATTTTGTCATGTAACTGATCTATTATCACTGCAGATAGCCATTGAACAATGCAAAAAATCTTTATAAAATTGCACAGGAACTATGAACGTGATAACAGCCATCTTATTACTAAAATATGAAGTGCTGATCATATCTACAATTTCGTTTGATACTTAATTTTTGATTGATTAATATATCATGCATTTTTCATTTGACTTTTTAAACAATATTATTGATCGCTAAAATTGACTCTCCCCATACCATATATCCAGCTTTTATCGTTTTGGGCAGCCACTAAATGAATTTTAATTGTGAAAACTTGCTCCAAAAAGATTTTTTTTTTGTGTCTAGTCTTCTTCAGTAATAAGGTTTATTTTTTGCTTGAACAAGTTTATTTACTTCGGTTGAACTTATGATATATAATCATAAGTTCTTGTTATTACCCAATACGACTATCAATGTTTTTGAAAAGTAAAATAAAAGATAATGGTAACATAGATATATGATGTCATCAGATGGTACCACAATCCATATTTGGTTATATTGTTCAAGTAGGATCTTTTGCACAGGATCTTTCGACCAATCCGCAGACTCTAGCTGTTTTGAAAATGAACATCTGTGAAGTTGCGATTGCGCAAGTGGCCAATCTAGCTAGCATCTCATAGTTTTTTACACCTTATAACAAAATCTAAATAGTGTCCAAAAAAATATGAAATGTATTTCGTTTCAAATCACTGTCGAAATGAAACATATATAGAATAAGACTACATATCTCTGATAATTTAAATTAATATTTTCCATATTATATCTTTATAACTACTCAGCTATTTAGTTTAATGTACTCTGCTTTGAAGCATTGAAGAAACAATGCCAATTCTACACACTTAGGTTTAATTACTTGACGAAATATCATATCAATGAGCTAATCCTTTATATTTGACTACTACACCAAATTCATATATATCTAAAGCAGTTTTGGGCTAATAATTTGAAAAAAAAATACATAAAAAAATGTTTAAATGATATCACACTTGGCCCAGCAAGAATCTACTAAATGACGAAGTTGGCACTCGGTGTGGTGTTAATAGTTGGCACGTATCTTTCAACTATCAATGAAACAAATTTGTTAAACAAAACAGTTTTTTTTTTGCTGTTAAGGTCAAATGAGTAAGATACTTTATATATAACAAAAAAGAAACGAATTTTGGCATGCTCATAGCATTTAGCATTGGCTCAACTCCATTTAAGCCTATTTTTTAACTTCAAGATTTCAGAGTATGTGGCACGCGTTATAAATCTAACCGAATTGTCTTTGAACATTTTTCTCGAGTGACTATGCGGCTGAGGTGTAAGTTATGTTCACCAACGATTTGAAGTTTATGCCAAGTGCATTTTTGTATCTCAACGTTACCATTTAATTTTGTGTAATTTATATCTTTTTGATTAATTATATTTGGTAATGTTTTGTTGGTGTTGTTGTCACTCGTGCTGTTTTCATTGTATTGCAGCGAGGAGAGGTGTCTCTTTGCTTCATTATTTATGACGATGCTGGCTAGAAAATTTATTGTTAGCCTACGCTAACTTACAGGACCACATATGCTTTAAATGCTTTATTTGTTTTTAATGCTAAATTTACTGTAAATAAATATACAGCTTTCCTATTAATTTTATATTTTTCATATTTTTGGCATTGTTATGGGTAATTTTTTTTACACCCGCGTACTCCAGCGCAACGTTTTTATTGCGTTTTTTAATTGGTTTTAATTTATGATTTATATAAATGCTCACAAATCAGTTGCAGATACTTGTATGGTAACGTGTGTTAATGATGACTATAGCTTATACTATAAAAAATTAAATACCACTTCGTTTCATCTTTATTAATATTTCTGAAAAATTCCACTAATAAAATTGCGATTAAAAATAAAAATAAACAACAATAATTTAAGTGCATTTATATAGCTGTAGTTCATGCGTTTTTTCCAATAATTATGGATTGTGCATTTTCGTTGAAGTAATAATAATAATTTTATGAAACTGAAGGTTTGCACAACATAAATCAAGTGTAATGTAGTCTCAGTAATTAAACACATGATTCTGCGTTTCAAAGTAAATAGTGTTTAGGTTTAACCCCTGGTGCTTGCAGTCAACAATTAAATAAAAATCATTTACGTATAATAAAAACCAAATAAATATTTTCAAAGACATGTGATAATAGATATCTGTATTAGATATATGTAGATCCAACTATTACATATCTGACGATATGTAGATATTTTCAGAAAAGCCTGTAAGGCTTTTCCACTTAGCCCTAGTTTACGTTACCGCTCAGTGTCATTAATCTGCTGCTTCAACGGCAAGAAATAATTGTAATTACATGCTGTGACACCTTTCGTTAGGCTCGGTGTTCGCTGTCGGTAAAAAACCGCTTGGTGTTTGCTTAACACTGTGACCTCTTCAGAAAATGAGTTATAATATTCCCCAGTTAAGGCAAGCTTGTCGTAAGAGGAGACTTAAATCCAATACCCACTACCCGATGGTATTGAAGTATAAATGGCAGTAGGTGAGTTACACATATGACATCCAACCGGAGGTGTAAATCGAATACCTGACCCCGTTGGACACACAAGTTCGGCTGTCCTGACCAATAAAGGTTGGTTGTTCTGACCCTTTAATAAAAGTATTATTGTGGCTATGGTTAAACCACAAAGTTATGCGGGAAGAATGACTTTCATTCAATGTGGTGTTGCATTTTCTAACCGGGTGTCGTGACGCAAATAACACCAATGATACAAACGTATAGCTTCAACTGGTACTAACGGAAAGCTTTGGAATTGCAATGGGATAATTTATCGGCGTAGATTATAACGTGAAAAAACTATGGACTCCGCCACTTTATCTTCCCTTTTCGTGTCGAGGGATATAATATTCCCGAGATGAGAGGTAATTAAAATTTATTAGTTAGTACAGGTCGTACTGTTTTGGAGTGTAACTAGTTGCAAGTGGGTTTTACTTCCGGCACATCATTTTACCAATGGTAGTAAAATGGTAATATATAAAAGTAAAATAAACTGGAAAAATAGTTAAATCTGGTAGCACTGGTGCCAGGTGCCCACAAGCTTGACATTGGGTAAGCTTCGAAATAAAATGTCTTGTGTGGTTGTGTTCAACACCTAAGGTGACACAGGGAGAGTTTTGGCACCTATAACCTCAATTTCTGTGGAGTTACATTTTCTCAAAGAACGTTAACGGCTTAGATGGATTTTACCCGACAACAAGAAAGAAGTTATATCCAAACATAGAACTTCAATTCGCGCTACGAAAGTTAATCGAATTAAACATTTATCTGTTCATTATCTTGATGTGTTTAAAATAGCATGGTGTTCAGTACACACGACAGGGAATTACCTAAAACAATAAGGATTCATGCCACTGTGTCACTTGCGGGCTTGTTATATATGTCCAATTATATAGAGAATATGCACTTCCAAGGTCCGGTTCATCCTATTGCCGCTGCATGCAATTCAATACGTTGTTTGCCGCCCAAGTGGAAGTGAATTGTTTTTAATATTGTAGTTATAATGTTTCTCACCATTAAGTTTTATTTTATATAATATTACATCTATTTATTCTATTTATTTTATTTATATATTTATTCTATTTATCTATCTTAAGCTTATAAAAATTTAATTTTTTAATTTAAATGAATTCTATTAATTAAAAAACCATTTCCACACATTTTTTGTGTGAGTTATCCCAAAATAAATGAAAATAATAAAAAATTAACTACAATACTCTAAGGGTTATTGATATACCAAATCCTATAAAAGAGAAAAGGTGACCAAATCAATCAAAGAGGCACTTAAATTGATAACAGACAACACAATGGCTGCTACAGAAGAAGAACATGAGAATTCAACATTGAGAGTTGATCATCCACGAAGACAGTAGCCTAAATGGAAAAGCGTGACATTCCCAGTGATTCTGATCGTTTGAAAAATAAAAAGATACATACATCATTAATCATGAATAAAAATGATAGAACTATGTATGATAAATAAAAAAAAAATTATAATGAATAAATTAATTTAATTTAGCAGAGAATAAAATTTACCATTTTAATGGCTAGATTAAAAGTAACATATGGATTTGAAAAAATAAAATTTTTTATTATTCTAATATGTTATTTTGTTAAGCCACATATTCAAATGTCATCTTACTAAGAAGATTTCAAATTCCTTCAATTTATAATTCACATTTTGCGGTTTTTGAATTTTTGCATAGTTCATACTTCATTTTTATGGAGTGGCCACCATAATTGGTTGGGTTAAATGTACATCGACACACATAAATACTTTCATATAAAAAAGTAATATTTTATAAAAATCTAATCTTTTTCAAATATGCAAATCAATTAGTTAGTGTCAATATGCCCGTAGCGCCTTGCATTTATCTGCACATGACATTTAAACAATTCGCAATGATTAAAGGAATGAAAAAATGTCAAATTAAAATTGAAATACAAACTCGTAAGTTACAGAAACCGTTTTTCTGTCAGGTGCAACCAACTGAAGTCACATAAAATACAAAAATGGGTGGTTTCAGAAATTCAAGTGAAAATATTCATACTTAAAATATGCGCTCAATATTATGGTATAAATGATTGTACAGATAATTGCAATTGTAAGAAATGCTAGGATGGACTAACGAAATTATGCATGGCATGAACTTATTTTTATGTAAAAGAACCTATGACCTCACGATATCAATTTATACAATAATTTAAATTTAGTCAGGTATGGGAAGTTGGTTGTTTTTTAAAACATCACAACATTTATAAAGATAGTTTTATGTTACAGTCGGTTAAATGCTTTTTGAAGTACTTATGATATATTTAAACTAACTGTAATGGAAAAATATATATAATAAATAGTAGATATACGTATGTATGTAGTGTTGTATTATCCGATTGATTGATCAAAATTCTTACCAATACTTCTTATATCGTAGACCGATGACTTTGTGCCATCGCAGAACCTTCAAGCAAAAATAGTTGACGTAAACTGACATTAAATTTTAGTAACATTCTATAGAGGTACTACCAATTCACATAAATAAATTGTGGGGTGTCGTTTACGTGAGTGTTTCTAATTAATAAGTTTTAACACTTTTTATGGATCTATTTTATAATGTCTCATTCCTTCTTCCATGCATATAATAACAATATTTTTCTTAAGTCCCTAAGAGAGATATTGACTCTACAATATTTTTCTTTTGTAGTATTCTGGTGTACAATACTTGGATAAGTTAAAAATAAATTTTAATTCCTGTTCAACCTAAATTTAACCTACCAAATTATATTAAGAGTTTATTAAATTTGATTTTAACGTTAATTGAATTTTTGGCTAATCATATAATATAGCTGTTTCGCGTGTTGCCAAATATTAATCATCAGTAGTCTTGGAAAAAAAAAATTAATTGAGAGTAATTTGATTATGGATATTTCGTAAACTCGAAGCAGCTATATGGTCCGACAAGTGGCACCTGGCTATATGATCAGCCAAAAATTCAATTCATATTATTTTATAATATTATTTATATTATTTTATAAATAATATAAAAATAATATAAAGTGGTCTGAAGCACTTTAGATACCAAACTGTTGCAGTAAAATATATCAATAAGATTCAGTCACTTAAGGTATATACTAACCAACAAAAGCTAAGAGCCAACATTCGACCCACAGAGGAATTCACGATTAGATCAGCACTAAGTACTATTAGACTACTAATTAGCTCAACGAAATTATTTTTGCGAATGGATAAGGACTCCGTAGGTTTATATAGTGGGGTATTCTTTAGTCAATTAACTTACATATAAAGATATCGTTTCAAATTC
>NC_051846.1:27361189-27364154 GCF_002237135.1 Teleopsis dalmanni
AGCTTTATCCTCAAAAAGTAATGTAGCATATTTCTTAATTAATTAAGAAAGTTAATTTTTGTGATAAAGCTATTATTACAAATCATTGTTCCTTAATAATAAAGTTGTTGTACTAACCTTAGTCAGTAAAATTTTTATCTTAAAAACTGTTTAATAGTGCTATATAAGAAATCTGTTTTAGAAAAAAATAAATAGTTTGATTTTGTAATTAATCAGAGATAATCCTGCATTCCAAGAAAATGTAGCACTCTTTTATGAGAAATGTTAAGACACTTTAAAATTTTTCTTTCTCATATTGTTATAATATTGATATATACAGTTCGGATATCGAAATTATATATGCCAATATTTCTGATCTAATACCATGTAAATCGAAATTCGCATCTCAAGCGATATTCCTGTGTATTCCTGTCTTAATGAAACGAAATATACTTGTATATATCTATTGCATTCATTTTTAATATTTCAGATAATTAGAAATAAATATTTATGATTAAATCGAATCAGAAAAAAATAGTTGGGCTTGTGTTAACTAAATCATGTGATTGATGACTTAAACATCATTTATGATTTAAAAGTTTCTGTTATTGTTTTCGACTGTTCTGTGATTTTACTAGCTTTGGATTGCCACTAAAGCCAAATTATCATCCCTTGTATTAGAATTTGCTCTATCGACTCATATACCATATGTGCCAATAGGTGCTCGCACTTTCAGTTTCTTTTGGAATACACCTTGTGAATTTTTAAGCAGATTTAGTGTAAAAAACACAGTACCGATGTTATGAACATTTAGAAGAGATAATAATTTTAACGTTAAATGGAAAACAATGAACATGCTTCACAAACAATCGCAATATAAATGTAGAGTAAAAAGTTAAGTAACCTAAGCTCACTGAAAAAGTCATAAAAAGAATCTAAAAAAGGTTAAATAAATCAAAAACAATGGATTGAATTTAAATGTTGTCACCCGAAATGATCGAAGAGACACACTCAAAAATGTGAACCAATTGAGATTGATGGCCCAAAAAATATGCAAACATGCAACAAGCATAAAAAACATGAAACATAAAAGCAACAATCCAAACAAACGAATCGAAGTACAACAAAAACAGCAGCCACCAATAATTTTTACATAAAAATATCGAACTACTGCAGGAACCGTGTAAGCTGCGTAGGCGCATTTGCAGCAGCAGATCGAGAAAGATAAAGAAAGGCCTTGATTCGCTTGCACTGCACCGAATGCATTTGAACTGAACTGCATTCAAACGAATTGAATTGCACTGGAATCGGTTAGAGTGGAGTGGTTGGAGTGGAGTGTCATGTCAGGCGCACAAACACACATGTTGCCACATTCATGATCAATGGCTGCAATTTCAGTTATCTCATGAGTAAGCACTGTAAACTGGGCCGGGTGCTAACAGAGCTGAGCCGAGGGTACACTTACTCCGGCCTAACGCGCACATTATGTTATCAAACGAAAGCAGCGTTGTTCGGTGACATTTTAAGGACAAGTTTAATCCAATCGCTGTGCTTACAATGACATGAATTTATTATCAGTGTCACATAAGTCAAATTTATATGGAGCAATCGATGTCATTGCGAGTACATGACACAATCAAATAGTTACATAAAATCGAACACAAACAACATTTTCGGAATTTGTTTTTGAAAAATATCTCAAATAAGTCATACAATCATACAAATTGAAATCTGTAATGAATTTTTTTCAATAACATTTAAGAATTTGAAATTACTTTTAAATAAGAAAATTATTTTTCAATGAAATATGCTAGAAATCTTACTATTATGCCTTTTATATATATTGTGTGAAAAGAGTATATTATTTTTATTTTATTTATTTTAGATACACTATTACACTATTAACTCCAAAAACAAACAAAAAAAAATGAGTATTTAGATAACTACCATGCCCCTCGACTCTAGGGTATATTATATATAGCGACATATATATTTTTAATGTAATAGAGAAGAAATTGCAAGGTACACAATATATATATTATGAGTCAGTGCAACAAAATTAATCGAACTTACAGAATTCATCTTTCCTTTTACAACGAGAGTTAAAAACACCGTAAGTCAATATATATGTGAGTGTCAACTCTCTAAACAACTTCGCTCATCAAAACGGATAGATACATTTTTAAGATCATCGTCATGTATTTCGTCTAAAAACCATATGAAGCAATGTTGCTCATTTCAAACCTTACTGTGACAACAGCCAAAATATTATATCTACTCATAAGAACCGGTAAAATATTCTTTTAAGGACCGGAAACAATACTAACGGTAAATACAGAAATAAAATAATTTAAAGATTGGAGATAGTGATATGGATTCAAAAACCCTGATATGGAGTATTTATGTTTAACGGTCTGCTTATCGATTTGAAAAATTGTTCGCCTAAATTAAAAACCAATATTTTTGATCTATTCATTTCTTTGATTGAATATTTTCTTAACGCGACACACTTTAGACAATGATAATTCAACTATTTTAATACATTCAAATTGAACATAACATGGGGGTTTGTGAAATACCTATTTAAGCGGATACACCTAATGATGATCCAACGCTCAGTAATGGTTGAAACTGATCTATTGAAATATTTTATTCGACATGGTATATATTTAAAATTCGATGCTTACATTCATATTACTAAAATTTCTCGTTACCCAAGGAATATAATGCCGGTAGTACCGATGAATATATTTTTGTCATGCAGTGGTTTACGAGACATATCTAATAAGTTGAAGTAAATTTAATAGCTTAATTAATAGACTCTAATCCTTGATTTTCTAATAAGTTAAAAATTAATTAAGAAAAATTTATATTGAATTATTTACCTTTGTTAACAACTATTTGGCAATACTTAAGCCTAATTCTTGAAATAATGCTGTTATAGCATAAATGTGCTTCACAAATTACTTATTTTACAATATGTTTA
>NC_051846.1:27364254-27381556 GCF_002237135.1 Teleopsis dalmanni
TCCAACCGCTATTTAGAAATGAAAATCTCAATGCTAAGAACAGGAAACTGATATCTATATGGTTGTGTAGCGTTTAGCAAAGCTTTAAACACTACTATTCATCAGCTAGAAATTGCACAAAGCCAGGCTCTGAGAAGACTTTTCAAAGTTCCATGGTACATTAGCACGAATGACATCCTCAGGGACACCAAGATTGATCCCATCAAATAATACATAAAGGATAGAGCCTTGAAACTATTTCCGAAATCTGACAATTTCGTAACATTTGCCGATGTTACAATAGTGACAGGCTCCTTGGGAAGGTATGCAGATCTGAGGTCAATTATTACTTAGTCTGATGAAGTGATAAACAATAATCTAGTCAAGGCGCAAAGAGGGGTTTTGAAGGAACATCGCAGTTAATAGAGAGTAAAAGTGCTCAGGTGCACTGACTCAACTAGCCTCAACATAATAGAAAGAACTTTTGATTACAATTTATAAGATTCTTATGTTTTTATTAAAACCTGATTTTAATCAAACTACTAGAAATATTAATAATTAATTTTATTGATAATTAAGAACAGAGAAGAGGTTCTCCAAAAAACATAATTTAATCTGAAATGTTATTAGTACCATTAACACATATACTTATGTCAAAAAAAAATTTTTGATCAAAAAAAGAATCAAGGCATCATTAATAATGCTTTAATTCGCATTGAAAGGCTATTGAAATAATCTCATTAGGTTTTCATGAAGAACATTTCACTAACTCCAGTTTTTTTTACCCCTTTACTCCTTTATCACCAGTTAAATTGAGTAGTTGTTGAAAATTCATACCATAAATTCTCGTATGTAAGTATGTTAATGGTTTTCACTAATGCCAAACAAGAAAATTTAGATATGCACCTTACTCACAGATATATAAACCTGTACTGCGGACTGCGGAACAATAAATAAAAGTATAAATCTACATGAAGTGGCTGACTACCTACACTACATACTTTAGATTAGGAATCTACTACTTACTAAACTACTTTATATATTGTCTGCTATAAACAGATTATTTAGTTCTTTTAAAATAGTAAATCATATAGTAGCGCTCAAATTATATGCTTAATTTAAATTTTTACTTTAGTGGAAATAATTTTATTTGGTATGAAATTCAAGAAATTTGTTGCATTCAGATTACTTTCCACGGAAATACTTTTTAATATACGTAAAATAGAAATCATCGTTAGGGCGTAAATGTGTAAAGTTAAGGAATTATTTCGTAGCAGGATTCGAGATATTCCGCTCTGAAGATGACATCCTTGTAGATTCGTGCATTGTCTTTAGTGTACTAACTTTTTCAATGAATAATATAGTCCTCTTCAAATAGTCGTATAAATAAGATATAGCATATACACTTCGAAAAATATGCTGTAACCACATATTAGTCAATCTGACCTGAAATTTTTTTAGAAAAGTTTTGTTCATGTGGTGAAAAAGATATAAAACCAACAAGTGGTATGGTTGAACCAACATGATGCGTCGAGTAAGAGTATTTTGAACTGAGAGTTAGTTAAAATTTGGTTAAATCAACCAAATTATTTTTTTTAATGTGGTAAGAGAAATTTATCATTAGAGAAAAAACTTGCGAAGTTTGAAAATAAATTTGTAATCAAATTCAAGAACTCTTTTGAAGATGAATCCCTGAATTGGCTTGAATGCAGTGAACTCAAATCTTCAATAAGTATTAGCTTCACCCTTCAAATAGTCAAAGTGATACTCATAGGATATAAACACGACCATCGTCACTATATATTAGTAAGTCTGAGAAGTTTAGAAATAAACAGAATACAAAAATTTTTCTATATATAATATCCGTATGGATTTCCATAAGTTCAATAAACCTACTTCTTCGATAAAAACTAACGTTTTCCTTTAAATATTCAAACAGTTATATTTTTTTTTTCGCTGATATCTGTTTTTATGACGGAAGACAGTAGTTATTAAATATACCTCAAGTGTCTTCAATAACTGTTGCGTAAATATAATATAACGACATCCTCAGACTATTACTCTTTGTGCAACATCTAACTCCTGTCCGCATGTTGGGCTGCCTCTGTCTTAGTTGCAGATTTTTTCACAAAAAATAGTTATTGACGATCGGACAAAATTTACATTTCACTCTTCTTCATTACTGAGTCTCTCTAAAAAACTGAATATTTTCGGTTGTTGGTCTCTTATGGGCTTCGATGGATGCACGTTTGCGTCAGGATTATGATACATAAAAAAATGAACTTTAAGAAAACAATGCCATATTCTATTTCCAGCTTATAACAAGATTAAGTTTATTAGAAATTGTAAGTGTAGAAGTTAACTAACACATAGGGAGTTTTTTTCATGCTTATATTGCATAAGTAATATATCAAACCTATTTAGTTGTATCGTCTGTTAATAACAAGGTATAACTTAAAATATTTTGTCGATTTTCTCAATAAAGTAGAGTGAGCTAAAGCTGCCAGAATTTTGATTTCGCTTCTGTTTATTGTATGACCATAGAAATTAAGCATAGGTACTCACTAATCTACATTACTTAATATATGAAATTAATGGTCTTCATACTATTTGCCTATAACTCACTGGCTTTTTTTCTAAAATTGTGTAAATCATCTTAATGTTATAATTGCATATCAGCTCCCTCTGATTGTTCTGACTCGGTGCACTTTTCATCTCTTGTTCAGCTCTTGTTATTGTCTTCTATACATAGGAAAGAATGATTAGTGACAACTGGGTTGTAAAGTCGGGTTTTACAAATAGTTTAGAGAAGCTATGAATTTTATCATTGTTGTCAGAATTTTTGGAGGTGTCTGCTGCCTATAGTTGTCAGGCCTGAAGGAAATTGTTCAATATATGAGAGTAGCTTATCGACAGGCTTTAGTTGACAGAAAAAATGTTGCATTTGAAAGATCACCACAAAAAACAAAAATTGCAGACTCCTTTTTTTCTCCGCTTTTGTGTATTCAAAAGAGCTGGACTGCACTGTCTATCAATAAAAAAATTAAACTTATACATAGTATTATCGCAATTATGGATTAATTTGATGGTCATTGACGGATATTGACATTTTTGAAACTAGATTTTCAAAATCGATTTACGTATGGTTGACAACAGGTTTTTCAATTTTGCTATATTTTTATATAATTTTGTTTTTTTTTGTAATATTAATAATTATAAATATTGTGAACAATAAACTACTGAGCTTTGGTAATTCTAGTATGAAAAAGATTACATATTTCAACAAAAAACTTAATTATATAAATGTTTAATTATACATTAGTTTTATGTTTTCTAATTAATTATAATAAGTAAATAAATAAATAGTGGATACCAGATCGAATCCAAGCCCCGCTCAGTAACCTATTCTGAGTAACTATATTACAAAAAGATCAATCTGTTGAAATTATAGATTCCGGTTACTTTTAACACACAAGACATAAAAAATTAAGACTTTATTTATTGTTATTAAATTTTTGTTTCATTTTAAGAAACAAAAACTAGTGGTTTTTAAATATTTTTTATTTTGATGATTCTATGTAAATTTTTGTAACAGATTTAGAATACTGGCATGGCGCCATTCCTGAGAATCACGTCTTAACAAGATTTCGCCGCCTTTGTCCATTATACATATTTATGGCATTAATATACATTATTAACTATTGAATGGTTCATAAAATGTAGATAAAGTTTTATAAGAGTTTTGGTCCAAGTACACAATATACCAGACGCAAGAGTTGTACATAAAATGCCTTGAAGATGTATTGTGTGTAAGCAATTTTACTACATAATTGCAAACAACTTCCTGCAATGCAACTTGAATATGTTGTAAATATTTATGGCACTTTTTTATGGACTTTAAATTGCGGCTGACAGTGCGAGCGCGCGCTGCAATCCAACCTGGTCAACTTGAAATTCGAGCGGCTCTAAAGACAGGATTTGAACATGAAAATGAAATTAAAATTAACATAATTATTAACCGAATGTATTATTAGCTGTAAAAGAGCAGCTCTCCATATAAATTGAATTAATAGAAAAAGCACAGGATGCCATAAACAGGATGCTGGCCGCTCATGGGTACAAGCAAAGCAAATTTATTTGTCAATTTGCGCAAACATAAATTCTAATAATCCAGTATAAATAAAATGAAAAATTATGTTTTCAGATATAGAATAGTATATGTTCATTTAAAAACTGGGACAACTAATAAACACATATATTTATACATTAATAATATCTATATATTTTCCAATTTCAAGCAATTTGCATTCCATGAGAATGCAATTTTTCGAAGTCTAGCACTTCATAACTTAAGCGTCGGCAAGGCAATTCTCTTGCGCGAATTCTTTAGATACAAACTAGTCATTAGATAATGTCGTAAATTTAAATTTGCCACGGATAAGTTATAAATTAAAAAGATATATACGGTATGTGAAGAAAATGTAGGTTTTAAGTTTATGCTGCATAATTTGAAAAATTTATTTTTAATGTGGTACTATTGAATTTATTTTACTTAAAGATTACTTCATCATTGCTTTTGATTGATCTTGTGTAAAAGATGGATGCAAATATAACCTGAGTTATAAACTTATTTGTAAGTAATTTTGTTTTCAATTGAGCAACCTAATGATTTATATTGCATTACACGTTGTTGATGGACTACCTATATTAACTAATATTAGTTTTATTTAAAAAGAAGACGCTTGCGAATTGGAAACTGAAGCCAGAGTTTAGTGGCCATGAGACAAGAATAAGTATTAATTATAAATATAAACAGTAGTTCAAGTAGAGCTAATTGTAACATATAATATTCTTACTGACATGACTTTCTATTTATTTTAATATTGTCAGACACTTTGAAAGACGCAATAAGGAGAACATTCAAGAGAATTACGACCTAACAATTAATGTTCCAATTTATTAATTAATAGATTTTCATTAATATTTGCTCATATTTCTTAAGGCCGTGTTATAAAGACAGTCATAGGACGAATGCTCATGGCAATTTTACGTTCTTTTTGGTCATAACCTAGAGAGAGTCATATCGCAATTATCAACTTCCCAATTTTACTACTATTTTGGTACTTCATTATTACTAAGCAATACTGTCTGGTCACTGTGACCAAATTAAATAGAAATTTATCTATTCACAATTTTTTAAATTTCAACAAAAACAACTATAAATTTAATGAGACCAAGCCTCTCTCTATAAAGAGCAATTATTGTTACCTTATCCACAAAAAACTTAAGTACCTGCTTCATATGTACTTAAACAGATCCAATACTTTTAGTACTAGTATGGTCTGACATCAAAAAGCATGTTAATCCACCAAGCTTAATTCGTAAAAATTAATCTAGCATATATCTTTCAGAGTGTTAATTTTTGTGTTAAAGCTATTATTGCAAATCATTGCTTCTTAATAATTAAGTTGTTGTACTGACCTAAGTCAGTAAAATTTTTATCTTAAAGATTATTTAATAGTGCTACATAAATAATCTGTTTTAGAAAAAAATAAATAGTTAGATTTTGTAATTAGTCAGAGATAATCCTGCATTCCAAGAAAATGTAGCACTCTTTTATGAGAAATGTTAAGACACTTTAAAATTTTTCTTTCTCTTATTGGATAGATATAATATTGGCATATAGAGTCCGGATATTGAAATTGAATATGGCAATCTTTCTGATCTAATACCATATAATGCGAAATTCGCATCTCAAACAATATTCCTGTGTCAAAACTGTTTCGACCTAGAAATCTAATGACTCTCTTAATGAAACGAAATATACTCGTATATATCTATTGCATTCATTTTTAATACTTCAGATAATTAGAAAGAAATGGTTGTTTGGGAACTCTATAGAATATTATTAATTTTACAAATGGCTCATTATAGGATACTTGCAGACCCATGATTAAATCGAATCAGAAAAAAGTAGTTGGGCTTGTGTTAACTAAATCATGTGATTGATGACTTAAACATCATTAATGATTCAAATATTTCTATTATTATTTTTGACTGTTCTGTGATTTTACTAGCTTTGAACTGCCACTAAACCCAAATTATCATCCCTTGTACTAGTTTGAATGCTTTAAAATACTATCAAAATTTTGTAAAGAATTTGCTCTATCGAGTGCGGTGCTCGCACTTTCAGTTTCTTTTGGAATGCACCTTGTGAATTTTTAAGCAGATTTAGTGTAAAAAACACACAACCGATGTTATGAACATTTGAAAGAGATAATAGTTTTAACGTTAAATGGAAAACAATGAACATGCTTCACAAACAATCGCAATATAAATGTAGAGTAAAAAGTTAAGTAACCTAAGCTCACATAAAAAGTCATAAAAAGAATCTAAAAAAGGTTAAATAAATCAAAAACAATGGATTGAATTTAAATGTTGTCACCCGAAATGATCGAAGAGACACACTCAAAAATGTGAACCAATTGAGATTGATGGCTCAAAAAATATGCAAACATGCAACAAGCATAAAAAACATGAAACATAAAAGCAACAATCCAAACAAACGAATCGAAGTACAACAAAAACAGCAGCCACCAATAATTTTTACATAAAAATATCGAACTACTGCAGGAACCGTGTAAGCTGCGTAGGCGCATTTGCAGCAGCAGATCGAGAAAGATAAAGAAAGGCCTTGATTCGCTTGCACTGCACCGAATGCATTTGAACTGAACTGCATTCAAACGAATTGTATTGCGCTGGATTCGGTTAGAGTGGAGTGGTTGGAGTGGAGTGTCATGTCAGGCGCACAAACACACATGTTGCCACATTCATGATCAATGGCTGCAATTTTAGTTATCTCATGAGTAAGCACTGTAAACTGGGCCGGGTGCTAACAGAGCTGAGCCGAGGGTACACTTACTCTGGCCTAACGCGCACATTATGTTATCAAACGAAAGCAGCGTTGTTCGGTGACATTTTAAGGACAAGTTTAATCCAATCGCTGTGCTTACAATGACATGAATTTATTATCAGTGTCACATAAGTCAAATTTATATGGAGCAATCGATGTCATTGCGAGTACATGACACAATCAAATAGTTACATAAAAATCGAACACAAACAACATTTTCGGAATTTGTTTTTGAAAAATATCTCAAATAAGTCATACAATCATACAAATTGAAATCTGTATTGAATTTTTTTCAATAACATTTAAGAATTTAAAATTAGTTTTAAACAAGAAAATTATTTTTCAATGAAATATGCTAGAAATCTTACTATTATGCCTTTTATATATATTGTGTGAAAAGGGTATATTATTTTTATTTTATTTATTTTAGATACACTATTACATTATTACATTAACTCCAAAAATAAACAAAAAAAAGAGTACTTAGATAACTACCATGGCCCTCGACTCTAGGGTATATTATATACATTGTGACCGAAAAGTTTCCGGAAATTTTAAATAAAACGCAAAATTCTTAATCTTCATCAATATTTATTTTATCTCCTTCAAAATATGCTCCATTAGAAGCGATACACAAATGCCAACGTTTCTTCCATCATCAAAACATTTTTTATAGGCGCTTTCCGGTATGGCTTTGAGTTCCCTCTGCGAATTCTGTTTTACGTCTTCTATGGATTCAAAACGCGTTCCTCTGAGTGGTAATTTGAGGTTGGGAAACAGGAAAAAGTCACACGGTGCAAGATCAGGTGAATACGGTGGCTGTTCGATGGTATTTATTGAATGTTTGGCCTTAAAATCGTTGATAATGTTGAACAAATTGAGGTGAATCGGAACAAGCCGGGCGTTGACACGTCGCATACACAAATTGTCCACCAAAATCAAACGAGCCATCTCACGACCGATGCCTAGCTCTCGTGCTATCTCTCTAACACTCACATGAGGATTTTTGAACACGATTTCCTTTGCCTTTTCAATGTTTTCGTCGGTGGTAGAGGTCGAAGGTCGTCCAGAACGCGGCATGTCTTCGACGGTCGTACGACAGTCCTGAAAGGCTTTGTACCACTCATAAACTTGAGTTTTCGATAAAACTGATTCCCCATAAGCCTTTTGTAGCATTCGCAACGATTCTGCACACGAAATTTCGTTCGAAAAACAAAATTTGATGCAAACTCTTTGTTCAATATTTTTTTCCATTGTTTTTTTCGCAACGCACTACTGAGGTGAACTGGTTTCAACAGCTGCCGTAAACGAACTGTCCGACAGATCGCGCTCATTTTGGCATAGTAATTAAGGACAAGTGCTGCCAAACTACATAAACTTAAAATATCGAAAAATATACAGCGCGCGAATTTTAAATGAGAATTTCCGAAAGCTTTTCGGTCACAATGTATAGCGACATATATATTTTTAATGTAATAGAGAAGAAATTGCAAGGTACACAATATATATATTATGAGTCAGTTCAACAAAGTTAATCGAGCTTACAGAATTCATATTTTCTTTTACAACGAGAGTTAAAAATATCGTAAGTCAATATATATGTGAGTGTCAACTCTCTAAACACTTCGCTCATCAAAACGGATAGATACACTTTTAAGACCATCGTCATGTATTTCGTCTAAAAGCCATATGAAGCAATGTTGCTCATTTCAAACCTTACTGTAAGAACAGCCAAAATATTATATCTACTCGTAAGAACCAGTAAAATATTCCATCAAGGACCGGAAACAATACTAACGGTAAATACAGAAATAAAACAATTTAAAGACTGGAGATAGTGATATGGATAGAAAAACCCTGATATGGAGTATTTATGTTTAACGGTCTGCTTATCGATTTGAAAAATTGTTCGCCTAAATTAAAAACCAATATTTTTGATCTATTCATTTCTTTGATTGAATATTTTCTTAACGCGACACACTTTAGACAATGATAATTCAACTATTTTAATACATTCAAATTGAACATAACATGGGGGTTTGTGAAATACCTATTTAAGCGGATATACCCAATGTTGATCCAACGCTCAGTAATGGTTGAAACTGATCTATTGAAATATTTTATTCGACATGGTATATGTTTAAATTTCGATGCCTACATTCAAATTGATAAAATTTCTCGTTACCCAAGGAATATAATGCCGGTAGTACCGATGAATATATTTTTGTCATGCAGTGGTTTACGAGACATATCTAATAAGTTGAAGTAAATTTAATAGCTTAATTAATAGACTCTAATCCTTGATTTTCTAATAAGCTAAAAATTAATTAAGAAAAATTTATATTGAATTATTTACCTTTGTTAACAACTATTGGCAATACTTAAACCTAATTCTTGAAATAATGCTGTTATAGCATATATGTGCTTCACAAATTACTTATTTCACAATATGTTTAATACATAAAGCATTATTATTCCGTAGTTTAATTGCTAGAATTAGGCGGTATTAATATATATTATAATGACGTTATAAAGTTTTGCTGTCAACAAACTCACCACTAACAGTTGAAGAAATTTTTGCATATAAATACTTTTTTTATTCATACTATCGTTATTTGAAGGAGGTACTTTACGAATGCACCAAATAAATTCTGAGCAAATGTTTCTAAGTTATTATATCTGGCTTGTGTAATACGCGCCTTATATTATAACTCCGATTGTCAGTGATAGGGATATCCGGTGCAAGGCTTGAATGAAGTTTTCAGGGAAGGTTATATACTTGACAATTGTTCTTAGCGTAAAAGTGAAAATGTACCTATGATTGTCTCTAAATACTTTATATTTTTGAAAAGATATCCTGGGTTTCGAAAATATAAAATAAATACTTAATATAGAAAGAATTTTTGTTGTTGTAGTTTACTTCGTATCGAAGCTTATCCACAACATATGCTAGTTTCTATTAAATATAATAGTCACTTCCGTCATAACTGACGTTAAATTATAATTTATATTAAAAAAATTTTGTTATATTTAAATTTTTGCTATTTATGTTAATATTTTGTATGGCGCTAATCTCTTTTTTAAATAGAAAGTATGATTGCATCTATTTTTAAAGGTACCCATAGTGCTTATAGGTACTTAAAACTAAAGTTTGTTTTGAAAATTGCATGATGCTTTAATAAATAAATAAAATTTGGTAGTAAAAAAGAAAAACCAGTAGTTAACTAGGCAAGATAAAATATTTTAATTACCAGACTAACGCGTTACCAACCTATTAACCTATTTATATGTAAGACTTCAGAGAAGCAGCAATGTTTTCTGGAATGTTTTCTAAACTGAAACTGCAAATCATAAAGAGTGAAATATGTACAATTCCCATTTCAAAAACCAACATCTTTTTTTATGACTCTTGCAACTGCAACTGCACCAAGTGCACTTGCAGTAAGAATATCCACATCAGTTGCGTTCACAGCATCCATTGCGCAGGTGTACAGCGATTTTCGATTTTCGTATCTGTAACCTCAAATTTGCATCTAAACTGCCATTAATGGAAGCATTATTTTTAGCAACTAATTTGGCACTGGAAGTGGTGTGGGCTACTAAAAATCTTTGAAAGCGTGCAAAATCCATAATTAGCCTTGAGTTGCGTTTAGTATTTGGTTAAATGCCGTTTTTGTTCGTGGTTAATTACTTTGACTTGTGTTTTTCTGGCAGTGTCTACACCCACATGAGCACCTTTGCGAGATTTTTCCCAAACACAATCCCAGCGCAATGCCAGTGCAATGACGCAGAGCACAGAGCATCGGTCGCACTTGGTGGAATGGCGAATTCTTGTGCGTTTGCGTTGTTTAATTGCTTAAGTGCACAATGTTTATTGATGACAGCAAATGTTGCAAGTGACAAAATATTAATAATTTTTATGGACTACCTACAGCACGGCGCGCCGCGGAAATTATAATGCTGGAACGGCGTGGAACGGTGCGGCGCGGTGGAGCTATAAATGTGCAACTACACGAAAATAGTTTTTAAATTGTCGGTTAAGAGTTCGTTAATAGTTTTGCGTTACTTTTTAATATAAATTTTAATTTACACGGGCAATTTAAAGTGCTGAACACAGCCGCATGAATCATTTGGCTTGATTTATCTTGGTTTCGTCTTGATTAGGTTTGCATGCATAGTTCCACTTTCAATTCGAATAGGCCAACTTATCGTTGTCATGATGAGATTTGCCATTTTTTAATTAAGCTTATTTAAATTTAAATTTTAATTTTTTCTTTAATGATGTCTTGTAAGGCACTGTAGACGCCTGGAGGCTGCCGCTTCATGAAAAAATTGAAATTAAAGTCGGCTTGTAATTTTTTGATGATTTAATGCGAAACCTATTCCAGAGCGGAACTGCTCGAAGACTGCCTTTTGCAATTAATTAATCAATTTGAATTTACATGTTTTTTTGTTATTATTAATTGCAAAACTTATATGAAATACTTTCATATTAAATATGTGTTAACTAGGCAGCATCAAATGATGTTTACCTTGCGATCTTAACATAGCGAAATGTGGTATGCAAATTATCAGTGTGGAATGAATACGTCAAAGTCATTGAAGCAATCTCAAAAATGTTGTTGTTAAAAGGAAAAGTTCATAGATTGATTCAGATAGGCCTACTGGTAATAATTTGGTTGTGTGTTCGGTTATACATGTAGTGAAAGGTAAAAGTAATAAAGCAATCAAATATGACAAGTTACACGATAGTAGCGGTAGTAAATTAGTGATTCATTTTTTCATGATGGGAAAAAAATTAATTACATATAATAACTTATAAACACAATGTGTTTCTACTGTATAAATGGCATTGAGTTGTCATTCATTGGTCTTCTAATTGCAAAGATATCAATTATAAAAAAATTAAACACCTTATGTTATACAAAATTCGATATCATTAAAGGCTAATGATGATGATATTGATGAAAATAACAAGAATTATAATAATGACAGTGATATGGTTACAATAATGGCAGAGATGATAGTGAAACATGATACTAATGATTATAAAATTAATGATATTGATAACAACTGTGATAAAAGTAATGCTACTGATTGTGAAAATGATGATACGATGATAATGGTAATAGTACTGAGGACGATGACGATGATGATACGATAATAATAGTAATAGTGCTGAGGACAATGACAGTACGATAACGATGACAATACTAAAAATAATAATAATGATTTTGGCAACAGAAGATCAGGAGCAAACCATCAAAATATGGCAACAAAAATCAATCAATAGCATTCTAGGAAGATAGATAGGTAGACTGATACCAAATGTAATTACCTGCCTCACACAGAAATCGGGAGATACAAATTACTATCTCACACAGATGTTGACCGGACATATATATTTTTGCAAGTACCCGACTGTATTTATGGAGACAAAGACTGTAACGACGCATAGCACACTTTCTTTTATTGTAATAGCTGCCTTACAGATTGAACCAGTAAATCTCGAAAAATATAGTGAAAAAGACAAGAAAAAACAGCTCAGAGAGTTGGCGAATGATAGAGTCAAATATGATTCAAGTTCTCAAAGCAAAGAAATTAGACCGAAAAAAAAAATCAGAAACTAGGCTACTAAATAGAGTAGACGCCATGAAAATGTGATAAAAAAGTGGAGGTCTAGACGCAGATCCAAATCATAAGACCTTAGCTTGAAATGGTAACATAAAAGAGACCATCCTCTAAGTCATACGAAAGGGGGAATAACTCTACGAAGAGAAGATGCTGTAGTCGATGTAATATAACGACTTCATAATAATGTAATAATGTAACGGTGCATAAAGCATTACACCTCCTCACCAAAAAAAAAAAAAGGATGATGATGATGATGTTACTAATGATGGCGATGACGATAACTAACGATGGCGATGACATAGTTATATCTATGGTGTTGACGATGATTGTGATGATTATGATTCAGATTAACTGTAGTGGGTCGTTCGTTGTTAAATTTAAATATTTAAACTTATTATATAAATTTAAATATTTAAACTTATTATATAAATTTGAAACAAGAAATTTATTGGCTGTTATTCATTTACTTCGAAATGATTATCTGTTCATGGATCAGTTTGTTTCTAAATTCATATCAGCAACCTCTTTTTAACTGGAGGTTGGGACTGGTTGAGAATTTTCCCTTATAAACGAGTTATTAAAGAGAGGCAATAAAGACAGTATTATTATAAGTATCGATACCGGTGTATTATTATGTTATAAAGCCTAACTTAATTGAAATATTAATTATTAAGTTTGTAATAATTATTGAATTCGTAACAATATCTTTGTGTTTTTGTTTCTATTAAAAATTTTGTTGTTATATAATTGATGTACCAGGAACAATAGTGGTACCTACATCGGTATCACTACCGATGTAGTGGTAGCCGGCAACCACTTTTCCAACTATATCTATTCTTAGCTAAATTTGGGGAACTTTCGAAAGCATCACCATTGGGCAGAGTTGTTATTAGAATCCGTAGTGATATAGTACAGAGGGTTGACATAACTTATTTTAGTTTTAAGTTTACTGTTTAGCCCAGTTCATGCTCAGTAAGTCACTTACCGCCATTTGAGATATGATAAAATAATACTTCAATATTTTGCTGGCAAGCAAAATCCAGCCATGAGTTACTAGCTTTAAACTTACCATCAGTTTTATTTAACTAAGAATTTTCGATATATTGTCTTAAGCCTATTTTATTCGTCTGTATTAAGAAAAGAACAACTTTTGCTTTAAGTGCTTTTGGATCGCATTAATTACTCGCCATATTTCTTGACATATGTTTACGCAAAAGGTATTAAAAAGAGTTGAAGAAATTAAAACTGCTTATGAAGATATTTTAATTAAATAATTGTTTACAAGTTGATAAGCTAAGTTTGGAGGATAAAAAGTTAATTTTATAATTTGGGTCCACTCAATATGGTCACATAGAAGAATAAAGCGACATGCAGCGATTGGACTACAAAGCAAAAGCTGTTGGTTTTTAGATTTTCACGCAGCTTTGGTAAATGTTCTTATATGGTAAAGTATTTTCTAATGACTTTATTTAAGGGGAAAAACATGAGCAATTCATTTATAAAACTAATATGGAAACAGCTAAAATGTGTGAGTTGAACAGCTCAAGACATTGGACAGACAAAACTAATTAATGGTAAATGAAGGCTAATAAGTGTCGGCGACCACGCGTTTAGGCGGCTTTAACTTTTTGGGTTTAAAATTAAAAAAAAATATTAACCACATTTTTTTGTATAAATTATTTGTTTTAATATTAATAAATTGAGTTTGGCGATTACTGCAATGCACTTTGCTTAAAATGGATAGAGAGCACTCCGAAAGTGCCTATGTTAAATATTAACACAAACTAAGTAATTTAATTACAGTTTACAATTTGTTTAAAATAAATTCAACTGCACTAAGAAACTGTAGTGAACAGAGGAGTTTTGAAATTTTTTGAAAAATATTTTAAGTAACACTACAGCTTTTTAAGTGGTAAAGAGTTATACGGTTAGTTAACTTATTTATGGAGTTCGGCGCAACACCTTAACCTAATATAATTAATAAAGTTTTATTGCCTTGCAGTTAAGCATGGGAATTACTTTGAAACTCTTGAATGCTTGTCAGAGTAATATATTTTTCTCTATTTTTTAAATATTTTTTATTTTATTTACTTATTTAGTTTTTACTTAAGTGAACAAAAGCACACTTCACAGTAATTGCTTTTTCCACAAATATTATTGGTAATAAATGTTCGCAACGCCTCTCAATTGCAACCAGACGTGCCATCGCAGATTTGATGAGCAGTTCGGATTTCAGATTTCAGATTTCGGATTTCAGATTTCAATTGTAATTCTCTCTACTTCAGATTTAATAGTTCATTTTTATTATTATAGTATGGTATGTATTCGTTTGTTTACGTTGTAACGTATCTATCCATCTTCATACTCACATGATCAGCAACTGAAATCAATTTGATTTGCTGTTTATGAGCATTAAAGTTTCATGTTTTTAATTATGACACCATTTGTTTTATGCATGCCACAGTTCCTCGCTGATCTGTTGAAGTGTGGGTTGCTCTCATCCACAAGAAGTAAAACATAAAATCTTTGATGCCAACAAGATGCTCATCAGCAGACATAAATTCGTTGACTAATTAATCAAATCCTCATGACAGACAGACACAACATGTTTTGTATGTTAAACATTTTTACTTGATTGACGAAAGCTTTGATGCACACAGACCACACCAGCAGCTCATCATCAACATCTGAAGTTGTGATTAGTCAGTTTGTTACTGAAAAATTCTTTAATAAAAATTTTATTTCAAATTTATTACTTCAATTTCTTTTCACTCCCACACTTCGTCAATATTTTAGTATATTTATTATTTTTTTTTATTTTCACAAAAACGTTTAGTAATTAAAATGTTTATTTAAATTTAAAATCATATAATCTCATTTTGTTGATTTTATAGCGGCCAGCCGCTTTCTTCTATCTCTCAATGTCATAAAATTAATTTTGTATTAAATTTATCATCAACGTGGAATGTAGCAAGTTGCAACTGGGCATAATGAGTAAAGCCCGACATGAGAGTTAGTTATATATAACTCATATGATATATGTAAGTTCGACTTCATATGTATGTATTATGTTGAGGCTATTTGAGTCAGTGCACTTGAGCACTTTTACTTTAGGTTAATAGAGAGAGGTTTCTTTATAACCCCTCTCTACGCCTTGCCTGGATTATTGTTTATCACTTCATCTGACCAAGCAATAATTGACCTCAGATCTGCATACCTCACCGAGGAGCTTGTAACCATTCTGAGATTCGATAATGCGGTGTTAGTAAGCCTGTCAGTTTTCGTAAATAATTTCAGGGCTTTATCCTTTATATATTTTTTGATCGGATCAATCTTGAGGTCCCTGAAGATGTCGTTTGTCCTAATGTACCAGGGTATATTAAAAAGTCTTCTCAGAGCCTGGCTTTGTGCAATTTTTAGCTGGCAAATAGTAGTATTTGAGGGTTTGCTAAACACTACACATCCATATAGAAGTGGCGGTCGAATATTTTGGTTATACCTATAACAGCTTGTATTGAGATTTTCATTTTTGAATAGTGGTTGGAGGTGATGAAGAATTTTGGCACAGCTAATTCTTTTCAATTGAACATGTTTAAGCCATGTGAATCGTTTGTCCATCGTTATGCCTAAATATATAATGCTATCGTCTCAGTTTATTACCATATTTCTCACTCACACTCTCTATCTTACTTATTATCTTATTTATTAGAATTCTAAGTAATATTTACTTATATTATTGCCTACCTATGCAGTTATACTATTCATTATACGTTATACCAGAGATGCATAAAGCATGTTACAATAATCATACAGTCTATTATTCTTAAACTTTGTGGTTCCTAAGGTTGGGAACCACTGATATAGAAGCTTATCCGTTACAGCAGGCGTTCTCATAGGTTCTGTAATTAAATTTTTATTATTATTATTATTATTATTATTTATAAAAAATTACTAAATTTTACTTAAAATCTAAATTGACAATAACATATTTGTTGTGTCGTACTGATTGTTATACAAAAAGTGATGTATATTATTAACATTATTTGTCATATAAATTCTACAATAATAAATCTTCTGTAACACAAACCTTTCGTAAATTTTTACAGGTTATTAGCATTGCTACCATTGAATAAGACGTTAACTTCTTCTTCATACAAAAATAATATGACATATAATTTCTATTTCATGACGATTACAGAATGACATCCAAATCTAACCTTCGTGAAAAAGGATTTTTGTTTATTCCGCTTGTATAAAGTTATAATATTATTGTGTTATAATTTAAGATTCTCACGCCGAATACTTGTTTTTGAAAATTCAGTTCCAAAAAATATTTCACCAATCTTTGGCTCAATATGTGCCTTTGTCAATCCTAAATTCAGATAGTATTCGATGAAGCCTTGTGGAAGGGAAATTAATAATTTTTCTTACATGGGCGAAATGTGTTTGCACCATTACTACCAACTGCGCTAGTAAACCCATTTCTAAGTAGAATATATATTTTATATATATAAAGAAATCTTTGCTTTATTGACTATGAAAAAACTTCTGACACCGTTTAATAAGATAAGCTTAATGAAATACTTTAAACTATAAAAAAAGATGACAAAGTCTTGTGTAGCAATTTTGTACTGGAAACAGTTTGTTTAGGACATCATTGTCAATGTAAGCATCAAAAATAATACAACCGATGAAATATTCATTTTACCAGGTATGAGGCAGCGATACACTTCTGTCACCATATCGACATTTTTCAAGCTATGAAAATAGTTGACA
>NC_051846.1:27381656-27385647 GCF_002237135.1 Teleopsis dalmanni
GGTTGTTTGGAACTAAAAAATTTCGATTATCTTCCTTTTAATTGCAAATATACTAGTAATTATTTGGCTTTTTTTTAGGTAGTAAAGACAGTTCTCCTCTAATATTTTATAAAATACTATTTTATTTTATTACCTTATGATTGACTATGTCAAGGTCGAGCTAGATTCAATCATTTCATTTCGTCACTTTAATGCCCATGAAGTAATGAGTCCGGTAAACGTTCCCAATATATATATTAAAAAACTAATCTTATAAGGTTAACTTTAATACTATATTCTTTATTTTTTTAAAAAACAGAACTTACGTTTTATGTTACTTCACAGAAGAGGAAACCTTACCACCATCATCACCAAAATCAGCCAACCAAAAGCTCATTATTCTATTAGTTGATAATTTTGCTTTCATTATAATTATTTTCTATTTTTCTTGAACAGTTGGACTTAACACGTACGTCCTTTGCGTGTTCTATTTTCATTAGAGTAAGAAACGATATACATCAATCACCTGATTAAAGTAGATATCTAATGGTAGAGAAACACTGTTATTTGCAATGAGAGTGGTTTGAGCAGTTAATAAAATGATTAAAATAATTACTTTGTACTATAAATAAATTATAAATTAATTTGTTTTATTTTTATTCTACAACTCGATATTTTGCTAGTGTAACGTAATCAAGATAGGCGTTTGTTAGTTAAAAGCAACAATTTATAATTATTTTAAATTTATAATATTTCATTGGATATGGGTAAGCATATAAACTATAATCAATTTGTATTTCGTAACATTTATTCACGCTCATATACGCGAATATTGTAATTAAAGCGACCATTGCCAGTGCCAGCGAAAATAGCAAAAGCCGGTTGGTCTAAAACGTACTCACCCGCACAAAAATATAAAATATTTACATGGCCAATGCAATTTATGACCAAGTGTACCTATCGATTTTTACCGGAACACTCGGCACTACGATCGCATTCAATAAGAGTAGCAAATTAATTTGTAGCAGCGAACAGATGCAGAGATGTAGAAATATCTTTATCAAGTGGGTATATACCTACTATACGTAATATTCATACTACAATAGCAAATAATGCATTTATTGTACAACAAAGTTTATTTCTTTTCAATGGTTAGTCCTATCAAAAATGTATTAGAACATCTCAAATATGCTAAATATTTTAAATTTAATTATTGTTTGAGACGCAATATACTAGGAACTCAAGAGTTCACCGCCGTCTGTCGAAAGATACGGGTATCTTCAATAATAAAATTTGGTTTTTAACTTTAATTAGATAAAAAAAGAACTTTTGATTACAATTTATAAGATTCTTATGCTTTTGTTAAAAGCTGTTTTAAATTAAATTATTAGAAATATTAATAATTAATTTTATTGATAATTAAGAACAGAGAAGGGGTTCTCCAAAAAACATAATTTAATCTGAAATATTATTAGTACCATTAACACATATACTTATGTCAAAAAAAAATTTTGATCAAAAAAAGAATCAAGGCATCATTAATAATGCTTTAATTCGCATTGAAAGGCTATTGAAATAATCTCATTAGGTTTTCATGAAGAATATTTCACTATCTATATAGCAGTAGATAGATTTTTTACCCCTTTACTCCTCCTTCTCCTGTTAAATTGAGTAGTTTTGGAAAATTCATACCATAAATTCTCGTATGTAAGTATGATAATGTCTATCACTAATGCCAAACAAATAAATTTAGATATGCACCTTACTCACAGATATATAAACCTGTACTGCGGACTGCGGAACAATAAATAAAAGTATAAATCTACATGAAGTGGCTGACTACCTACACTACATACTTTAGATTAGGAATCTACTACTTACTAATCTACTTTATATATTATCTGCTATAAACAGATTATTTTGTTCTTTTAAAATAGTAAAACATATAGTAGCGCTTAAATGAAATGCTTAATTTAACTTCTCAGTTTAGTGGAAATAAATTTATTTGATACGAAATTCAAGAAATTTTTTGCATTCAGATTACTTTCCACGGAAATACTTTTTAATATACGTAAAATAGAAATCATCTTTAGGGCTAAATGTGTAAAGTTAATGAATTATTTCATAGCAGGATTGGAGGAATTCTACTCTGTGATGACATCCATGTAGATTCTTGCATTGTCTTTAGTGTACTAACTTTTTCAATGAATAATATAGTCCTCTTAAAATAGTCGTATAAATAAGATATAGCATATACATTTCGAAATATATGCTATAACCTCATACTAGTCAAATTGACCTTATCATTTTATTAGAAAAGTTTTGTGCATATGGTGAAAAAGATATAAAACCAACAAGTGGTATGGTTGAACCAATATGATGAGTCCAGTAAGAATAATTTGACCTGAAATTTAGTTAAAACCAATTTGAATCAACCAAATTATTTTTTTAGTGTGGTAAGAGAAATTTATCATTAGAGAAAAAAATAAATAAATAAATAAATTTGGAATCAAATTTAAGAATTCTTTTGAAGATGAATCCCCGAATTGGCTTGAATGCATTGAACTTAAATTTTCAATAAGTATTAGCTTCACCCTTCAAATAGTTAAAGTGATACATCATAGGATATAAACACGAACATCGTCACTATGTAGTAAGTCTGAGAAGTTTAGAAATAAACAGAATACAAAAATTGTTATGAAAATGATATACGTGTGGATCTATGCATAAATTTATGAACCTACTTCTTCTTATGAACTTCCTACTTCTTCTGTTTTACTCTCTCTCTTTTTGAATCTGTTACTTTCTTATTACTCAGACTCTTTTTACTCAGACTCTTTTTACTCAGACTCTTATTACTCTTTGTGCAACATCCAACTCCTGTCCGCATGTTGGGCTGCCTCTGTCTTAGTTGCAGATTTTTTTACAAAAAATAGTTATTGACGATTGGACAAAATTTACATTTCACTCTTCTTCATTACTGAGTCTCTCCAAAAAACTGAATATTTTCGGTTGTTGGTCTCTTATGGGCTTCGATAGATGTACGTTTGCGTCAGGATTATGATACATAAAAAAATGAACTTTAAGAAAACAATGCCATATTCTATTTCCAGCTTATAACAAGATTAAGTTTATTAGAAATTGTAAGTGTAGAAGTTAACTAACACATAGGGAGTTTTTTTCATGCTTATATTGCATAAGTAATATATCAAACCTATTTAGTTGTATCGTCTGTTAATAACAAGGTATAACTTAAAATATTTTGTCGATTTTCTCAATAAAGTAGAGTGAGCTAAAGCTGCCAGAATTTTGATTTCGCTTCTGTTTATTGTATGACCATAGAAATTAAGCATAGGTACTCACTAATCTACATTACTTAATATATGAAATTAATGGTCTTCATACTATTTGCCTATAACTCACTGGCTTTTTTTCTAAAATTGTGTAAATCATCTTAATGTTATAATTGCATATCAGCTCCCTCTGATTGTTCTGACTCGGTGCACTTTTCATCTCTTGTTCAGCTCTTGTTATTGTCTTCTATACATAGGAAAGAATGATTAGTGACAACTGGGTTGTAAAGTCGGGTTTTACAAATAGTTTAGAGAAGCTATGAATTTTATCATTGTTGTCAGAATTTTTGGAGGTGTCTGCTGCCTATAGTTGTCAGGCCTGAAGGAAATTGTTCAATATATGAGAGTAGCTTATCGACAGGCTTTAGTTGACAGAAAAAATGTTGCATTTGAAAGATTACCATAAAAAACAAAAATTGCAGACTCCTTTTTTTCTCCGCTTTTGTGTATTTAAAAGAGCTCGACTGCACTGTCTATCAATAAAAAAATTAAATTTATACATAGTATTATCGCAATTATGGATTAATTTGATGGTCATTGACGGATATTGACATTTTTGAAACTAGATTTTCAAAATCGATATATGTATGGTTGACAACAGGTTTTTCAATTTCGCTACATTTTTATATAATTTTGTTTTTTTTTGTAATATTAATAAT
>NC_051846.1:27385747-27431321 GCF_002237135.1 Teleopsis dalmanni
AAATCTAGTTTCAAAAATGTCAATATCCGTCAATGACCATCAAATTAATCCATAATTGCGATAATACTATGTATAAGTTTAATTTTTTTATTGATAGACAGTGCAGTCCAGCTCTTTTGAATACACAAAAGCGGAGAAAAAAAGGAGTCTGCAATTTTTGTTTTTTGTGGTGATCTTTCAAATGCAACATTTTTTCTGTCAACTAAAGCCTGTCGATAAGCTACTCTCATATATTGAACAATTTCCTTCAGGCCTGACAACTATAGGCAGCAGACACCTCCAAAAATTCTGACAACAATGATAAAATTCATAGCTTCTCTAAACTATTTGTAAAACCCGACTTTACAACCCAGTTGTCACTAATCATTCTTTCCTATGTATAGAAGACAATAACAAGAGCTGAACAAGAGATGAAAAGTGCACCGAGTCAGAACAATCAGAGGGAGCTGATATGCAATTATAACATTAAGATGATTTACACAATTTTAGAAAAAAAGCCAGTGAGTTATAGGCAAATAGTATGAAGACCATTAATTTCATATATTAAGTAATGTAGATTAGTGAGTACCTATGCTTAATTTCTATGGTCATACAATAAACAGAAGCGAAATCAAAATTCTGGCAGCTTTAGCTCACTCTACTTTATTGAGAAAATCGACAAAATATTTTAAGTTATACCTTGTTATTAACAGACGATACAACTAAATAGGTTTGATATATTACTTATGCAATATAAGCATGAAAAAAACTCCCTATGTGTTAGTTAACTTCTACACTTACAATTTCTAATAAACTTAATCTTGTTATAAGCTGGAAATAGAATATGGCATTGTTTTCTTAAAGTTCATTTTTTTATGTATCATAATCCTGACGCAAAGTGCATCCATCGAAGCCCACTAAGAAACAACAACCGAAAATTCCAGTTTTTAGAGAGACTCAGTAATGAAGAGAGTGAAATATAATTTTTGTCCGCTCTGTATAACTATTTTTTGTGAAAAAATCTCAACTAAGAGGCAGCCCAAATGCGGACAGTAGTTAGATGTTCACAAAAGAGTAAAACGAGTCGAGTAAAAAGAGTCTGAGTAATAAGAAAGCTAAAGATTCAAAAGAGACAGAGTAAAACAGACGAAGTAGGAAGTCATAAGAAAAATATGGTTTATTAAACTTATGACATAGATCAACATCGTATATCATGTTCATAACAATTTTTGTATTCCTGTTTATTTCTAAACTTCTCATGACTACTACATAGTGAAACATTGCGGTGTTTAATATCCTATGAATTTCAACTATGACTATTGAAGGGTAAAGCTATATTATTGAAGATTTAAGTTCAATGATTCAACCAATTCGGGGATTCATCTTCAAAAGAATTCTTAAATTTGATTCCAAATTTATTTTTAAACTTCGCAAGTTTTTTCTCTAATGATAAATTTCTCTTACCACACTAAAAAAAATAATTTGGTTGATTTAAATTGGTTTTAACTAACTCTCAGTTCAAAATACTCTTACTCGACTCATCTTGTTGGTTCAACCATACCACTTGTTGGTTTTATACCATATCTTTTTCACCACATGCACAAAACTTTTCTAAAAAAATTATAAGGTCAATTTGACTAGTATGAGGTTATAGCATATTTTTTTAAGTGTATGGTATATGCTATATCTAATTTATACGACTATTTAAAGAGGACTATATTATTCATTGAAGAAGTTAGTACACTAAAGACAATGCACGAATCTATATGGATGTCATCACAGAGTGGGATTTCTCCAAGCCTGCTATGAAATAATTCATTAACTTTACACATTTAGCCCTAACGATTATTTCTGCTTTAAGTATATTAAAAAGTATCTTCGTGGAAGGAAATCTGAATACAACAAATTTCTCAAATTTTGTCTCAGATGAATTTATTTCCACTAAAGTAAAAATTTAAATTAAGCATATAATTTGAGCGCTACTATATGTTTTACTATTTTAAAAGAACTAAATAATCTGTTTATAGCAGACAATATATAAAGTAGTTTAGTAAGTAGTAGATTCCTAATCTAAAGTATGTAGTGTAGGTAGTCAGCCACTTCATGTAGATTTATACTTTTATTTATTGTTCCGCAGTCCGCAGTACAGGTTTATATATCTGTGAGTAAGGTGCATATCTAAATTTTCTTGTTTGGCATTAGTGAAAACCATTAACATACTTACATACGAGAATTTATGGTATGAATTTTCAACAACTACTCAATTTAACTGGTGATAAAGGAGTAAAGGGGTAAAAAAACTGGAGTTAGTGAAATGTTCTTCATGAAAACCTAATGAGATTATTTCAATAGCCTTTCTATGCGAATTAAAGCATTATTAATGATGCCTTGATTCTTTTTTTGATCAAAAATTTTTTTTTGACATAAGTATATGTGTTAATGGTACTAATAACATTTCAGATTAAATTATGTTTTTTGGAGAACCTCTTCTCTGTTCTTATTTATCAATAAAATTAATTATTAATATTTCTAATAATTTGATTAAAATCGGCATTTAATAGAACCATAAAAATCTTATAAATTGTAATCAAAAGTTCTTTTATATCTAATTAAAGTTAAAAACCAAATTTTATTATTGAAGATACCCATATCTTTCGACAGACGTTGGTGAACTCTAAAGTTCCTAGTATATTGGGCTACAAACAATAATTAAATTTAAAATATTTAGCATATTTGAGATGTTCTAATATCTTTTTGATAGGACTAACCATTGAAAAGAAATAAACTTTGTTGCTACTGTAGTATGAATATTACGTATAGTAGGTATATACCCACTTGATAAAGATATTTCTACATCTCTGCATCTGTTTGCTGCTACAAATTAATTTGCTACTCTTATTGAATGCGATCATAGTGCCGAGTGTTCCGGTAAAAATCGATAGGTACACTTGGTCATAAATTGCATTGGCCGTGTAAATATTTTATATATTTGTGCGGGTGAGTACGTTTTAGACCAACCGGCTTTTGCTATTTTCGCTGGCACTGGCAATGGTCGCTTTAATTACAATATTCGCGTATATGAGCGTGAATAAATGTTACGAAATACAAATTGATTATAGTTTATATGCTTACCCATATCCAATGGAATATTATAAATTTAAAATAATTATAAATTGTTGCTTTTAACTAACAAACGCCTATCTTGATTACGTTACACTAGCAAAATATCGAGTTGTAGAATAAAAATAAAACAAATTAATTTATAATTTATTTATAGTACAAAGTAATTATTTTAATCATTTTATTAACTGCTCAAACCACTCTCATTGCAAATAACAGTGTTTCTCTACCATTAGATATCTACTTTAATCAGGTGATTGATGTATATCGTTTCTTACTCTAATGAAAATAGAACACGCAAAGGACGTACGTGTTAAGTCCAACTGTTCAAGAAAAATAGAAAATAATTATAATGAAAGCAAAATTATCAACTAATAGAATAATGAGCTTTTGGTTGGCTGATTTTGGTGATGATGGTGGTAAGGTTTCCTCTTCTGTGAAGTAACATAAAACGTAAGTTCTGTTTTTTAAAAAAATAAAGAATATAGTATTAAAGTTAACCTTATAAGATTAGTTTTTTAATATATATATTGGGAACGTTTACCGGACTCATTACTTCATGGGCATTAAAGTGACGAAATGAAATGATTGAATCTAGCTCGACCTTGACATAGTCAATCATAAGGTAATAAAATAAAATAGTATTTTATAAAATATTAGAGGAGAACTGTCTTTACTACCTAAAAAAAAGCCAAATAATTACTAGTATATTTGCAATTAAAAGGAAGATAATCGAAATTTTTTAGTTCCAAACAACCACTCATCCCCACAACAAGGATCAGGTATTTGAAATTGCGAGAAGGTAGATCCAGCTTTGCTTCAAACTGTCCTTGAGATCAGTCTTTCTTTAAAACAGATATTATTTTTGGATTGGAAATATATTGGTCAGCAGTGGTGAACCCTTTTTATAAACTTATGTCATATGTATAACTTTTTTATTTTTGTGGTTTTTTTTTCATTACTGTAAGAGCCCTTTTAGGTTTCTTTTCGTCATGAGACGCGTCATATTCGACAAAAAAAATCAACTATCTGTGATAACACATTTAAATCTTATTTTTATTAGATCATATATTTTCTAGTAGACGTACCTGAAATTCAACACGTACTGAATAGTGATTCAACACACTTCTGAGACTACAGACCACTTTTTTTACTAAAATCGGTGCCAACAGTGGGGAAATAGTTAGCGGTGCACATTTCCAGTTTGAGAGTGTATAACTTAATTGATTGCTTTCATCAGATCGTTAAAATGTAAGACAGGTATGTGACACTCACCGATCACCATTATAAGTTGGCAATTAATGCAGTTGACATCTAACTTTCAGTAATGGATTATTCTTTTATTACAAAACATGGAATAAAATTGTTGTGATAGACACATTTTTACAAGTATGTAATTAAAGATATAGAAGTTTTTAAAATATTTTTAATAATGTAGATAACTAAGAGGGTAAATGTAATATGTTACTAAAGTACGTTAATTAATCTTAACTTTTGCAGAGAATTTAACATTGGTATAAAACAAAATGATTCACTTAATATCTTCACATTACGACCACAAAAAAACTAGTCTATATAAATTGAAGAATCACTAATGATGCAATAGTATCGTAAATATAAATGTACAAGGATGGTGAGGCGAGCGCATACCTGATTTTATGTATACGGTCATCTGTGAAGATTGGTCATTTCCGGAGTAGACCCACATTACATAACAGCAAGACTCTTAAAAGTTCTTCGTCTGAAATCTCTGCAAATGACTTTCCCTCGTGCAGCAAGAACTGTTCTTGTCCAATTGAGATCAGGATGTAGCCATGCGCTAACCCGACTCTTATTCCACATAAATACGTCAATCGTCTATATGGCCCAACTGCAGCTCAACTTTTCATATTGCCGATTTGCAGATGTTGCCGATTCCCAAAGGTATATATTAATTTGTGTCCCATTGATTAATGACTTATCCACTTGACTCAGTTGTAATAGTCATACCAATTTCTTCATTCATTCATGCTCTTGTACCGTTTGAGAACAACCTTGTTAGCATCAAATCTGTGTACAATCGATGGATACTGTAGCATTTCATACATACTCGTATGTTTATAAACATGTTTATATGCAATTGTTCGTACATTTCCACTTAGTTGCTTCACTAAACTGCATAGTTCATCAATAATTTATCGATATTGAAATTAAAAGGTCTCAATTACTTATTACTCAGAACTTTTTTTTAAACTTTTGTAATTTATAAGTAAATTTTCAAGTTTGTTAATTAAGTCTAACTGTATAATTAATTTATACTACAATTATAATTACAGTGATCATTCGTACCAAATTATCGTGTGTGAGTCTGGGCAATATGAAACTGATGAGAATTTTTAAATTGAAAATTCTCATACGATACGGTAACAGATAATACAAGTCAGTTAACATCATACAACAAGAATATCATAATTATTTCAAAAATAATTAGAATTTACAATTGGAGCAGCTGCCGTTTTTGTTGTTCCACAAGGTAAGTTGGTGCAATCGTGAAGATAATCTTTGTAATCAACATTATTATTTCAATCTATAAATATGTTTAATATGCATCAATTTTATTTTAATAAATTGTATTATAGAAGTGATTGTTTAATATCTAATTATATACTTAAGTCTTTTAATTTGCATAAATAGAAAACCATTCATTTTAATTAAAGTTGTGGTTGCCATAATCAATATTTTCCATATAATAATTATGAATGGCTAGTCTTAAGAAATTCTTAGAAATCTATCCACTTGAAATTGTGTAATTAATAAAAGATTAAATTAAATTAATGTAAATACTTTTACTTTTTATTGAATATTAAATGTAGTGTTAAAAACTATGTATATCACATTTTATTTGTCCCTTAACCACTGTTAAAGTTTTGAATAGTTCCACTAGAGGTAGCCTAGTCTATTATCTCTGGTTCCACCTTACCTTTGAAATTTTAAAAACTTTAAAACTCTATTAAAACAATTAAAAAACATATTTTTTATTTTATTAAATTTTGTGCCAGCACTTTGGTGGTTTTTTATTTAATTAAATTAATTTCGTAATTGAAATTCGCATTCCTGCAGCAGTTTTCCGCTGCACTCAGATATAATTTATGCTAGAGAACAATTTGAGTGACATTTTCATATTTATACTTAAATAGTTAACATCTAAGATAATTACAAGTACGTTTTAATTATTTAGTACAAACTAACACGGAACGTATACACAAGAGTAATCGCTTAAAATAGAAAAGTTTTTAGTTAATGTTTAGCTTATATTAGTAAGTGATGAGAAAATTACAAACTTTTATTTAAATAATTTCCTAATTTTTAATTTTTTTTTTTTTAAATAAAAATCATTTTAAAAGCTTAATGCACTGGGAAAATATTTTAGTGGAAAAGTTTTAAATAAATTGAGAAATTTTCACTAAACAGAAACTTTTGTGGCTATTTTAAATAATTAGTAAAAGAAAAATTTACAAATTTACAATTATATTTTTTACAATTCTTAAAAAAATTCTTCAAAATATTTGATAAAAATCTTCCAAGTAAAAAGTCTATAAGATGTTAGGTAAAGCTCATCTGGCTGATTGCTGAAAACATATGGCATTATTGGTTCCTAGTGATGCGAGAAGAAGCTAAGCTTTCACTTATATTTGTAGAAGATATAATATAGAAAGTAAATGATATTTACACATCAATTATGTGCATGAAGTTCTATTCTTAACACGTCTTCCAAGCTTTACACTACCAAGTTTAAGCTATTTTTAACAGACTTATTAAACAATCTTTAAGATTGTTATTATGTGGTATAAAAAACTTTATAATAAAACCTTATTTAATGTAAAAATAAATTTAATACATTTTTAGGACCCTAGAACATGATCTAACCGCGTAACCATGCAAACCAGCTTTTTTATTATTGCGAATAAAGAAAAGGGGTTTGCTTTATTAATAATATGTTGTTTAAGACCGCATCTAAACTTAATGATATACTACATACAAAGAGGTGAGAAAAGTAAATGTAGTTATTGAAAATATTTCAGTCACAGTAAAAGACACAATGGGTTATTACTTTTGGCTCATTTTCAGTTTATATGAATCCTCTTTCAAATTTAAGTAGTTAACACTCCGTCGAACATATGTCTTGACAGCACATTCGAGATTCGTGAACCTCGAACGGAGAGGTAAAAAGTTTTTTGAACTAGGATTAATGAGGGTATAAACTATCAGTAGAACGTATGTATATTACATTTTCTTTGAAATTGAACCAATTGAAAATATGAATGAACGGAAAAAATACATATTTTTTTTGCTTTGAGTAAGGATTTTGTCACTGTTTATCTAAGTATAGAGAAACATAAAGTATAATAAGTGACGCTTAGAGAGCATTAAAATAGAGAGAGCGTTAGAACAAAAATATTTCTAGTACAATTGGAAACTTAGTTTCATGTAAGCAACTTCATAAAAAACAGATATCAATAACAGAGTACACTTCTCTTTATGCAATAAGCAAGTAATACGAGCTTCCAGTACCGAAAGCTTTCTACAATACAGAAAAATAGATTGTTAGTTCTTTTTAAAAGAGTGAACAGCAGTATTGGAAAGTTATAAACAAATTTACATGCTAAGAAAAATTGTATTTGTTGGTGATATTACTCTTACTGCATATGTTCGGTTTCTCTCTAAAGATCCTCGCCATCTAAATCAATAATAAAACAATTAAAGATATTTTACTTACAATGAGCATATATATATATTTATATACATATAGTATTTTTATATTTAATCCTAGGCTTTTGGAATCAAATGATTAAAATGATATTTTAAAGCGAGGGTCCATTGTGGTAGAAAACGCAAAGAAATTTATGCTGGACAAATTTGGGGCCTACTTCTTCACTGACTCATAAATAAACAATTAAATCTCTGTTAAATTACCACTATTACGTTGACGTAAAGGAATCATTTAATATGCTACTTAGCTCCAACAAAGTAATATTAGCATTTTAGTTATTATACTTTAAATGATAGAGGTAAAGTATTACATAAATAGAATATAAAGAAAATACACATAGACATCAATCCTATGTAAGGAACAACTGGAGATGAGATTTTTTTTCGTTATTAAAGTCACATTTTATTAAATAGTTCTCTCAGCTAGTTAATTAGATGTTACTGTATTCCCTTTTTATAATAATTATTATTCAATAAATATTCAATGTGCTTATTTGATACGGCTCGTTTATCTATGGCTCGAAAGAAAACCAATTCTTTTGGAACAAAGTAGTTGGAGAAGAATAAATATAATTCGGAAACCTATCATCCTCAGCTACATCAAGATTGATCCCATCAAAAAATACATAAAGGATAGATCCCTGAAATTATTTGCGAAATCTGATAGACTTACCAACACCGCATTTTTAAATCTCAGAATGGTTACCGGCTCCTCGGTGAGGTATGCAGATCTGAGGTCATTTATTGCTTAGTCAATAGTCAATGAAGTGATAAACAATAATCTAGTCAAGGTGTAAAGAGGGGTTTTGAAGAAACCTCGAGTTCAAAAAGAGTATAAGTGCTTAAGTGCACTAGCTTAAAACAGCTTCAACATAATAATATCATTTTATATTGATCTTTGTAACCTTTTTATTGCATATAGTTATTGTTTGGTAAAAAATAATATATACAACCACTCAGGTGATCTGTTTTGCTTTTTGCCAACAATAGGACTTTTAATCTGCTATTAAAGTATTTATTCATATTTATGTAGGTCAATTAGTCTGTTTGCAATCTAACTAGATAAATACACCTATAGATGAGTGACTATAATATCCTCAAAATATCCTTTAAAGTTTCTGTTTAGTTTTTCTCAATTTAAGAATACAATAAAACAATAAAAAAATAAAAATAATATTACTTGGTGCAATAGAAACTAAAACAATTAGAACAATTTAAGTATATTAAATATAAAAGGATATGCACAAGGAAAATCATTTACAGTAAATCTTTAATAGAATTGAAAGATTTTGTAAAATTTTAACAAATTTGTTATAATATTTGAAAAAATTATTATTTTAATTTAAAACATATATTTTAACTTAAATTATTATTAACTTAACTTGCTACTAAATAACTAAAGTCCTTTGGATTGTTTGTGTTAAGATGAGTTTTCACTACTTACGTTAAAACTATGCATTTGCTCATTATTTGTTAATAATTTTAACTACTTTTAATGCAATTTTCTTCGTAATAATAAACTTATTCGCTAATAGTTTGAAATTTGTGGCTCAGCAATTGATTTGGAAAATTTTAGTTGAATCCGATGTGCGTATCTTTACTTATTCTTAGGTAGGTGACGTTTCATGTGCAGTGCCAGATGATCGCTGCGTGCAAAGCTACGCTCGCAGACGACACATTTGAAAGGCTTGGCGCCGGTGTGTTTCCGATAATGCCTTGTCAGTTCGTCAGAACGCGCAAATCGCCATTCACATTCCGGCCATTGGCATGTGTAGGGTTTTTCGCCTGAAATACAAAAAATAAAAAATTTGTAAAATAAAATGAAATTATTTAACAATTCAGTTGAAAAAACGTTTCTGAAACAGCATTTATGTAAGAATTTCAAATAATTCAAGCAATTATCTTAACTCATTCTAAACTACCTATTTCATGCAAATGATACACTGCGAAAACTCCGAAATTGTGAGCTGAAAATACAATAAACAATATTTGACGTATGCGCGGTGATTATACACCGTAAAGAATTCAGTGTTGTCTCTCCTAAAATGCGAAAAAAATTTATGATTTTTTGTAATTTATTTGTGCAAATTTGCCATAATTTTGCATTTACTGTACAGTACAGTATGTTGTACTGTGTGCTGTACTGTGTGTCGTACAGCAAATAATATAGCATAAAAATACAAAATAAGCAAGAAAAAATGTCAGAATGACAGCGCCATGACATGCATGCTAACAATGTCGTCTGCCTGTCTATCCGTACTGATTGGTTCGCCAACGTCTTGCCTCGTATGCGTGCCTTACAAGTCTCCGATATTATTCCATTGGTCTTGTGTATGTCATCAACACCTGGAGTGTTGGCAACCAAATATAGCAGATTTTTTTCTTTAAACAAAATTGCTAAGCAAACTGCAGATAAACACATCAAAAGAATTTTAAAATCCGCCAAGCGGTAATTATTTCAGAAACTATGAAATTACCGAGAAGTATTTGCAGAAAGATGCTTGCAAGAAGATACTCGCACTGCCGGTGATGAAGACAATCATTTCTGTTTTCAACTTAAACTAATGATCGTAATTTGCACGAAAATTACACGAGACTTGCGTAACACCCCCAACGTTAAAGGAGCATTTTTAATCATTTTTTAAAATCATAACTCATTTCCCAAAGGCGCTTCATTGGAAATAAAGAAGTCATTCTTATAAGTTAAAGAAACGAATACTGTGAGGTTATGATGCCCCATTTTGAAGTTGTACTTCAAACATACATCAAGGTGCAAAATAGTAAAAGATCAAAAAATTCTCAGTATCAGTTACAACCAAGAGAAAAGACCACTGACTGATTTTTTTCCAATGTCATAGTTTGATATATTCATAAGTATTGCTTAATATCTGAAGATTGTGCAAAAACTAAAAGAAGAAAAAAATAAAAAGAAAGTACATAGCTAGGTAGGTTGGAGTGGAGACTTTGTTCCCAAAAAGCCTACTTGAGCTCAAATAATGGCCTACTATGGCACCACAGGAATAACATTGATACGTACATAGATTAAAAGATCAGTACACGACCAACTCCAACCAACCTGACAATTCTATGAATTTGACAAAATCCCTAATATTACAGGATGACAGCTCTGACAGGTCGGTAAGAAAAGGGGGCCCGAAGATTTTTGATCTTCTCCTAGCTAAAGACGAGCACTGACACATGAGATAGAGCACGGTCTTCTCCTCATATTCAGAGTGACAGCCACAACAAGAGTCATTATAGGGTAGACCCAGTGTCATACCATGCTTTTCTATTGCGTAGTGGCCCGTCAGCACAGTTACCGTGGAGCTGAGCAGATTCAGTCTTATTTGAAATAGCTGACTAGTGCATTTTTTGTCCAAATTAGACCAAGTCAACCTATATATCTGACAATAGGACTCAACAGCCCAGTATTGCTTTACTATACTCAGGTACTTTTGTTTGCCAATTTAACTGTAGCAAGTAATAGAAAGAAAGTAAAAAGTAGTATTTACAAAATATCACACCATAACTGAATGATATACTGAACTAAATTATGTTTGTATATATTACGAAATAAACTCTTTCACGTCAGTTACGCAAGCAGTCTTTTCCCAACTTGATCAATACATATATTACGGAGCAGTTAGATTAAACTGCAACTTTCATGGAACAGCTATATGTTTTGAACTGATGACAATACTACCTCATTTCATCTGTTTGTAACTAGGATCTCTATTTGTTCACATTTCTGTAAAAGCTCTCTCTCGCAAGAACCACTTTACAGCGTACAAGAATACACAGTAGATCTGACTTCTTAATCACGAAAGATTTGATTTTTTATAAATACCACATTACAACTTCATCACTTCAACTCTAATAAAGTTGTTTCAACTAAATTAAAACTTCAAACTCATTTAATTTTTTTTTTTATTAATTTACAACTGCGTGAGCGCTGGATTATAAATTAAAATTATTAAAAAATCTCAATGTCTTAACATTTTCGAATTTTGTTGCTGCAACAAGACACGTGCAACAATGTTTATTGCTTTAATGCACCTTTTTTCTTTTAAATTTATTTTTAACCCAAAATTTAATTAAATTCACGAAAAGTATTTACATAAATAACCATAAATACATCATTACTGCTGGCGTTAGTTAAGAAGTATGTCAGCCTGTTTGTCTGTTTGTCATTTTGTCAGTTTGTCTCTGTACTTTGCTGACTCACTGTAAGTCCAAAAGATTTGTTTTTTGTTGCTGGCGACTTGGACTCATTCATGACTTCGGCACGTTTGGCGCATTTGGTGCATTTAAAATTGTTAATCGTTTTAATTTGTCTTTTTGGTTCTACTTAAAATTATAATGAAGAAAAAAAATTATTTTCTAGGTCCAGTTTTCGAATTTTTGAATTTTAAGTCCGTATTTCTGTTAAATAAAATTACATTATAAATAATTAATGAAATTATAGCTGTTATTGCATGCAATTTAGTTATAAAATTAATGGGTTTCCACTCGATCTCGGTGAAGGTCAGATATTGCTTAATAATGCTATGCAGTTACAATTTTAGAATATTTTAGAATATTTGAAATACTGGAAAGGTTTTCAAAATTTGAAGATATATAAATCCATTTTGATAATATTTACCAAGTAAATAAAAGATGGTTAAGGAGTGATGAAATGTCTGTTTTTTAAAGATTTTAAAGGTTTAATATACAAATTTCAATATTTTTAACATTCTATGTTGTAAGCACTTTCGCATTTCACGTAAATCCGTTTTTCATTTACTTTCACTTTTAGAACCATATTTAGTTTGGGATCCTTAGTACAGTGAATATTGTTAAAAAGTTTGAAGAGTTGTGCCTTCGCCAACAAGAAACTTTATTACAGAAACTTGTTTTAGGAAAACGTACACTTAATCTAAAATATAGAACTTCAGAAGAACTTTGAAGTTTATTATATAATTTTGGTTCTTATGAGACACTAGACTGTTAGACGAAATGTGAGTGGACAAATATGGTTCCATAGCAACACCCATAGATCATATCCGTATCTGTCAGAAAAACAACACCATAAGTTTTGTTATACCACTTAAGGAGTACAATCATATGAGTCCATAGATCTTAATTTCTCTCCACAACATCTGCAAGATTTAAATCAGCCAAGTGCTTATATTCATTGGATTTATTGGAATTGGATTAATTGTAAATTACACATCACACTTAATAAACTTGCAAGAAAACCAGTTTAAAATGTGGAACTTCTGTTTCATATTTTTATTAGATATATGACTACTTCTACGTTATGTGTCTATATCCTTGGCGGAGGAAGATAGGTTATATATAGATAGATAGGATACGAGGAGTGTGAAGTCATCCATTGCTATTCCAAAACAAAAAAAAACCGACAGCAGTCATAAAACTGCAACGATGACAAATAAAAACATACATGTTGAAAACTGTAGTCAATTGACGAAATAACGACAAAAAACAGACATTTAAGCTTAATGCTCTAGACGGCCTCTTGACGAAATAACAAATCGGTAATCCCGAGAGGCCAAACCGTCAGATATCATAGTCATTTTACTTTAGGAGGTTGAGGTCTCATACTGACTGATCTATCGATTGCTTTACACCTCGTTACAAAAAAAAATCAAAGTAATATGTAGATAGCTAGGCTACGAGGACTTTCTAACTAAATAATAGAGGATAGTATACCTACTTCCACTTTACTTTTCTATATATTTGACGTTGATAGACAAGCGTTAGATGTTTAGATAAGTAAAACTCACTACCAAGCTTATGAGTCAACTTTGAGAGTAATTTTTTACCATTTGATCTTATAACTTTTAGCAAGAGTGTAATTGGTAATATGTAATATAATAGCATAAGTTTCGTATATATATAATGTATTTATTATTTTTGTCGACATTTTTCATTACTATGTACCTATTTCCAGTTTAATAGTTTTCTTTATCATGTTTGATTTTAAATAAACAAAAAGTCATTAATTTAATTAGGCAAAATGAGAGATATCTGAGCCATATTGTTAATAACCCGAACGATCTAGCATCTTACAATTTATCTCAAGAATCTCGAGAACTTATAAAATTCCGAAAAACAGAACTTGGTTTAATAAAAAAAAAACAGGATTCATAAAATAGTTCTGAACAATAGAGGTGTAGCATTGTGAGCCTTATTTCCAGTCTAAAAAATATGAAAACAATGTAATAAGTTTTATAACATTATGATTAAAATTATTAAACTAACATTAAAAAAGGACTTTTTGTTATGATAGTTCACTACTTTTCGAAACCTCTCTATAACATATTATAATTTAAATAATATGTAAATTATATATTTATATATATATAAATTATAATTTTATAATTTTGTTCTTAAATAAATAGAGACTTAAACTGAATTATCTATACACATATCTCACAAAGCGTTTGTGCCTATCTCATAAGCCATTAAGCGTGTTTATTAAATATATAAAATATTAAAAATATAGATAAATTCATATTTCTCACATTTTAAAATAATTAATAAGATTTGGTTTTAATCCCCTGCATCAAATTGGGTTACGAAGCTAAAATGTCAGCTTAAGATGATGTCAGTAGTATAAAATTTCATTGGATTTTGACAGACTACCCAAACGCAACCTCAAATATTAAAGTCGAAATTTAGGTGCATGGATTTACTACACAGTAGTCGGTTGGATTTCATTTAAGATTATTTATTTCGCAATATTTGCGAAAATATATTTTTTTATGGTTCATTACTTTGTTGGCCGCCGCAGTTACGTGTGCATTGTTAAGCTTAAAAGACTACGCCAAAATTAAACTCCATATCTATTCAGTCACTTTTCTTCTCAGACAAGATACACAAAAAAAATGTATACCAAGTTTTGCTACCGTTAACAGCACTTAAGGCCCCTGTTATTGTGTGGCAGTGGTTGGGATTGCAATTATGTGCTTATTACCGCACTAAATGCTGATGAAGCACAAAAAGTTGACAGCGTCAATAGTTTCGGTTTTCCCCATTTAGTTCCAATCTTGAAGCAGCAGCACTTTTCAGAATTTTCCGCACTAACGAATCGCAAAAATATGGCACACAAAACTATCGCTGTGTAGGCGGCGGCACATTAGCTTCAATCAAAAACTCTAAATTGAAAACGTACCTTTCATACTCCAAAGAGTTCATATAGCCAAGCAGCTAAGAGATTGAGAAACCTCAAATCAGTGCAATAAACGTAACGTTAACAGAAATGACGTTTTAGACATTTCGTATAGCCCATTTGCAATTTATAATAACAATGAGAGTTGAAGTCTATATTTTTTACACTTTTTTCTGAATTTTGGTTTTTTTTTATAATTTTTTATAATATTTATTTTGAAAAAATCAGCTAACGAGCAACCGCACACTCATTTACTCTGGTGTCTCGAACCCAAAACAAGCAAAACTCATGAAAGGAGAAGTGCCCGAATCGACTTGTTTTCCCCTAGAAGGAGCCAGTCTTAGTACTGTGATCTTGCAACAGACATCAACTTTATCTATTGTTGCTATTGTTATTGTTATGTTGCTGATGTTGTTGTTGCTATTGCTGTGATTGTTACTGCTGTTGCTATGATTGTTGCTATTCTTGTTGCTATTGTTGTTGGTGTTGTTTTTGCTGTAGCAGTTGTTTTTGTTGCTGTTGCTGTTGCTGTTGCTATTATAGGAGTTTTGTGGTATAGTTTTCTTTTCCAAGTGGAGTTGCAATAATTTTTGACATTTACTTGGCAGTTTTGATGATTGCTTTGTTGATTATTATGATTTGTTTTGATTTGTGTTGTTAAATTTAGAAATTATTTGAAATTATCTATAACTTTGTGCACGTTTTGCTTGATTTTTCTTCGATTAGTTATTGTTTTTATTCACTTTTGTATTTTTATTTAATTTTTTTATATATTTGTATATATACAATATATTGTGTAATATCATTAAATAATATATGCCGTAACATAGACAATCAGGAAGCTGTTAGTATTTACTTTAAGGTATCTATTATCTTAACCAAGTTATCAACTGATAATTGGTTGTGCCGTTTTTTGAAATTTAAGTGGGAATTCATAAATGTTGACATTATCTGAACTTTCTGATTTTTATAAAAGACACATCAGTAATTCTTGTCTAATACTTAGTTTATACATTGTATGTAGTAGACTTTCGTTTATGTAGTTTTATCAAGTAATAGAAAATGTAATTTTACTGACACTTTTACAATTAGCAGATATAGAGCATTATGATTATTCCTTAGAGCATTATGAGTATTTCAACATTTAAAGTGAACACTTTAAATACTCAAAATGGTTCGAAATGTTCAGCAAAATTCGCTTAAATTAAGGAACAGATCTGCACATCTTCTTCATGTTTTATAGAAATGCATATAATAACAATAACTACAATAGAATATGGTCTTCAAATATTTTCAATCGGTTCACTGCGCTCCAGCAGAATCATAGTGGATATTAAAAATGCTCCAAGATTGGAATAGTTGGTATAATATTTAAAACTTTAATATTTATGCATCAATACTATTTACTAACGATGTAGTAGGTTACGTTGAGGGTATGTGCTGCTATAAGAGCACTACCGCCCGGAGGCATCGATTGTCTTTTCTGTTATCTCCTGGCAATGTCCTTGTTAAACCAATTAATCTTGTAGATAAAACTAAATACATCCAAGAAATATATATAGATGTCTCTATCAAGCTAGTGAAGAAACGGTCACCCATACAAGTCGCTTGGTCTGTAATCTTGGACGAAGACATAGAAAGCAATTAAAGAATTCTGTACTATTTTAATATTTAAAAATCTTACTCAGTTTACTCCAATACACTCAGCAGTTCAGTAAGTACACGAACTGCAAGTGAAGGCTTTTAAAATGTGGTAAAATTTTCCGAGTAAAATTATTATCATTTGCCATATACAAATACAAACATACATACATTTTGATGATCTTTTTAAATTTCTTCACTTACTTCTGAACAGTAATTTACTTAATATCAAAACAAAGCGCAAGTCCACAAATCAATTGTCAAGCCATATAAGCTATGTGCTTGGAGAATGTAATTTTTCTTACCAATCTTCTGCTTTATTTATATTTAAGATCTATAAACATAGATAAAGGAATTAACAAAACTGTATTATACATACTACAATTGGTTGGGTGTAATGATAAATCAACACATAGCTTTCTACTTCCTATAATTAGCGATATTCGTCATTTTACTACTAACCTACATTCCTTCTAAGAAATCAAAGAAAACAAAAAGTTGATGTTTTATATTGCAATAAATTAAACTGCTAAAATAACACCTTTCTAAGAACTAATTTCTTCGAGAAATACTTAATCATTTACTTTTCTCATAAGTTTTACATCATTAACCAGATATGATTATGGAAAGAAAGACTGTCATCGTTAAACGGTCAAGTCAACTGAAGACTTACACATGATGTAACTTCTATATATAATTAGCCAATTGAAGAAAGTAGTGGTAAATACTATTTTCAACGATCTTTAAGGAAACATTAGGCTGCAACTTTACGGATATTTTAATATTTAGTGTAAATATGATATTTATGGTTTTTTTTAGAGTTTACAATTTACAAAAATATTATCATTATCTTTTATTTTTTAGCATTATCTCTTAGTTTTGACGTTTATGAAGTTGGACTTGCTTTGTGGATGAGACAATCTCTTCATCTCTAACTTCGACTTACACTCTTACCAATATATTATTAAAAAGCAAAACGAATCTAGCACTTAAAAAGGAAATTATACACAAATTCAAGCCTCTCTAGTTCTTTAAAATACTTTATATATATTTGTCTATCTCATATACCTTTCAACTTAGTTAAGCCAAAGAGTACTGCGAATGTTTATGATCAATCGAGTTTCACACAACTAAATTTTTCGACCGTTGAGTTCAACTTTAATGTAGACTTGAGTACTTTGTTATGTTGAACATTTAGTTAATTATTATCTGAAATTAATTTATATTATACATCTAATTAATATTACTTAATTTAGAATTTCAATATAAAAAATCCCACACAACATTTTTAAAAATGTTTAGTTTGGTATATTTTTGTATTTTTGTTGTTTTTAATAACTTTATTGGTTAACAGTGATCCATTGCACTGGTACTACTTCTGAGCGATTCTGGTGTAAATTTAAATATTTAATTTCAATTAATTTGCTTACGTGTGATCAATTAAAAAATAAATTTGATTACAAGTCTGTAATCGAGACTCAATTTATGCAAGTAACGAACACTTCGACTACCATAAATGCCGAGCAAGCAGTAACATTAACTGCTGCCGTATATCACAGCTCGATAAGCCGTTGTGATGGGCACATAAGTCTCAGTAAATCGCAAGTGCAGATTTCTTAATGTATCCACGCTTTAATTAATAAAATTCACTTAAGCAATTTGCGGTTTATTTACAACTGCACACAAAGATATTAATTATATTAAAATATTGGTACTACGCAGCTTCCAGTGAAAACTGCAACTACACATTTGCATGTGGCTAATTGCAACACATTTTTATCGAAGCAACATGTTGCTAACGCTGTTGCTATTCGTACTATAGTATTTAGTTGTGTTGCGTTGCGTTGTGTTGTGTTGTGTAGTGTTGTGGTGTACTTGCGTTCATGGCAAACATTTAATAGAATTAATGTTATGATCACGGTTGACATATCGCCGCTTAAGAAGTTATAATTTTCCAATTATTATTTACTGTTTAATTAGTTTTTGTTGTTGGGCCTAATTTGCATTGAGATACGAGCGCAATTAAACTAAATGAAATATTTCGTTCTCGAATGAAAATAATACTCGTAATTTTTAATAAATTATTAGTAAGCGACAATTGTGGCTTTTTAAAAAAAAAAGTATATAAAAATGTTAATAAATTAAAATTAATTTAAAACCAATCTCAATTAAAGTTTATGCATACAGAAGTCATTATTTTTAATGTTCTTGTATTTTATATTGTTTTGATATGCATTATTGCAAAATATGTATTTGAAATGAGCTACCAGGTTTGTTTGGTGAACCGAAAATGTTTACGCTGACATCAGTGGATGGCTATCAGGCATTTGATGCATAAATAAGTTGTATTTATGGTCACTTGAAGTGGACATGAATTACAATTGCAGTGATTTGCATACTAAACTAACTCGTAGTCAGTCAGATAAGGCGAAGACATTTGATTAATTTAAATTTATATAAAAATTTGTTAAATGCACTTCCAACAAATGACTGCTTAGCACGGCAGCTGCGCTCAAGATTGATGATTTTTGGCTAAATCGATCGTTGATTATACTTATTCATCAAAGACTGTTTGTTTTTTTTCATATAATATTTTTGTTATTGTATATCTTTTGTTTTTAACAAACCCGACTTACTACATAAGTACGAATAATACATTTATTTATAATTTTTAGCTACTGAAGATATTTTCCATAAAATGCTCACTTGCATGTTGTATGTAAGGTTGAGTTTATTAACTTTCAGTTTATGGTAATGCGATGCTAAGAAGTAAAAAGTTATTACCAAGTTATCGGGTTGATAAATTCCACAATATAATTTAAGCGTCTGCAAATTACTCTGCGGGCTGTTTATGGATTTACATTTTCTTAATTACTAGTTGGTTACATTGTTTATATAAACAAATTATATGTATGCATGCAAGATCGATTTATATGCTTCACTGATAAATAGAAGAATTTATTTGAAATTATTTTTATATATTAATAACTATGTAGACTACATTAAACGCCCTGAGTTACTTAAAAGTATTTGTAAAATATTTATAATTACTTGATTTGAAATTTATACGATATACTTTTTATACTAATTACAAGCCCCAAACCGTTTAATGGGATAGTCATACTACAAGTGACCATTTAAAATATAATAAAATGGTTTCAGTAATTAACTGGAAAGTAAAATCAGATATAAACAAATCTATTATTTTTTATAAAAAATTGTTAGCAGCATTCTCGTCGGAATCTATATTTTTCTAAAGAACTATTATCAATCGAAAAACAGATCTGCATAAATCTGTCAATACATATGAGACCACCTTCAGCATAAGGTTTCGAATATTCCTTAAGTAACCCAAGCTTGTCGTGAAACCAACTAAGAAATTATTTATCATTGAAAAACATATGATCTGCAAAAATCTATTAATTCATATGAGGAAAGCCATGTCTGTAGCAAGAAGAGATTAAAATCCGTAAGGAACTATCCTGTATTATTTTCGAATGAAACCGTTAACAAAAAGGTTATCACTCCTTACAACCCATGTGTGGTAAAATCTGATATCACTGGAGCCCGCATCCAGAACTTAAGTTGCTCCGGATACTGTGATCGCTTCGCAAGATAGTCTCGTCTTGCCTGTGGTTAATACTTAAAATTATGCAGAAAGAGTTTGAGCGTTTATGCTTCCGCTCAACGTAGCGTTGTACTTTTTTAACAGGCGCTATGACCTACAGAATAGCAGAAGTTTAATTCGGCCTCGCTTCTCAATAAGGAAGAATTATATACATATATAACTTTAATTATTACAAGCTGAATTCATTTCAAGTGGGCATTTATCAGCGCATTATTTTCATAAATGGGTTTTAGAACATCCCGGTGTTAAGTCAGTTCCACTTTAAACAATTAGCACTCAATGCGTATGAGATCGCTACATTATATTTGTAAAAAAATGTTTTAGAATCATCACAAAAAATTGCAAATACAATTTGTTTTCATTAAAACTAAGAGTTTTTCCTTAAATATGTAAACTAAACCAAAAGAAATTCAAACATATTAACCATCAACACCCCTGCATTCAAGTCAAGATTAAGACAGAACGAAATAACAATCTAAAAGTTAACGAACTAATACGCCTGGTAAACATTTCCAACAGAGATCTAAAAAAAAATATTTTTACTTATAAACAGTACTGATTGGGAAAAATCTATAGGGCTTCACAAATGGTTTTTTTGTTACAAAACAGAACCTATGCGTTATTTGGACAGAAGGGGAAGTAATAATACCTCTTATAAACCAACCAAGCCATCAGTTATTGAAAACTAATCAACTAAACAGAAGAGCATGTACGCAATGTCAATTAAATTTTTTTTAAATTAGATATGAGACAGATTTAAAGATTGAAACTGAAAAATTATAGGGAATTAGGAACCTACTTATAGTAATTTCATTCTAATACTCATACTAGACAGAAGTCCATACTTGACTTCATATTTTCACATAATGATTAAAACACAATGAAACATAAAAAATAATTAAATGAAACTATTTGTTATTTCTCTTCTATAATAAAACAAGAATAGCCTAAAATAAGAGATATGTCTAGAAAATATTATTATTTCACAATTTAGTTGGGCTCCTTTTATTTATTTATCTTCGTAACAAAATATATTACACATGATAAAGTATTTTGACAGATATGATAATTGGAAATAGAGCATAGTCCTTTAACGATGTAATCCTATTCTATAGTAAGCTCTATTTTAAAATTTCAAATTCTAAAAGATTATAGTAAGACACATTTGTCGAAAGCTGTTTATTTGTCAAACTTTTTGAGACGGATGAGTTCAAGCGTTCTGGTGATCACAGAGACGATTCAAGTGTCTCTCATTTATTTTGGTGCATGGTTTCGGTTTTGTAATTCTAAAGTAGGTTTCGGTTAATAAAATATTAAATATTTTCGGGCAATTCGAACGTTTTTGAATACTTACAGATTATTCGATCTAGATTTTAGGTTCAAAAGTACTGTAGAGTATTTGCTTTTGAATTTAACAAAGTTTTTCCGTATCTCAAACTATTCCAAAAATATTTTTTGCATTATAAGAAAAAAGATTATAATGATATATTAGCAGTTTATTTCCTATACAAATTGTGATATGTCATTGTAACATATACGAATATATAAAAATCTGCTATTTATCTACACAGTGTGTAAGATGATTTAATAATTATTTATCATTCAAATTCATGATTTCATCTCACAATCTTCTTCTACTTACTAACTGACTGTTTAAAAGCTATCATATATCATTGCGTAGTAATTACAGTTGCAGTAATTAGATAGATATCAATTAAATCGTATATCAAAAGTCATTATTTTTAAAATAAATGTAAAAAAATATATTTTCATATTTACATCTATGAATAGTATATTTAAATTCAACTCATTTAAAATTATTAATTATCAAAGATTACTAAGCAAGGTATTTGTATGCCATCATAATTGCAGCTGCATTGCTCGGATATACCGGCACATCTATCATCAGAGCAGAAAACAGAATATACAAAAAAACTACTAATAATCTGAGTAGTTTTTTTTTCAAAGTTTCTTGAACGTGGGAATTTGTTTAGGTATTTTGAAATATCTAAGGCCATACGCAGTCCAATAACCGAAACCCGATTTTTTGCTCATTTAACGTGTGTAGCTACGGTAATAAAATTTTCTGTAAACATTCGTACAAGGCACAGTTATGAGTTGTAAAATTTATGCAAATGTTTCCATATGATTTTATTGATTGGCTCTAAGGTATGAGCGTTAATTTTTGAAAATTACTTAATTTGGCAGATAAAAGATAGCAACAAAACTAGCAAATATTATTTTATATTTTCATGTTTAAGATAAATGTAAAACAAAAATTAAAAAAAAAAATTTGCAGTAAAAATGTTTTCAATTATCTCGAATAACAAAACGTAACAATTTTTATACAAAAATACATTAAAAAAATTCAACAAAATTTAAAATTAAATTCAAAATATTATTTAAAAAAAAAAATTGTTAAAAAACAAAGCACATAAAATTTTGATTATTATTACATTTAGTAGAAATTCGGTGGTGGCCGATTTATACAAAGGAGGTGTATGAAACCCTGCTTGGTTGGAAAAATGCTAATAAAATTTCAGTAGAATAATATAATTTAATGAAATAATTCACAAATAAAAAATCAATTTATTTTATTCATATCAGTGTTAACATAATAAGCACCTAAGATCAAAGATAAATTATTTAACAATATAACTGCGCTATTATATTGGGTCATAAAATTTTTTGGCTAATTTTTTGCTTCAGATTTCTACCGAAAAATATGCACTTGAGAGCAAGTAAATAATTTTTACTGATAATAGATTACTGCAAAAAAAATAAAATAAAACAAAAAAAAATGATAAAGTAAATATTGTTATTATTTATAAAACAAGACTGGCTGGCAATATTTATATACGTATATGGTACATTGTATAATGTATTCGAGTATGTGAGACACTTGTTACGTACGAGGCCGAGTTTATGGCAACTTGTATCTCAAAAGTGCAATCCAATTGCATATAAATAAGCTGAAATAAAATTGAATTGATAAAAATTGAAATACGCAAATGCAAATATTCTCACTTAAAACACACTTTATCTACTGCATACTTATCACATTAATAATTTCAAGTTGAACTAAGTAGTCTGTTAGTAAGGCAAATACAAATTCCTTGGCACATGTATCTACGCTACGCTACTACTATTCGCAGATATGCGCGAAGTAGGTAACTAGATATGAGTTTATATGCATATGAGTAATATTATAAATAATCACTGTTTTATTAAAATATTTATGCATAAACTTGATTAGTTGCAATATATGAGAGTGGGCTTAAGTGCTGCTGACTTATCAAGTAAACTCTTAACACAGTGATTTTTTGTTGTTTTTTTTTTGGTTTTGTGATTGGTAATATTGATGCTTTTAATGGGTTTATTGGCTAATGCATTCATAAAAATTGCTTAATCAAGTAATTTTCTAATCAGAATCAATAAAATTAGTAAATAAAATAAAACAGACAAGTAACTACTTTAGTTTATTCAAGTCATTGCACAAAATATTATGTTATTAAAAAAAAATTATTTTTTTTTAGTTTGGCAATATAGTGAAATTAGTATTTGCACTGTGAAAGATATACACCAATCCAAACAAAATCTCCTTAGACAGATTTCAAACGAAACTAAACATACTTAAGGATATGAAGATTCAACTTTAACACTTGACGTTACCATTACTTTGGTCTTCGTAGGTAACATCGAAAAGGGTGTAACCAGCAATAAAAGATATCTGCTTGGTGTGCAATATGCCGTCTCATTTGTGTGCTATAGTACAGAACATCACAAATCCTATATATGCGCACTTTGGCATAAAAACGCAGCTATTTATTAAGACATGAAACATTTTTTTAGACTTTTTGATTATCGAGCTATTTTTTAGACTTCAGCTGATACTTCGCTTTTCAATGCTATCATAACGACAAAGTATTTGAATCATATGACTTGCTAAATGAATTCATTATAATTGCTCATTTATGGATATTTATTTTATATTACAATAAAGTTATTTTTATATTAGCAGATTTATTTTTCGAAAGTAAAGGGAAGCCATTGCAAGTCGTATATATTGCCCGAGTCGAGAACATGATATTTAAAGCTTTGATTCATGCACCTATTCCATTGTTGGTGCTATGGTAAGTTCATATTCACTTTAATTCCCGATTAAACTAAAACATTTTATGATATTATATTATTTTTAATTGATACATTGGTATATTTCATGCAGTTTAGGGATGGTGATAGTATATCCTGGTCTAAATTTGTCAAATGATTTAGTTGAGGCAATTTTTTAACTTTTTTTCATTAACCAGTTAGCAGGATTAATGACAGTATCCCTAATTCTACTCTGTCAAATGATTTAGTTAAGTCAATATCTTCTGTGATTTTACTGTTATTTTTCAATATTACATGGCGAGTGTCATGATCTTCAAGTCGAACTTTATCAAATGATTTAGTTAAGTCAATGTTCAGTGATATATATAATAGCAGCGATTTTGAATTGGTTCATCGGTCTATTTTACGTTTTCTGGTGATAGGGACATCATTCCTAAGTCCTACTCTGTCGAACAATTTCATTATGTCAATATTTTAAATGATTGCGTTGTTATTTTTCAATATCACACAATATCGGTGTGATCAGACGTCCAAGTCTAACTTTTTCGAATAATTTAGTCATATTAATGTTCAACAATATTGTGATGTTACTTTTGATTGTCTCATTAGTCTATTCTACATTTTTTAGGAATGGTAACAGCATTCCTGTATATAAAACAACTATAATTTAAATCAATGTATTATACTATAAACAAAAAGCTGAATACAAAAAAAAATTAATATTTGCGTACTTCGTGAACTGACAAAAAAATATTTAGTTTACCAAAAACCAATTTACAAATTGCTATTTAAACAAAACAATATCTATTTACTAGATTGGATTGCAATAGTATTGTGATGACTCGACCACACTGGTAAATGTCAAGTCATTTCTGGCGAATCTTTTTTGGATGGTACATGATCACTGAAAAGATATCCGTTATGCTCAGTGAGTTTAAAAAAAGGAATCATATAAAGTTTTAATATATCATTAAAATAACATGGCAGATATTATGTCACCTAATGACAGTAGCATTTTCTCGCTGCCTTATAATAACAGGTAAAGTATTAATGATATACCTTTCTATTCTCACGTCGGAATTTTCCTAGTAAGACAATATGCTTAGTTTTCGAGATAAATATAGTCAAAGGCATTGCAAAGGTTTTAAACCCATCGTGCTTTACGCTATATACCAATAGGAACAAGAGCTTCTGATTGCCAACGAATATATTTAATACACTATACTGAAGATGACAGTTCTCAAGAGTTATTGAGAAACTGAAGAAATATGAATAACAAAGAATAAGAAAAAATGAAACGAAGAGTGTTGAAAGCCAGAATTTACCCTGACTAAAAAATCTATAAGATGTTGAATATGAACGTAACATATTTCGTCTCCAGATTACAATGACCCAAATAGAAATATTTAAGCATTTTATTTAGTACCCTTATAACTTTAAAACATTAAACTCTTGACTTCATGCCATAAACTTACAGGTACCATTTAACTTACAGATAATCATCAATAATAAATTATTATTTAAACTGTTTCATTTAGTCTAAAATATACCATAAAAATGTTGGTCATAGATATATTTTACTTATAATACACGAATGCATCCAGCAATTAACCAGCGTGCACAGCATGATGCTCTTCAAATTTACATCTGAAAGATAAATCATCTAACTAAAGTTAAATAGTTAAGTTTGCTGCACGCGTGCTGCAAGTGCACCAAACTGCTAAACAACTTCTTTGCAACATATTACATATTACTGTAGTCAAAGTTATAGATACTCGTATTCGTAATAGCAGATACTCGTGCACCTCTCTAAATGGCCTCAACTGCAAACAACTAAATCAAAGTATATTTTTCATTTTTATTTCCTAAGCCGAAGCGTGGCCCATTACTTTAATTTATATGTTGCATAAAACTTTCTTTGGCTCCACTTAGGATGCAGTTTCATTCAATGCCTTATATCTGCACACTATTTATTTGTAGCTGAATTACTTTACTTTCATTTATTTGAGCAGATGGTCATGAATTGCGAATCGATATGGTGAAAACCTCTGCACAGCAAGTGAAGGTAACGAAGTGTCGATGAATTTTTCAAATTTATTTTCAAGCCATCGAATTGAATTAAAAAAATTTAAGTTGAACCAATAAGAAATTACTAAGCCACATAAAGGATTAAGTATACCAATAACATAAACAATAATTTTATGCTTTTCAGACTAATAGCGAACCAACTAATAATAAGTAGGCTAATAACATGGTTGTTACTGTAGTAGAAGAAACAAGAATTGCAGCCAAAATATTATAATATAATTAAAATATCATATATAATATGATAATATTTTGACATATTATTATTATTTTTATTGTTAGGGGATGTAGCACTGCGACCGTCGGGTCTATTGTGCCCCCTTCTGGGGTTAGTGTAGGTCTATAAGCCCTGTTGCGTCAATAAAATGTAGTATAGAACCTACAGAGTTTACAGAGTTTTATAGTTTCTTCCGTAAGTATATATATTCCTAGGAGCCTATTTCGTATGTGCATTATGACATATAGTTTAAAGAAAATATAGTTTATTTTCAAGCTCTGGAAGAAATATGAATGTCACCTCTATTGTGATACCTAAAGATCTACTTGATAAAAAACTTATTGGTGTCAGCAATACCTTCCCATTTTTTTAGCAAAATGAACATCGCCCTATAGAATTTACAGAAAGTTTCGATATTAATTAATCGATTATATACGAGTAGTATAATGGAATGTTTAGAAAATATATGTATGAAATGTTGAAATGGTGTTTTCAATAAAAGATCTCTTTATATCAGTAGATATGTATTTATATATAGTCTGGGTATATATATTATCCAGACTATTCTTTTTATTATCGTCATTAATGATGTAAAAAAGTACATATATGAAATGCTTCAACAGTGTTTATAGAAGAAAGACTATTTTTATTAGTGGATATGTATATGGAATTAGTAATAAAATCAAGCAAAATATCAACTCAAGCTACTCTTTTGACTATCTTCATTAACTCCTTTTAAGACCTGAGCCTAACAATGAAAACACAGTGGCTAATCAGTTTATCAGGTTTTATTATTTTTCGAAGTACCTCCATAATGATCAATATATTTTTGCATTCGATTGAACCAATTTTCAAAAAAGTTTTACCACACTGATGTTGGTATTTCCCAAATCAGGGATTTGAGTGTCTCAACAACTTTATCGGGTGTAAAAAAAACATTTTTTCTTCATATTTAGGAATATAAAGAAATGATTGGATGCTCAAACGAGACCCATCAATTCAACGTTTTGAGTGCTCAAAAACTCTTTTGTTCGAGCTATTGTGTGGGAGTTCGCATTGTCGTGTTGGAGGATGGTCTTCCTGGTGGATTTTTTTATCAATTCTCCAAAGACTCTCGACGTTGTTCTAGTGGTACAATGAGACGTGACCGATTTATCTGAACAGAAATCATGCGACTACTTGCTTGTATTTTGTCCATCAGCGGACAACTTTTGCGGGTTCTGCTAATTTTAGAAGACTTAAACAGTAGGCTGTTGTTTTATTTCGGGCTCATAGGTGTAAATTCAAGAATTTTGATTTAATTATAGTACACTGTTTGCAATATTATTTTTTTTTCCTTTTGATGGCAAAAACTCTAATATTTGAACAAAATAAATATGGACTGCTCTGACCTAAATATATAAACTAATGGTCAATACTATATTATTTGATTTCCGAACTTTATAAATGATTACTCAATCATGTCGATAACAATCGCAAGGGATCAATTTAAGAAACAACATACCGCTAGGCATGTCTAAACAAAAATCTATTCAATTTATGGAGCACAGCAAATATTATTTAGCTGATTTGGAGTTTTTGTGTTTGAAAGAACGTAGCGAATACCCAGGACGCAAATGGAAACTAGTGCAGATTTGTTCAATTAATTACACTTGTAATATTCGTGTTTGCATTGATGCACATAAAATTTTATCAAAATCGAAATCTCAATAAATGCAATTAATTTGTGTAGAAAAAAACACGGGAGAGTTTAGCGCAAAGTATCAAAACGAATGTTTAACTTATAAATCAAACTGGCATATCCGATTAATTTTTTGAGTAAATTCGAAAACGAACAACAACAACAATATTTTTGGTTTAGTATTGTATTTGGTTAGCAATCAAAAAATTTATATCGGCCAACAGCTACAGTCGTCTCGGTCGCCTCCCACCGCCTTGGCCCGCCGCAAAATTTCCAATCAAACACAAGTGTAATCTGAGTCACAGTAAAATCAGCACAGAAATTGCTACATGACGGCGGTAATCATGATCGCGTTCAATATGTTGCAGCAGCAAAACTAACAGCAACAACAACAGCAACAAGAGTGCGCATGTGCCTCCACAAAAATTGATATTTGATTCGCTGGTTTGTACGGTTGGTCTAATACGAGTACGTACTCGTACTAACTAAAGTAACTAATCGCTGTGACTAAAGTGGCTCTTACGATGATGCAACTCCATGCTTAGCAATCAAGAAAGGCGATCAAATCAAAATAAATATTTTATGAAACAAAAATGCAATGAAAACTAAAAAAATAGAGAAAAATAGAGAAAAATAATCGAAAATACGAGTCTTCTCGTAAGATAAATTTAACTTAATGAATATGCGCGAGACTACAAAGTTCAAATCACGACATGAAATGAAATTGAAAACGAATCTCGAACAGCGAATGGCGAATTGCGATTAGCGAATTGCGGACTAGAGAAGGCGCTGCTGCACCACTTCAGCGATGAGGTGCAAGGCAATGCCTCCTAGTAAAAGCATTTCGTTTTGTTTCTGTAATGAGAACATTTCTACTAGCTACCGTGGTTAAGTAGCAGAACAGGTTGTTACACTACCCAAGATTAAATAAAATTTCTGTAACAGAGATGCTCCGATGCGATACATTGTATTGCTGTGTTGATGTTGATGTTGATGTTACTTAAATTGTTGATTGCTGTACCGATGCACGCTTCTGCTGGAACTACAATCTGCAACAACTGCAACTGTGGCAACATTTCTGGGTCACTGTGTTAAATTGCTGAGCTGTGTGCGCACACAAGTAGCAGTTAAAGTGCCGCTTTAAAATTAGTTTCAGTGATGAGTGACCATAAATCATTCGACAGCTTCAACCCGGGCCGGAGTGGAACCAAATGTGTTACGTTTAACGACTTTTCATGTACAACATGTAAGGATCAACAGCAGCTAAGACAGCAATAACAGCGGCAGTATAGCAGTAAAGCAGTGCAGTATTGCAGTACAGTAGTGCAGTATTGCAGTACAGTAGTGCAGTGCAGTAGTGCAGCACTAAAATTGCAAGTACACGTATGCAATAACAACGGTAATAAATTCATGCCACAATTTAACAATTATTTTTGTGGCTCCGCACTTGATTCGGCTTACAGTTCTGAAGTAAAACGGCAAAACAGTAGCACTTGAGCTGCATATTTTAGCAAAATATTTGCGGATGTTGGCAACTGCCAATAGTGAAAAATTTGTCTAAAGCGACGTGTGGCAGCAACAAAATAAATCTGTTTTAGCCATTTTACAAAGCCAACATTTAGTAAACATGCAAAAAAGATTACGATTACTCAATTTTCGCCTTAAGCATGGACAGCATTAAACAAAAAACAAAGCTCAAAATTTACAACACAATAAATGGTAATACGAGGTTTAGTTCGCATAGCTCGTCTACAAGTTGCAGATATCTCTGGTATTTCACTGAGCTGCCCACACATTTTCCTAATTTCTTTTAAATTATAATTTTTTTTTATAGTAGATTTACATGTTGACCGTGCTTGAAAACAGTTTCACTCAATACGCCAAATGTGCTTACAAGATATTTTGTAAATTAACATAAATCTTGACACGTCTGTGTCTCAGCTTAAGCCTATTAGTCGTAATTTATGCGCTTTTGAACATTTGCATAATTTCGCTAGAGAAAAAAAATTTATTTAAATTTTTAATTTCGTTTTTTCAATGAAGAAAGTTGGTAGTGTTTGACAAATTTATTTAAAATTTCCGAATTTAGTTGCTTACCTGTGTGGATTCTTTGATGTGCCTTGAGGTGTGAACTTTTGGTATAAACTTTTGTACAACCTGTAACAGAAATGTATATTATTAATATTAATTATATTATAAATTTGATTTTATATATAAACAGTATAACAGATATATGTATAACAGATACACAGATATATATGTATAACAGATATATATATAGTAATACTAATAAAATACTATTATAGAGTTCATTTGAACAAGAATTGACTACGTTATGGGTACCCAACCAAGCACAGCACTGCAACCAATACAGAAAATTGTTTATATAAACAGTATAACAGATATATATGTAACAGAAACACAGATATAGGTATATGTATAACAGATATATATGTAGTAATACTAATAAAATACTATTATAGACTTCATTTGATCAGGAATTGACTGCGTTATGGGCACCCAACCAAGCACAGCACTGCAACCAATACAGAAAACTGTAATAGTGTGGCATTTTTTTTCAAAAATGTTTAAGAAAAAACGGTAAAATTTTCAAAACATAGTTTAGTTATTTATTCCAAATAATAATATTTCACTTCGCACCTACAAAGCTTATTTTATAAAAATAAGAAAATACTACTAAGAATAAGAAGAAAAACCTTACTAAGCTCACTCAGAATAAACTCAAAGTAACTTGATAAAATTAAAAATAGTTGTTCGCATTCATAGACCCAGATCTCATTTGGTTTAATGATCCGTAGTATTAGCATACTTGTTTTTTTTGACTATCACATTATTGGCACGAGCAGATAAGGGGTGGATACTTTACTCCCTGTTATAAAGAATCTGCAGGCCATTCTATCTTTATGAGGTAAAATTTGTCAATGCATATGCAGTCAAGAAATCATGAATTAAGGAAAGTACAGATCTGTACTAGACCTCACTCGGTTCAATAAATCCTTAGGAAAATGTTGGGCTTGTTGCTTAACCATAACATAACATAAAACAAACACTATAGGCGCGTGTTTCCTTTTTGTTTCACAAAATCAGGAAGGATCGACGTCTTTTGATCCCAGCGTTGAAAAGCGGTAGTAAACCAAAGCATATTCTGTTAAGAAATCAGTGACTTATAAAAGTTCAGATGTTTAAACTTGAAAACCAGTAATTTTTGTTGCTTCCTCAAATGTTGCTTAGAGTCCTAATCATTGCATGGCATGATGTATTTCATGTTGTTCCGCGTTACTCTATTTTAACTCTATTTTACTATATTAAAATAAATATATGTAGAAATCACTCCTATTCATTTCAAAATATTTATATTGGCTATTTCTCAGAACTAACAATTTCTCAAGACATAATTTAAATAAATTTAAGTCAAACTTAAACAAGTTGTAAGTGTGCAAGAAACTTGAATAAATTCTGGTAGCAAAAAGCAATTTAGTTAATCTCAAGCCCTAGAGGTGTTGATGTAGCTGACTACTTATACGTAACACTTTTAGTATGAAGTGTTGAAAACTTTTCAAGATGATAGATGACAGCTAATCTATCTTGCCAACTATAATTGGTAACAACAGGCACTTCTAAAGTGCGAAACAAGTAGCCACTTGATGAAGACATAGCAATTTTCTTTGGAAATGAGAAAAAAAATTACTTTAAATGTGAAATACGTAAGTTAGAAGAAGTGGATTATGATAGTTAGTGTTGATTGGCATTTGATGGGTTCATTTATTAAAAAGTTAGATAAATGTATTTTTGATTTGCTACTTGTTAGAATAAATATGTACCTCAGTAGTTTACTAATCGTTTAAAAAATTTTATTTAATGTAGATATTAATATGTATAAATTTTATATATATACATATATATAAATTGTTTTCTCTATCATATAATTTTTTTATTAGCACTTTATTATAAAAAATATTTTTAATTACATATTGTTATAAATAATGTTCTAGCTATAGAGACAACCTGATCTAGAACCTATGAGTTTGATGAATGACGGTTGGTAAATAGAACATACGTTAAGTGATTATTGAGAGAATAATATGTAAGCTAAAGAGTGAATATTATACTCTTTTTTAATTTCGATAGAAGTAGCGCAGAAGCATGCAAAAGGTTAGAAAACTCGTAACTTCCCACCGATTGTCTGCTGTTTTAATAAATTCTACGATAATTTCAGAATATTGAAGACGATTGCAGAGCACTCTCTTAAATTATTAAGCTACCCCACATAATTTAGCCAAAGCTAGCAACAACAAAGGCAAATAAGGAAAGTAAAATCTCCTGCCTGACAAACGCGATTATAGATAAACCACTTTAATTAGCTGCATAAAGCAAACACCATTACTAATGATTAATCATCTAAGTTATCTGTGGTAAAATGCCTCATATGAGGCAAGAATCACTTATATGTTCAGAAATACGCCCTTTGTGATCATACCCTTTTCAAAACTTTATGATTTCATCGCTTTTTCTAAAAGATCAAAAATTAGAAGTCACCTTACAACCTAAATTTGAATTAAATGAAAAAATAAATGCATTTAATGAGGCATTACAAAAAAGTCTTAAACATTTTTTTGACATTACACACTTGTAATCATCACGTAAGGTTCATATGTTAACCATATTTACCTTTTTAAACATAAAAGTCCATAATATGCAGCATGCAACATGCAATAACCATGCAATAATCATGCAATCGAGCTTAAATGGTAACAAACTGTAGGTGTCAAACCAAATTTACTGTACAAAAAGATTTAAGTTTATTTTTTTTTTTGATAATTAAATATATTTAAAGTCATATATGAGAAAAGATATTTTTTAACTAGAAGAGGTGCAAATAATAATGTTAATTCATCAAAACACAATTTTATTTTTAATTAATTAATCAATTATTGATAAATACCTATGATTAGTGGTAAAATATTTAAAAATAATATTTGTTTTAAATTAAAATAAAGACAATAATAATCATTAAGAATTTCTGTTTTTAAAGGTTTCTGTGAAAATCTAACATTAAATAAAAACTTTAATTCAAAGTTTAACAAGGGCTTTTATCATTACTTAATTAAGCAAGAAATAAAAAAATATTGTTTTTATTAATTATATATAATTTTTGGACTACATTTTATACATCTGAATCATTGCCGTACTTGACTTGTTTGGTTTACGTTAGTTTATTTAAAAAATAGTTGTTAAACATTACTTTTTGTTGCTGTATACATGTTGTATATCAGTGACGATACGTACCCTATCTAGAAGGGTGTACGACCCTTCTACAATGTTGTTTTTAAATGAAATACATTAAAATAGATAATATGTTTTATTAATAAAAACTATATTACATTAGGCAAGAATATATTCACAATATAACATTTTACAATTAATTAACTAAATAACATATTAAATCAAATTATTAATTTATATATATTATATATATAACTTTAATATTATATCGTTATGGCATAAATACAATTTTTCTCATACTTCTCACAACATCAAAACAAAACAGTTTGTATTCCAAACCATACATATTTATGCAGTGATCAAGCAAAATCGAAAGCACTTGCAACGAATTAATGTGCGGTCAACTACTCCGCACACCTAGCGGCTGAAATTCTGGGGTGCTACTGCTAAAAGAGGAGAGATGAAGTGTGATAGAAATGTAGGGTGATATGAGCTGCAAATTTTAATGCACACTTAACCGCTTCGGTAAGTCAACATGTTGGATTTATATGCATGTAGTTCATATTCAAATAGTACAGAATAATTACTCATATATTTCTGACCACATAAATATAATATCTCATATATCTCATATTTTATACGAGAATATACGCACACTTTATAACTATAGAAGCTAAGAGAAGAAAATGGATTGAGTTTTCATAGACAATTCTATTTAAATGTTTTCACTGAAACTTTGATCTTTAATAATATATATATATCTATATGTACTAAATTTTATTAAATCTGGATGTAAAGATATTTGAATGAGTATCTCCGCAACTTAAAGCAGTCGTCACTGGTGTATATATATATCTAATATTATATATATCTATTCTTATATATATTTTATATATTTTACATATATATTATATATCTATTTTTGTAATTTTTATTTTTTACATTTATCTCAAGCTTAAATGAATAAAATTTTTGATGTTCTAACTTATTAAATAATAACTTATTATGATTTATTTAGTTTATTATATTATTTAAATATAATCCACAATTTTTGTGATAATTTTTTTTGTTTTTTAATTTTTAATCATTTTAGTCTGTCCAAAAAGTTTAAAGTCCACTTCAGATTCACTTTAAAATGAATATACAAATATCATGAAATGTGGCAATCTGTTCAGCATATTAATATTGTGGAAAATTCAATTATTCAATTTTCAAGTGAAATGCAATTTAATTTGCTTATTTGGCTAAAAGCTAACATGTGACTTCTGGCTGTCTTCTGCCTTCGTTCTAACAGAAACTAAAGATACTCGCACTGACCGCTGTCACATATGAGGTTTGCATATAAATTTTCGAAACGTGCTTAACCAGGCTTTTCTTTAGTAAACTTTTTTTTGTGTTAAAAAGAAAGAAATTTTTTAATTTTTTTCTTATATTTTTTTTTTGTTTAAACAAAAGAAAAAATAGTATTTAAATTCTATTAAGCAAAAGTATTGGAACAGGTTTCATAATTTCAGTTTGACAGTTTGAAAATTATTTTCTAATTTTTGTGTGTTTAGAATTTTAATGAAGTTGGCGCATAAAAAATTACAAAAAAAAAACAGTAAAAATTTATGAAGTTTGCACTTCGTCAATTGCAGCACTTCGAGTCACTTCAAGCTCAGATTTGGATCAGAATCCGTATATGGCGAGCGGTACATTTTTCATATGTAATTTTTTTAATAGTATTTCAGTGGTTATTAATTATTGGCTGAAATAAATTTACACGTACTGTGAAATACCGAAAATAATTAGCAGTTAAAATGTGACATTTAAGTCACTTACAAATTTCTGCAGATCAACTTGTTTTATAACAATTAATTTTTTATTTTCTTTCAAAAAAATTGTTTTAATAAAAGCTACCATATTTGTACTTCACCATGTTTATAAACAATTAATTGACAATTAACAGAGACCAAGCGCATAGACAAAGGTGACATTGTACCTGTTATGGAAGCATAAAAATAAGATTAATAACTCATTTGGGCCTCGTTACAGACTTTTTTATCTAAAAATCTTTTATGAATATTTATAAGTATTAGCTTTTTTTAAATTAAAATATTTTTTAATGTTAAAAATACAGTAAACTGTTATAAAGTCTTAATGTTTATTAAGTATTTCGCATTTTAACAAATCTAGTTTTAGATGATAAATAATAAATTTAAAAATTCCTATCATAAAAACAATAACTATAATCAAGGCCATAATATATTATGTAGTTAATATTATTAGAAACAATTTGTAACAAAATAAAATTAATGAATAAATTAGTTATTAGATTCCCAATATCCTATTATTCTTGTATAAAAACGTAGTGCTACCATCGAGAAGTAATTGTAAAAATCTAACTAACTCTTACTCTGGGTAGAAGACTCCTTGTGCACTTGAGTATATATAAAAATACAGTATATATTCTGATAATGCCCGTTTTGTTATTTTCAATATTTCCTAGTTTTAGAGTCACCAAATACATTTCAGAACATCGAAAAAAATTGTAACAGAAATATATTCGGATTTTGTCTAAGGCAACATATGGAATATAGTATGTTCAATCTTTTGAGTTAATTAAAACTATTACGTGTAGTAAGACGACGTTATTGTTAAACTTTTTTAACAAATAAAAAGGAGACAACTTACCATACTATTTATAATGTTTTTTCATATTTGTAACGTTCTTACTTATTAGTTCTTCTTTTGTTATCAAAGTATCGATAATTACTTTTATTACAATTTCTTCCTGGTCTTCTAAACATTCGGTGACTTTCAACTAAAACTTTGGAACGATTATAGTATTTGCTGTATTAACTTATATCTTGTCTCTCACTGATAGAGATGTATACTTCTTATAATCTTTAGCAAACTAACGAGCTCGTTGTGTTTATCTCTTCCCCTGAAAATCATGTAAAGGAGAGACAACTATGGTTTCTTTCGATTTCCGATTTGTATAATTAGATTCATAGTAAAATAGGTTCAGGATTCTTTATAAGCTATGCGTATATATTTTATATAGACTTCTTCCTCCTATAATTTATTCTTGCTCTCTACTTTGTGTCTTTATTTCTTTCATTAGTTCCTGCATCTTAGCCTAGATATGAATTAGACTCTACCCCTAATTTATTTTCTTATTTTGTGCAAGTACTTATTCACCATTTTATTTATTTATTATGTGCTCGATTTTCTCTATATTATTAAATATGTTATATGCAATTACAGTATATTCTCTCGTTTATTATATTAAATTTCATTTTTTCTCTGCGGGCAGGTGCTCATTTTTTAGTGATTAATTTATTTTGGGCAGTATTGAGACACAAAAAATGTATGACATCAACTTAAGGGATATTTGATAGTCTGAAATCAAATCAGTGGCGTCGCTAGGCGTCACCGATGTCGGCGACCGCCCGCAGGGGCCCGCAGGGGTCTCGCAAAAAGTTACCGACTGTGGATTCTAAGCACTTAATAAATATTTTGAACAATTTGGTTTGATAATGGCAATAACCATATTCGAAGTTTTCCCGAATGTTTATATAATAATCAGATTCATGTTCACAGTTCAGTATAGCTCCGACGGAAAGAAAGAAGCAAAGTTAAAATTGATTAAGACGTACTAGAAAAGTATGATGATCCAAGAGAGACTATCTCCAAAATTCTATAAACTGAAGCAAAAATAGCAGCTTAAATTATGATATAATTTAAAAAAAAATTGAGTGAAGCTAAAAGTAGGAAAATTCATTTATTTTAATTTGTGTTTATTTTAATTTGATTAGCAATAAAACTTTTAATCATGCTTTGTCGTATTAGTGAATGTAACTTATTTACTTTTACAACTGGGTTATAAAGGGGGCCTCGCAATTCTGATGTCGTCGACGTGCAGAGTTGGTCTAGCTCCGCCACTCAATCAAATACACAACCTCAGATATTTAAAAGAACCGTATAAGAATGTAGGGGTTTTTTCAAGAAAAGATTTTTGTTGGGTTAGCGGCTTTTTGACATATAGTACCTCAATAAATATTAATTTTAATATTACATCAAACATATACATATATCAAATATTATATAAAAAATTATATAAAAAATTAAATTAAACAGTAAATTAAAAATAAACTCAATATATTTAGATATTAAATACGATTTCTATATATGTAATTGGAGAAAGAATGTAGTTCTTCCTGAAATATATTAACATAAAAGCACGACTATGAAGTTATTAAAATATTAATGTTCTTGCTTAATAATTTACAAATTTAAATTTACAATTTAATATAAATATTAATGATGCAATAAAATCAATAATATACATTGATATTGCTTCAAAACCAGCGGAACGTACGAAAGACTTAAGCACCAAACTTCACATTTTCTCATATAAAAATATAAACATATACACGTAACTGCACCATTAAACAAATATTTTAAAATTATTTAAATACATTATTAAAGTAAACATACTTAATCGAAAAATTCTTTAAAAAATATTCAATTAATCACATTTTTTTAACTTATTAAATATTCAATTAAACATCTAAATATTTTGTATGTATACTTAATTTTAATTTTATAAAATATATTTAAAAATTTTAATAACCAATTTTCAATTTTAATGTTGAACCAAACTAATTTAAATTAACTTACCCACAAAATCACAATGATGTATTCGCCTCTTTTCCAGCTCCGGATTATTACGTCGATTATAACGCACAGTGCGAACCGTTGGTACAATTATATTAGCCAAATGCGCTGGTGTGACGCCACCGTTACCGCCTCTAATACTGCTAGCGCCAACATTGCTCGCCGTGTTATTAGTTACATTACTACTGCCAATCGCTGATGTACTACTCGTTCCGCCATTCGAGGTTAGTGTGGTCAGTGTACGCCCCGGACTTAAATGGTGCACTGAGTTATGCACCATAGCAGCAGCATTTGAGGGGTGTAACGTTATGATATTGGGACAAATTGTTGAAAGTGGATGACCCTGTTGTTGCAATTGTTGCTGCTGCTGTTGTTGTTGTTGTGCATAAGGAGGTGGCGGAGTTGTACGACGGTTTTGTGATTGTTGTTGTTGCTGTTGATGTTGTTGCTGTTGCTGTTGATTGCCAACTGCAACAACAGCTGCTTGTGCAGCGGCTGCTGCAGCAGCAACCATAGAACTACCCGGACTTCCGGGATCTGAGCTAGGCGGCGTTAGTGGCGGTACGAACATATGTCTTGTTGACATTGACGGTGCTGCAGGTGGGCATAATTGTGGATTTTGTTGTTGTTGTTGGCTTGAGTTTTGTAATGGCGGTGGTATTTGGTATTTAGGATGAAATGACTGCAAAAAATTATAAAAGTAATTACATTAAGTTATTAGTTTAGTATTAAATTATATAGTTCAGTATTAATTTTTTAATTTTATAAATTATTTTTATATCAATTGATATAAGCAATATGGTTAAGAAACATTGTTTTACTTTTGTTAATAATATTTTAGCAGCATGTATTTAAGTTATAGTATTTAAACAAAAATCAATATTATTCTGTTAAATATTTTCCTAGAAGTTATGATTCTTTTTAAACAATATCTCAAGATATTTTTTATTATATTTAGTTTTAATTTATTTCAATGTCTTAGCAATATTTGATAAAACTTTATTTAAGTAGTACAAGTTTATTTAATATTTTTTTTAAATATGTAATTTCTTTTTAAATAATTTTATCAGTTTTATAAGAAAATGCTAAACACATTTTAAAAATAGTTTTTCTTTTTATCTCTAATTATAATCTCAACATGTTGCAAGAAAAACAAAAACGCCACTTGAGCAACATTTCTACTCCACTTAAAGGCGTATTTCACTGCAACTCTTTTCTTTTCCAACGACTTACCTGACTACTATGCCAACTGTAACCATAGCCGACGCCAATATTATTGCTGCCACTATTGTTTGTTGTTGCATTTGGATTGGTGTTGCTGTTGTTGTTATTGTTGTTATTGCTTGAATTTGTCACTGTTAAGTTCGTTAATGTCGTTGATGTAGTTAATGTTGCACTTGTGCTTGCTATACCGCCATTAAGATAATTATTGCTACTATTTAAATGTTGTTGAGATGCATATTGTTGATAGGAAATGTTACTGCTATTATCACCATTGACAATGTTATTGCTGGCACTGTTGTTTTCCGCATTATGATTACTAGCCGCACTATTGCAACGTATCGATTGTATAGGACTATTACTATTGCTATTTAGTGTGCCAGCAATATGCTGCTGCTGTTGTTGTTGCTGCTGCTGTTGCTGATGTAATTGCAAAAGTGTTATGGTTTCATCATTACTGCTGTTGCCACCACCACCTCCACTGCCGGTATTACCGGCGCCACTACCAACCAAACTAGGATGATGTTGGTATAAATGTTGCTGATGTAGTTGATAATGCTGATAAGTATGATGTGTCTGTTGTTGATGTTGTTGCTGCTGCAAATGTGTATGCTGTTGATGTAGTGATGTTGGTTTCTCTGTTTTAATTTCCATAGGACTGAGCAACGGTGTCGAGAGTGTTTCGAGCAAAGTATCATCGATTGCTTCCATTTTGACTTGCGGCAATAATGTGTTGGCAGTTGGATTAGTTGCTAGCGAAACCTGCGCATTACTTGAATTTGAGCCTAACATTAAAGCATTTTCTGGATCAATATTTTGTATTGAGCTGGCAATATCTTCCCACAATGCCGGACGCTGGTATGGATCATCAATGTCAGAGTATGGATTGCAGAGAGCCTCTTTGTTTTTGGTTTCTAAAAAAATTTGAAATAAAAATACAATCATTTTCATTATTGATAATTGACATTTCAATTGAAATATTATTTTTAATATTAATATAAGAGTGAACTGAGTTAAAGAAATTCAAATTAAGAAATGTAGTTGTGTCAAATTATTTCCTCAGTTAATGTTTATCTAGAACGTGTGCGAGTTAGGCTAAGTTACATTCTAAATTAAGGAAATTCTAAGTTGTATCGATAATGTAGTGATGTGTCGATACGTGTTGATAAATGGCTAAATGTGTGCAGTGCAAAAAATTCCAAAAGATCTTCTATTTGGTTTAGCATCAACTTAGCCTAACTAGCACTTGTTAAGTATTTATAAAACTTTTTTATAAATATATTTTTATGCATTTTTTCCCTCTTTGTTAAGCTCAAGTTTATTCTATACTTCCAGAAATGGAAGATTAAAATTGACCATGACAAAATCAAGGCTATATTCATGACGCGAAAGAGAAGGCAGCATCCTCCAAGATTCAGTGTCGGTGTAACGGAGATACGGTAGGAGGAAAGCACAAAACATCTGGGGGTCACCTTTGACAAACGGTTCAATTGGTATAAATATATGAAATGCAAACGGAATAGCTGCTGTAAAATTTTACATCTGCTTAAACTGCTGTTTAATAATAATCGCTTCAATCTCAAAAATAGAAAGTCACTATAACTCAAATAATTAGGCCAGCACTACTGTACGAATGTGTTGCCTACATCGAAGCCTCAAATACTGTCATAAAGCAATTTAAGATTCCATGGTATATTAGAACAACAGACATACACAGAGATCTAAGGATCGACTCAGTGAAAAAATATATCAGGTACAGAGCCCTTATTCACAAAAGTTGATATTTAGTTTCCTTAGGACCCACAGGAAGATATGCTGACCTACGGTCTGCCAGCAATTAAAAGATAAATAAACGATATGAATTCCTGCATAGTTAAAGCCTAGTGTGGGGCAGGAATACACCCCCCCAGCACAAGTGCGCAATAGCACTAACTCAAGAAATCACAACAACAACAACAATTTAATATTAAATAACATACTACATGAAATGTCATATAACTTAAGTAATATGCGATATTACTATATCTCTTATATATATAAAACCCATAAATAGGCTATATATAATTTTACTAAATTTATATCGAAGGTTCGTAATTTTAACAAAAAGTCAGCCTGACCCTATATATCTAGTATCTGGTTTATTTAGTATGTATCACACTCTGATTGCTATGTCTTTTTAAAATGAAACCTATACTTCAGCCTATATACCATATATAACTCATGTCATAGTGTAGTATGTATGTACATATGTCAGCGATCTTCATTCGATTATAAATTATGTAATTATTTTGAATTTGACCTATAAATTTGAATACCGAAGTCGTTGCTCTAGACAAAGTAAGTAAATAAGCTCTTTTCAAACAGTAAAACCCAATTTCACTTCAAATAAATTGAATTTAATGTTTGTTTGCATAAAGAAGAAAAAAAACTAAATAATAATACTATTGATAATAATAATAATAATTTTTATTTGTTAAATTAATAAACAACATTAGTCTCGCAAGAGCAACACACTTGCGGGCTTAAAGCTGGCATTAAATCTACAAAATCTACAAAATCTCTTCAGATTTTCGGTATTAAATTTCACAGCTGAATAAATTATTTTCGAAAGTAAATGTTGTTGATTTAAGGAATTTGTTGTCGTCATGTAAACACATCAACTCTAAACAACACACTAAGTTTTAAAATACAATTCAAAAATCAAAAAAAAAGTATTAAATGTCAACAGCAAGTACATCTTTGATGAAAACAACAACAAGAACAACAATAACTACTACAACAACAAATCATATACAACATGAAAAACCTAAACTTACCAAATAAATATTCCTTTTCACTTGCCGCCGCATTTGTTGCTGCGTACGCCGCGTTGGCAACATCAAATGTTGTTGACGTGCCATCGTAAGCGGCGCAGCTGTAAGCTGAATTTGAATTGGAATTAGGTGAACTGGCGGGATTATCACTGGCTGTTGTATGTGTTTGTGTGGTGTTGAGTGGCGGTGGCGGGGGTTGTGTAAATGGCGTATGCTCATGATTGCTATTGTGATGTTGCAAATGATGCTGATGATGCTGTTGTTGATGCTGATGTTGTTGCTGGTGTTGATGTTGATGTTGCCAATGTTCCAATTGACTATTATTACTATTGCCATTATTATGATTGCTATGTGTGGATAATTGCTGCTGGAGATTGTGTTGCTGTTGCTGATGCTGTTGATGCAAATGGTGGTGATGATGATGGTGATGATGATGCAGATGGTGACTATTATGATGATTATGTGGCGTAGATAATACTTCAAGTTCAACGTCTGGTTCAATTTTATGTAAACGACCCATCAGCTCGTGCCGATAGTCCAATTCGGGAGACTAAAAATTGAAAAAAGAAAAAATTAATACTTAATGTAAAGTATATGGTAAAATTAAAAGTAAGTATTTATTTTTTTTTTAAATTAGCAAGGTATTAAAAATATTATTTGACTCATAACAAATTAGTGATTAAATAGTAATATGTTAAGCATTTTATAAAATAATTTGAATTGAGGTTTGTAATGAAAAACTTTAAATACTTAGGCCCGTATTTCAACCAAAACTTTCCAAGAAAAATATAAATTACTTTACCAGATTCATTGGGAATTGTAAAACTGAAGGGCGGCATCTAGCATTCAATGCGACTAGAAAATACAACAGTTAACAACAAATACAACAGTCAAATATGCCGCGAGAGACTAAATACCGAAAGCTACGTTTAATGAGACTATTTAAAAATAACTGGATCGTATGGATCCAGTTGGGATTCCCGAGAACAAAATTGAAGACAAAATTTGAAGAAAAGAAGCCTCTTCGCTACATGTATGTCTGGAACCATTCTGTATCTTGAAAGAAAATGAGATTTTGCAGCTCGGAATAAGGTAAGCCTTTACTGGATTTCGGGCCACAGGGGAGAGTTGGGAAATGAAAAAGCTCATATGCTAGCCAGAACTGCATCAAAAACTGCTTTTATAGGCCCTCAACACTTTTGTGAAATAAACTGGGCCAGTACAAAACAGATTATCAAGGAAGTAGAAAATCATATGCGGCTGGAGTACTGGGTAAACTTTCCAGGACTCAGACAAAGCAAAGCACTGATAACACCGTACTCCTAAAGACATTCTAAATTCTCAAAATGTAATTTAAGGTTGATAACGGTTTCTTACAGGTCATGTATGGTCTGAAATATCACTTTCATAAACTACAATTATCTGCTAATCGGAAATGCAGATTTATGCCTAGAAGATGAGGAAACGACCTTGCACATTCTTTGTGACTGTCCAGCTTTAATAACGCACAGAAGAAACCTGGTTTCATAAAGAATTTTTGTCACCAGAGCAGATTAAGAACTCTTCTCTAGATTTAGTTCTAGACTTTATTCACAAAGCTTTAAAAGGCTTTGTTTAATCAATAGTGAAACTGGTACAATAGGACTCTTCTGGCCGCAGTACCGGCTGTTGGGTAAGTTTCACGTCTACTCTTTAATAAATAAATAAATAAATGAATACATGTATGTCTGGAACCATTCTGTAACTTGAAAGAAAGTGAGATTTTGTCCGACATTGATGTATAAGCAAAATAAGTACCTGACTGAGCATCTCATATTGGTTGCAAAAGAAAGCTCGATGATGTAGGTTCAATTATAAAATTAATCAAGTAAGTTGCACTAGGTTGCAATGCAAAATCCAAATACATTTACTTGGATATTAACAAACTTCTGGACAGCGATTCTACTTAAGACAATATCACTAACATTTGTAATTTATTTGAAAGCTTCAAGGCTCTACAAACCTTGTTTCATATATATAATTAGACCAACTCTCAATCGACCCAAGTCAACTGTTTGTAGATAAAAACTTACCTACTACTACTACGTGTTTTCACATGTGTTCTCATATTAAACCGCTAATAGATGTGTGATCTAATTAGCTCCTAAATGATATTTCATATCAACTATATCACTTCTTATATATATGTCACTTCTATATGGTTGTGTACCGTTTAGCAAAGCTTCAAACACTATTATTCACCAGTTAGAAATTGCACAAAGTCAGGCTCTGAGAAGACTTTTCAAAGTACCATGGTACATTAGGACGAATGACATTTTCTGGGACCTCAAGATTGATCCCATCAAAAAATACATCAAGGATAGAGCCCTGAAATTTTTTGCGAAAACTGACAGACTTTCCAACACCGCGTTATCAAATCTCAAAATGGTTACAGGCTCCTCGGGGACGTATGCAGATCTGAGGTCAATTATTACTTATGAAGTGATAAACAATAATCTAGTCAAGGCATAAAGAGGGGTTTTGAAAATACCTCGAGTTAAGAAAGAGTAAAAGTGCTCAAGTGCACTGGCTCAAATAGCTTCAACATAATAATATATCTGAAATCTGTTGAAGCTATTAAGCTACCCTCAAATCTAGATTTGATGGTCTATATGATTGCTGAAATAAATTTAAATAGTATATATCTCAGTACAAACTACAGTATATCTTTTCTGATGTCAGGAAGCTGACAATTAGGAAGTACAAAAGTTTGTTCTTAAACTTGTATGGAGTAGAACATGTTTAACTCTTAATAAAGTGCCGGTCCAGAATATAATATATCTCTTGCGAAACTGCAATGGTAAACACTCATTCCATTTTGTTGTCATTTATATGTTAATTAATATTTGATTTATAAGTATTTATTATTTCTATTTATTTTTATAGAACGTAAACATTTTATTATATTATTTCATATTTGTTTTTATTTAAAAATTGAAATTAAGTTTTTATGAGTAGCATTGATATAAATATAAAGCTTATTAATAACTTAAAATAAAACAAAATATTTATTTTTACACATTATGACTTATTTTTAAACATTTCTCAATAAAATTCTTATAAAAAAATGTATTAAAAATATATAAAATTTCACACTTACGAAATGACACTTAAAAACTGTGGAGTTTAAAACTTCCTCATTTTTTAGCACTCAAAATAACTTTGCGTACGTAAAACGTATTTCAGTTATGACAGAGTGACGATAATA
>NC_051846.1:27431421-27435290 GCF_002237135.1 Teleopsis dalmanni
TGGCTAATGCATTCATAAAAATTGCTTAATCAAGTAATTTTCTAATCAGAATCAATAAAATTAGTAAATAAAATAAAATAGACAAGTAACTACTTTAGTTTATTCAAGTCATTGCACAAAATATTATGTTATTAAAAAAAAATTATTTTTTTTTTAGTTTGGCAATATAGTGAAATTAGTATTTGCACTGTGAAAGATATACACCAATCCAAACAGAATCTCCTTAGACAGATTTCAAACGAAACGAAACATACTTAAGGATACGAAGATTCAACTTTAACACTTGACGTTATCATTCCTTTCGTCTTCATAGGTTACATCGAAAAGGGTGTAACCAGCAATAAAAGATATCTGCTTGGTGTGCAATATGCCGTCTCATTTGTATACTATAGTACAGAACATCACAAATCCTATATATGTGTACTTTGGCATAAAAACTCAGCTATTTATTAAGACATGAAACATTTTTTTAGACGTTTTGATTATCGAGCTATTTTTTAGACTTCAGCTGATACTTCGCTTTTCAATGCTATCATAACGACAAAATAATTGAATCGTAAGACTTGCTAAATAAATTCATTATAATTGTTCATTTATGGATTTCTATTTTATATTACAATAAAGTTATTTTTATATTAACAGATTTATTTTTCGAAAGTAAAGAGAAGCCATTGCAAGTCGTATATATTGCCCGAGTCGAGAATATGATATTTAAAGCTTTGATTCATGCATCTATCCCATTGTTGGTGTTATAAATGACACCAAGGCTAAGTTCATATTCAGTTTAATTCCCCATTTAACCAAAACATTTTATGATATTATATTATTTTTAATTAATACATTGGTATATTTCATGCATTTTAGGGATGGTGATAGCATATCCTGGTCTAAATTTGTCAAATTATTTAATTGAGGCAATTTTTTTACTTTTTTTCATTAACCAGTTAGCAGGATTAATGACAGTATCCCTAATTCTACTCTGTCAAATGATTTAGTTAAGTCAATATCTTCTGTGATTTTACTGTTATTTTTCAATATTACTCGGCGGGTATCGAGATCAAGTTGAACTTTATCAAATGATTTAGTTAAGTCAATATTCAGTGATATATATAATAGCAGCGATTTTGAATTGGTTTATCGGTCTATTTTACGTTTTCTGGTGATGGGGACATCATTCCTAAGTCCTACTCTGTTGAACAATTTCATTATGTCAATATTTTAAATGATTGCGTTGTTCTTTTTCAATATTACATCGGTGTGATCAGACGTCCAAGTCTAACTTTTTCGAATAATTTAGTCATATTAATGTTTAACAATACTGTGATGTTACTTTTGATTGTCTCATTAGTCTATTCTACATTTTTGAGGAATGGTAACAGCATTCCTGTATATAAAACACCTATAATTTAAATCAATATATTATACTATAAACTGACAAAAAATTAATATGAACTGACAAAAAAATATTTAGTTTACCAAAACCCAATTTTCAAATTGCTATTTAGATTATATATAGATTAGATTAGATTATATATATATATAGATTGGATTGCAATAGTATTGTGATGACTTGATCACACTGGTATATGTCAAGTCATTTCTGGCGAATCTTTTTTGGATAGTACATGATCACTGATTTGTGATCCGTTATGCTCAGTGAGTTTAAAAAAAGGAATCATATAAAGTTTTAATACATCAATAAAATAACATGGCAGTATTTATATCACCTAATGACAGTAGCATTTTCTTGCTGCCTTATAATCACAGGTAAAGTATTAATGATATACCTTTCTATTCTCACGTCGGAATTTTCCTAGTAAGACAATATGCTTAGTTTTCGAGATAACTATAGTCAAAGACATTGCAAAGGTTTTAAACCCATCGTGCTTTACGCTATATGCCAATAGGAACAAGAGCTTCTGAATGACAACGTATATATTTAATAAACTATACTGAAGATGACAGTTCTCAAGAGTTATTGAGAAACTGAAGAAATATGAAAAACAAAGAATAAGAAAAAATGAAACGAAGAGTGTTAAAAGCCAGAATTTACCCTGACTAAAAAATCTATAAGATGTTGAATATGAACGTAACATATTTCGTCTCCAGATTACAATGACCCAAATAGAAATATTTAAGCATTTTATTTAGTACCCTTATAACTTTAAAACATTAAACTCTTGACTTCATGTCATAAACTTACAGGTACCATTTAACTTACAGATACTCATCAATAATATATTATTATTTAAACTGTTTCATTTAGTCTAAAATATACCATAAAAATGTTGGTCATAGATATATTTTACTTATAATACACGAATGCATCCAGCAATTAACCAGCGTGCACAGCATGATGCTCTTCAAATTTACATCTGAAAGATAAATCATCTAACTAAAGTTAAATAGTTAAGTTTGCTGCACGCGTGCTGCAAGTGCACCAAACTGCTAAACAACTTCTTTGCAACATATTACATATTACTGTAGTCAAAGTTATAGATACTCGTATTCGTAATAGCAGATACTCGTGCACCTCTCTAAATGGCCTCAACTGCAAACAACTAAATCAAAGTATATTTTTCATTTTTATTTCCTAAGCCGAAGCGTGGCCCATTACTTTAATTTATATGTTGCATAAAACTTTCTTTGGCTCCACTTAGGATGCAGTTTCATTCAGTGCCTTATATCTGCACACTATTTATTTGTAGCTGAATTACTTTACTTTCATTTATTTGAGCAGATGGTCATGAATTGCGAATCGATATGGTGAAAACCTCTGCACAGCAAGTGAAGGTAACGAAGTGTCGATGAATTTTTCAAATTTATTTTCAAGCCATCGAATTGAATTAAAAAAATTTAAGTTGAACCAATAAGAAATTACTAAGCCACATAAAGGATTAAGTATACCAATAACATAAACAATAATTTTATGCTTTTCAGACTAATAGCGAACCAACTAATAATAAGTAGGCTAATAACATGGTTGTTACTGTAGTAGAAGAAACAAGAATTGCAGCCAAAATATTATAATATAATTAAAATATCATATATAATATGATAATATTTTGACATATTATTATTATTTTTATTGTTAGGGGATGTAGCACTGCGACCGTCGGGTCTATTGTGCCCCCTTCTGGGGTTAGTGTAGGTCTATAAGCCCTGTTGCGTCAATAAAATGTAGTATAGAACCTACAGAGTTTACAGAGTTTTATAGTTTCTTCCGTAAGTATATATATTCCTAGGAGCCTATTTCGTATGTGCATTATGACATATAGTTTAAAGAAAATATAGTTTATTTTCAAGCTCTGGAAGAAATATGAATGTCACCTCTATTGTGATACCTAAAGATCTACTTGATAAAAAACTTATTGGTGTCAGCAATACCTTCCCATTTTTTTAGCAAAATGAACATCGCCCTATAGAATTTACAGAAAGTTTCGATATTAATTAATCGATTATATACGAGTAGTATAATGGAATGTTTAGAAAATATATGTATGAAATGTTGAAATGGTGTTTTCAATAAAAGATCTCTTTATATCAGTAGATATGTATTTATATATAGTCTGGGTATATATATTATCCAGACTATTCTTTTTATTATCGTCATTAATGATGTAAAAAAGTACATATATGAAATGCTTCAACAGTGTTTATAGAAGAAAGACTATTTTTATTAGTGGATATGTATATGGAATTAGTAATAAAATCAAGCAAAATATCAACTCAAGCTACTCTTTTGACTATCTTCATTAACTCCTTTTAAGACCTGAGCCTAACAATGAAAACACAGTGGCTAATCAGTTTATCAGGTTTTATTATTTTTCGAAGTACCTCCATAATGATCAATATATTTTTGCATTCGA
>NC_051846.1:27435390-27439405 GCF_002237135.1 Teleopsis dalmanni
TCTGTCCAGATATCTACAGATAAACGAACCCCGCTTTATCGAATTTATAGTTTGTTTTTTACATTCTTCAGGTTTGTTGTTAAAACTATATCGTGTAATGAAGGTAGTAGAGAAAAATGCTCTATTGAGTCTATTTTTGTTAAGTTGAAACTGAAATAAATTATTAGATGTCGTAACTGTAAAAGTATGTTCCCATTGCCTTCATGAAAGCAGTTTATTTGATTAAGTTCACAAATGAAATTCGATTAATCATACAATAAATCAATAAATAGAACTCGTAGACACATAAAAGCTCTTTCTCATGCATAAATCAACTTATGTCAATGGAAACGACCATATTTTAATTTCATTAATATAAGTTATTTTAGCTGTAGTGGGAACACAATACAATAAATAATTAGAGCTTTTTCCGAACAATAGTGTACTACAAAAACAACAAAAAATTATTTTATAATTATTTAATTAATTTGATTTTAGGCTGACCATACAGCTGTTTCGATTATTGCCAAATACCCAACATTAGTGGTCTTGGAAATAATTCTTGTATTTAATTATTCGTAAATAATTATTTTTTGAGACTGCAAGTACCAGGAATCGAACTCGGATCGTGCCAAATGTGAATTGTGAACTCAAAAAATTAGTAAAAATTTTATTTTAAAATATGTGAGATTCTCAATTCTAGTTAGTTCCTCCTTTTAGGTTGGTAGTACTGTTACTGATATCGTTGATAAATTTGAAATTATTATCTTCACTAATAGGTTAGTTCCAGCGCATCTTAAGTTTTAACAACAATATAAAATTATTTTTACACGTCTCAGTTCATACATGGTAATGCAACGGTCCTATAGACCTAAATTGATCCTAAGAATCGCTAGTATAAATCAACCAAACCTTACGTGTTTTTTTGTTTCAAAAACAAAAAAACTATAGCTATGTGCAAAGATTTCTTGGTTTTTCTACCATAACAATGCGATATCTTATACTGTTTTAAGTTTTCCAGACCATTTTTTAGCAAATTCAACTCATATCGTTCCACAAACATCGTATTCACTTAATATAGTACTATGTGACTTCTGACTATTTGTTAAGCTTAATAAACTGTTCCAGGAACATCGTTTTGACATGAGCTGGGAGATAAGCACCAAATTGCTGCAAGCTTTATTGACCATTCCGCAAATCCAAATAGTCTTAAGATTTAAAAAAAAAAGACTTGGAAAAAGTACATTGCATCAGGCGACGATGGATTATATTTAAAAAAAAAAATGGATTATATTTGAAATAATACACAATTTTATCTTAGTTTTTGATGCCATTTTTATTATTGTAACATGGGAATAGATTGAATACACGCATAATTAAGTTTAATATAACAATAAGTCTCAATTATAAATCGATCCATGAAATTGCAATATTAAAATCAAAGAAATGGTTCCTCTGATGGAGATACTTGAAACTCAATAAAATATATTAAAAATAGACAATGTTTAATATTTGTCTAATTTATTATTTATATGTATTTAAATATAAATGGTGTGAGAATTATAAAGTAATAGCATATGCTTTATTTTAAAATAAGTGCAAAGATAATATTATAGTTACTTATGCTGAATATTCCAAGAGAAATTTATTTATTTTTTAAACAAAATATTTATTTGTCTATTGTACACTTAAAGTCTGAATTCTGTATATATAATTAACTAGACACTTAGCAATATGAAGCCAAATCAAAAAAGTTCAATAAATATGTTAAGGTACACATTTTGACAGAACGGGAATATTATTTGACTACAAGAAATATCAGTGTAAAAGTTGGGTTCAAGTAATCATAATCCGTTTATCGTTTATTCGTAGCAAAGCAAAGTAATCATTTTAATTTGTTCGGATGGATTTGATTTGCATAGGGAAAGGACAGGTGGTCTGTGCAACGAAGAGTGCATTTATAAAACTCTCAGCGGCAGTGAGCTTATGATTTTGAGTAATTTTTTAGATAATGGATTTGAAAGTCTGCCAGTAGTTAAAGCGATCAACAATACTCTAATGTAAATTACAAAGCACTTTTAATAGGTGGATGATCATCTATTAAGAAGACAACTCGATACTTGGAAAATTAGATAAATAATTGTTTGAATTTTAAAGAATTTTTAATGTTTCTTTGTTTGAGATTAAAACTGATTTCTAAACATATTAGTGATAATAAGTGTATTATCATTCGATTGGTTGGGCAACAGACAAAATCTCAACCTGAATTGATAACTTTTAGCACGTAATATGAGTGCGTATATCAAAGGTGAACTTTCAACTATGTTTGAATTTAATCACGTCATTTAAAAGGAGATGTAATGAAAATCTGCCATGGAACAGACTCCAAAACAGAATTCAATGTCTGATCACATGATATACGTTATAACAGTAATCTTATATCAGTAGTAAATTAGTATAGTAGTTAAATAGGTATATTAGTTTAACACACAAATTTTAATAAAAAACATCAGTGCTTATTTATGATATAAGCTTACTTTTTAAAACTAATTACTAATATATTGGTAAAAACATATATAATTTAATTATATTTCTATTACATCTCTAATCAATAGGTATATAATCCATTGCAAAACAAAAATTTAGTCTTAGATTCGGAAATACTTTATTTAAATATATGTATATATGAAAGTTAAATATTAACAGTGATATATTTCTATTCGTGATATCTGTGATATATTATTATTTCTATCAGACATCGAACTGGTCGACTGTTGTCTATAGTATACAACATATACTCAAAGATAAAGAAGGCATTTCATTATTAAGAACAAAAACTGTATATGGTTGAATCCATTTATTTTTTTCTAGTTAATCTTCTTCTGACTCAATAGAATCATATACACATTAAAGAAATTGTTAAATGTATGTTCATCTACTGGTATGCCGTTAGATCCCTACAAGTCTTTCAGATCATTAAATAGGAAATGATCTTATCAATTCAATTCATATTACAACATTATTTACAGTGGATCACCCAAGTGTTTACAGACTCTATCGAGTAAAAGTGCATAAAACCTTAACTCGAGTTTCATCAAGAAAAGAAAACAAAACACTTTATTTCACCAGCAAATGTGTTTCTCGGAAAAGACGAGATTGTTGCACTTTTCCAAATACTAGAGAATACGAGACATAAATGACCTTACTGTTACATGTAACGAAAACAGATGACCTTATTATAAATAGCTTTGTTTAGAAGGCGAGAAATGGAAGAATACAGATTAGAATGTAGCGGTTAACTTAATAAATAATATATAAGTGAAAAATTGACGACGCAGAACAGACGAATGGGTCTCACAAATCAATTTAAGTATTAAAAATGAGTTTCTGGATATATGAACCTTAACATATTCCTTTGCAAACCCCTTATGTAGGGGTGATTAATTTTTAGTCACTACTTAGAGTTGTGATAACTGTTCATTCTTGTATATTATTAAAATAACAATTTTTAAACAAATATTTATAACATTAGTATTAATACATATAAATTATTACTTATATAAATACAATATTATATAAAATAATATAGATTAATATAGATTAGAATATAAAATCCTAATCGTTTTCGTTTATACAGGAACTCTTAAGTTTCTATAAAGAATTTTCTAGTTTAATATAATTATAATAAATACTTTCAAATTTTATGTAATTTTTATTGAACTATAAATAGTTGGCAATACTATTCTGTTAGGCTAGCAGATTTTTTCATCCCCCTATTATAAAAAACAATCGACATCCAGTGGTGAGTAGCAACGGTATGAGTGTAGTAAAAGGAATAATTATAAGTCGATAAAACAGTATGCAATATAGTAAAATTTCTACCTATGCATGTGTAAGAAACGTTAGGATACTCAACAACCCTTCGGAGACATATAAATTAGGTTGTTGTGTAAGATTGTTATGTTAGCAAATACTGAAACCATCGCAGTAGTAGGAGAGTTAAAATTTCTTTGATATATATGAACCTTTTTTGAAA
>NC_051846.1:27439505-27445087 GCF_002237135.1 Teleopsis dalmanni
AAAATATGTGTATATATATAAGTATATATTTTTATATACATAAAGATATTTAGAACATTAAATAACTAAAGACTTACCCAAAAGTTGATACATAAAGGCGATAGACATTAGATAAGTAGTAGTATATATGTTATTTGGGTTGATCAACATTACAGTGCTGTAAATAAAAACCATATACCATATTATAATTAAAATATACGCATATAGTCAAGTTTCTTTTTTGCTTTGTTTGATATGCAATATAGGTATATCTGTTATCCATGACATATGCAATTTTAATATGATTAAATTTAAAAAAGTTAATTATAATATTATAATAATTAATATATATATAATAATATAAAAATAATAATAATATAATATATATAATATAATATATATAATAACATAATATATAATAATAAAAATATAATAATATATATAATAATAATAATAAAAAACATATATATGATATATATAATAATATTATATATAATAAATATAATAATATAATATAATATATATGAAATTATATAATGTGATAAGTAAAACGATAAGGAGTAATTTTTTTGAAGTAAAAAGAAACGAAATATCAAAAAGTTAAGAAAATGTAAGGCACTGAAATAAATAAAATGTAAATAATATATAAAAAGAAATACATATCAATTAATTCTTAAAGAATTAAATATTTATCCTTACTTATTTAAATTTGATATTTTTTAAAATTATATTACCTTTTTTTTACATCACTTTGATATCAAATTAAATTCAAAATCTTCGCGACTACGCAAAACACATTCATAACAACAATAAATCTCACTCACTTTAAAAAGCTCTTTTGCTTGTAATTAGAATAACTCATCTTGATTTAATGCAAATGCAATAACAACAAAAATACATTCCATATTTGGCATATGTTAAACAACAACAACAATAACAACAACTGTGCAAAATGTTAACTGCTTGGAGCATTGAGCATATAATTTACTAACATTCGTATTATTTTCTGTGTAAAGAATGCTTTTTTGCATTGTTTCTTTTAAATTTCGCCTTTATTGCTTACAAAAACAAAACACCTACTCTAAAATCATGCAGGGAGAAATTAAACATATGACTCCCCCAACCCCAACTGCTTATTTGATTTCAGTAAGTGTGGATGTGGTGCCAAGTCCAACATACATAGAGGTTTTTTTTTTATATACATTGTTGCTTTAATAAATTTGTACTTAGGGCTTGCAGTTATTTTTATCAATGCTTATTAGCAACGAAGAAGAAGTTGTGACGTCACAATATGAAGCGCTGCTCAATGCTCACAATGTCTTGATTTTTATACAATGTAATATGGAATTCATAAACAACAACAAAAAAGTAGATGTTCTTGCTTTTACGTTATTTATGTCAAAAACATAGTATGCATATTTCTATGTTTTTGTTTATGCTTTCGGCAATTGTTATTGTAAGGTGGATTCATACATTTTGAAAAGCTGTTGCATTCAGCCGTAAAGGTTTTTATTTCACTCTTATTCATTTTTAATTCTAATTTGTAAAAAATTAATTAATTAAATTTAAGCAATAACTTCACAATAATATTTTTTTTGATGTATGTAATAATATAATAAAAAACAAATAAATAAAATTTAACTAGTGCATATTTTTTTATAGCTACTGCTGCAAGGTTCACCACACACTTGATTTAGTTTTGATTTAATTTGATTTAAGTTTTAATTTTCTCCTTTTTTGTGACTTTTAACTGTTATAAATATAAATATATTAACTTCATACATAACTATTATATTAATTAAAACGTTAGCGCGATCCTCATTATAAGAACTTATAACACTTTATATACATAATTTTTATAACACTTTCATTCCATAAGATTACACATTAAAATAACAATTTAATTTCATATAAATATTTTAATTCAATAAATATTTTAATTGTAATTTCAACAGTAAACAAATCGACACGACGCTTAGTAAATTCTCCAGCGACTAACACTCTTTTGGTACTCTGAAATCAATATAACTCAGATCGGCACAATCGAGAGAATTCTAAAACGTTTGTTCAAGTCTTCTTCTTCTCTGTTTACGTAAATAATGCATTCTCATTTACATATTTGGACCAAAAAAAAACAACAACAAATTGTCATAATCATACTTTTATGCAGGCAAGTTTATGTTAAACATAATATGTATGGTACTATACGCAATATACAAATGTGTATTTTATAATAAAAGAAAAACAATAAATCATACGCTTATTATTAAATTTGTATTTTTTTTTAAATGTTCAAATATTTTATTATTACCTTAATTTAATAATTCCATGATAATTTATGCTTAATAAGGTGTTCCTTAGTTAATTTAATATTAATAGGTTAGATAAAATATATTAAATTTAAAGAAGATTTTGCCACTTTTATCGTAATTTATGCTTTTATTAATATCTTCACATATTAATATAGCATACCAATGTCATTTTACAGATTATCTGAACTTATTTCATGATCTTTCGCTATTTTTACTTCTCCCTTCACCTCTCTCTCACTCGCTCTCCCGGTAACCATCACCAACACCTCCACTCTCACTCGTACACCCACTCCTACTCTCGCAGTCCCACACTAGTCTTCCATATCTTTTTGTACGTTTTCTAATCACCTTTTCTAGCTTATTCATCTCTGTACTCTTTCATCAACATTTAGTTCTTACTCTTTCCCCAACTTTCTGATTTTTAATTTCTTCTTTGGTACTTTTAGAAAATTTTGTTTCCACTTAATAAAAGTATCAGTGTTTTTACAATACTAAATATCTGACTAGACGTCCATCAGTCTTTCTAACTTAAATTTTTTCAATTTTTCTAACCTTGATCCATTTTTTAACAATGACTTTCTTCAACGCATTCATAATTGCATATTTCTTAGTCTTCACCTTGCTCTTTAAAATAGCCGCAATGGAATAGTCAATCGGATTTACATCTGCCAAATTCAGAAGCCATTGTGTGGAGGAAATGAAGTGTGGAACATAATTTTTTAATCATTCTTGATTCACACAAGCTTTATGAGACGGTGGCGCGTTTTGTTGGAATTACCATGGTCTACGACCAAAATTTTGCATGCTCACGACTCTAAAGTAACTTTCAAAACATAATAAGTCGATATATAAGTCCCGATAATAGGTCGCATTGATTTTGACACCATGCTTGATGAAAATGATTGGAGAGCGTGGCTATTCGTAGTATCAAATTTTCGGCAGTGCATGGAGTTAATTAAACATGATCATTTTAAGCGTTTATGAACTGCATAATGGGAAAAATTTTTCATCAGACAACACAATGTTTGGAAATGCACCACTTTCATGGTTTGTGCGAAGTGTAACAACTCTTTTTCTCTTTGGAGTCTATCTTTTTATTGCTTTGCTGTAAGATCTTGTGCCTTTTGAAACTTGTAAGGCTGTACCATGAGCTCATTTTGGAATTTGCGCCGGATGCTTCGCTGAGATAATTTTTATTCTTCGTCCATTTGATTATCACTACGACGTGTATTTCGTTTCCGGTGAAGTGGAGCCTTCACTTTCGCAACAATTTCAGTTTATGTAGCTATTTTTTTTGCGTCCACCACCATAGTTTTTGGCGACGCTTCCTGTATTATTATAACAATTTATGGTACGATACAAAAACATTTTATTCATTTTGAGGTGTTTAAGCTCGCGATCAATAGCTGATTGTGATTTCATTTCAAATGAGTTTTGTTCTATAAAACTTAGAGGTAAATGCTTGTGGTAGCTAATAAGCAATATAGCTGTATGAGTTGCACTTAGTTGGCAATTTATTATTATTATTTTCATACTCCATTAGGAGCTTAACGAGTCTACAAAAGTTTTCCACTGGTTTCTATTTTGTGATATTGCTCTCAACTAGTTAAACGATTTGTCCGTCTCCTGCTGAGCTGCCCTTCTTCAGGTCATTGCTGGTCTGTCTCTTTGCCTAGTCCGCTGGAGATTCCAAGTAAGTGCAGCAAGCGCGATATATTCAAAAGGCTTAGGCAGTGTGTGTCTAATCCAACCATACGTCTTTCTTCTTATTTCCCCCTTGAAAAAAAACCTCCTTGAATATGAAAAAAAGAAAAGTTAAATATGATGAAAAATTATTTGAGTATGCAGTAGTAGTAGTAGTAGTATTCTTTATTATATTTAGGTTATATTATATTCACATTTACAAAATTAACTATACATTTTCAATAATTTATAATATACAAAACATAAATATTATAAATATTTAAAATAATTACACTATAAAAATAAGAAAAACCTAACTTTATTGACATAAATAGTTTCTAATTTTTCCTTATACGATTATGGCTTTCGCCGTCAATCGAAGGTTTGGATTTGTGTTTGTTGCTTTTTCTTCATAGCAGTAACTATCATATAAATGACACATTGAGAACTTCAGCCTATGAGTGTTAAAATGTTTCTAATATAATATTTTCTCTATAACTAATCGCCGTTTTCACATATGTAGATCGATATTATATGCCAGTTTTCATCATTTAGCAGCCTCATTAACTCGTTCATACCTAATGTTTGTTTTCCAATATAATGTACCCGTAGCTTCATTAAATTTGGACATTTACTAAAAAAATATATCACATCTTCCTTTTCTCCAGTATTGCATAGTGTGTATCTCGGGTCTGACGAGTTCATATAGGGAGCGCAGTTGCTTTAACAGTTCTTCTCGAGTTTTGAAATTGTTGTTGCCTAAGTCAAAATTAAGTTGTCTGTGTAAAACACGAGTTAAGTCGATTTTCTGTCACAAACTTTTCTCTAAATGCAGTACCGATTTTAACTAACATATTTTGCTGTCACTGCTACCACGAATGTGAGTTGTCGATTATCAGTGTTTCGCCGTGAACCGTTGCTAGATCAGCCCATGTTTTAAAAAAGTGGCTCTTCTTGCAGTAGAGATATAGCTAAGATTTTGGGTAACCGCGAGCTTTTCATGTTAAAAACTTGGAGAGCTGGCGTACTTGAAGTGGATTTCTAAAGTGTACAAGTACAGAGGGGACAAGCCAGTCTCCAGATAAATCATTCGGTTGGGTGTGTTAAGCGGTATTTGCCATATTTTTTTACGAAAAATCGTAAAAGTTTTTCTACTTCCTCATATTGAGTATGCGATATAAAACATTTAATAAAGAACTTAAAAGTGTAGAATATAAAAAATCAAAAATCCTATAATTCCTATACATACCGAAAAGTTTCCGGAAATTTTAAATAAAACGCAAAATTCTTAATCTTCATCAATATTTATTTTATCTCCTTCAAAATATGCTCCATTAGAAGCGATACACAAATGCCAACGTTTCTTCCAATCATCAAAACATTTTTTATAGGCGCTTTCCGGTATGGCTTTGAGTTCCCTCTGCGGATTCTGTTTTACGTCTTCTATGGATTCAAAACGCGTTCCTCTGAGTGGTAATTTGAGTTTGGGAAACAGGAAAAAGTCACACGGTGCAAGATCAGGTGAATACGTTGGCTGTTCGATGGTATTTATTGAATGTTTGGCCTTAAAATCGTTGATAATGTTGGAACAAATTGAGGTGAATCGGA
>NC_051846.1:27445187-27451777 GCF_002237135.1 Teleopsis dalmanni
AAATAGAAATATGAAAAACAATTTAAGTGTCAAAATGTCAATTTGCTCACCTGTAAATGTCGATTGCTGATGATTATGATGACGATAATAATCATCATCAAATAAATACACAAAATACAAATGTACATTCAAAGTGTCGGTTTCTGGACTTGTTTATATACCTTTCATTCTTTTATCTATCTACTTAGAAATACAAAATGTTCAAAATCCGAAACTTTGAAATGTAAATATTAATTTGCAAAGCTTAAATCGCTTAGATGTTGCCGATAATAACGATTTTTTTCGGGCAACATTTGGTATTTGGTGCTTTTCGTTTGCCTACAACCTTTTCAAAATTTGAGGATTTGTTAAGTGAATTTTTGAAATTGATAGCCGTAACTGAAAAATAAAATAAATATATAAAAAATACATATCTCTAGAATATTTTTATGTATTCCAGGAAAGAGATTTATGTTTGATGCAAATTCATTTTTAAATGTTTTGCAAAAAAATTTTTTTTGGTTTTTTTTTTAAAACGAATTTTATTTAACACATTAACACGTTATTTTTATTATAACTAATTTGATACATTTATATGGATATAATATATTGATATGATATTGATATGACTGTAGATATTATAGTGTAGGATGTAGCATAAGAAATTAGCTCCATAATATTTCAAAAAATTTATATTTGACTGTAAATATTTGCATTTTTTCATAAAAAGATTCAAATTTGTTTCTAAAAGATATTTATATTGTGTAAAATTTATTATTATATTACTTATATAATACGAGGAATTATATAATTATATAAAGAAAAAAAAAGAAAGATATGTATAATATTTTGGATAAATACCAAATTTGGAAATAAATGTTTGTATTTTTTTAATAATTTATTGATAAAAAATATATTTTATTTATTATTATTTATTATATATCGAACAATTTTGAATATTAAATTAGCCATTGCGCTATTCTCTTTTTAGTTAGTCACTAAGGATGAAGCAGAGTATAGTAAAAAATCATCTTTTTTAATATCTTTTAGAATAGAATAGAACTTGACTTAATAAGGGAAACTGTCTATTAAGTGAAAACTAGATTGTCATTTGTTATAAGGTCCTAACTACAGTCAGAGTCAAAAAGCATATCCACACTAAGCAAAAGATATTAAAAGATCTTATAATCTAAAAAGATCTTATTATCTCAGGAGATCTTATAATCTTAAAAAACCTTATAATCTTAAAAGACCTTATAATCTTAAAAGATTTTATAAGATCATATAATCTTAAAAGATCTTATAATCTTAAAAGGTCTGATAATCTTAAAAGATCTTATAATCTTAAAAGAACTTATAATCTTAAAATATCTTATAATCTTAAAGGATCTTATAATCTTAAAAGATCTTATAATCTGTAAAGATCTTATAATCTTAAAAGATCTTAGAATCCTAAAACACTAACATATTGTACCGCAACAGACTTTAACTTAATATTCATTTCGCCAGGCAAGTAAAGACTAGAATGTCATTTATTAAAAAATTCCTAGTCAAAAAGATGAGTCAAAAATTGAGCCGTTCCAATATTCATCTTCTAATTTCAATAAATTCGCAAAATATAGTAACGTTTTTCGATTTTAACTCAACCGGACATAGATAATTCTTTTGGGGTGCGGCGATTTTTCTGTTCATATAATATTTCGCAGATAAGCTATCTATAATTTTTGATTTATATAAGTGCATTTATCTGAAAATTACTTTTATTATATTAATTTAATTCTCGTATTGGTACCATTGCTATAGACTATCATATCAATGTATAATTTGTTTATTAGAACTGAATAAACAAGGTGATCTTTTAAGTATTTCAAGGTATAATTTGTATCAAACATATAATCCTAATGAATGTGAGCACGTTTAGTACGTGAGTGCTGGAAGCATCGTATTAATGAGTCATCCATCGTACAGCGCTAATTTGACACTTGATAACCCTTTCTTGTTCCTGTATATCACGTATAAATTATATGTAGAATGATTGATGAGAATGGAAAAAGCTCTTTTTGGGTTTAAAAATCGTTGTTTTGGAAGAGTAGTAAAGGAAATGGAAAAGAGATATATTGCGGAATGGCTCGAGCGCATGCAAAACTGTATAGATCTTAAAGAAATTTTTTTTGAAAATCAGTAAAATCGTTTTCAATAACAAAGTAGCAGTATTGAGAATTCTTCTGATGAAGACTAAAGCGAATACGTATAGAAAAATACTAAAAATTAACGTCGGAAATAATATTTAAAAATCCTGAAAAAAACAAAACCAACTTTATAACAGAGTATTGTCTTTTTATTATTTGGTTCACAATATAAATAATGATCCTTAAGTATAAATAAATATATATTAAATAAATGTATTATTTTCCTTAAAATTTTAAAGTCATTAGATTTATTCTCATGTTATGATTATTATTATTTAATCATGTTATTTTATTAAAAACATGCGATCATATTTACAGAGTTTTCATTTAATAGATATGAGAAAGATTAGTAATATCACCGCTGATAACTAATTGCTTAAACTGATAATCAACATTAATTGTGTAGCCCAGTTTCCTATCAGTGCACCCGTATAACTCTAATATCAATAGAACCACTCATACGAAACTAATGTGAGTATTACTATCTATGCAGAGGCAATTTTCTGAATTTCTAAATATCACAAAATGTTATATCGTTTTGTAAATATTTAAAATACACAATTTAAAACAATAATGCTTGAACAATATTCTTACGTAGAATACTAAAATACTGAAAATTGCATTAAATTCATATTTTTTTAACAAAACTTATTCCATAGACGTTCTAAAGTATATTTCCCACATTTAACCACAAAATACGAGAATATCGTTGCGCTGATAATTAATTGTTTACTTAGTAATTAACGTGTGTACTCGGGTAATAAAGGTAATTGATACACTTAAGGTAGCACATTTTGTTTTTCGCTCATTTATGCATAACTATGAACTTTATATATATTTTCATATACATATATATGTATCATATTGTTATATAAAAAATAAAAAGTTTTTAAAATTTTAGGCGTTCATATATAAAATGTCGTGTATTAACTTTAATTACTTTTTTTAAATTATAAAAAAGTAATTAACTTGATTTGCTTTTGACAGATTAAGCTTAGGTTAAAAGTTTGTGACTCTGGTTTAAGTTCTCAATTAGCAAAGGGTACATAAAAAAATAATATATTATATAATATAATATATTAATTTCATAAGGGTAATTTAAAATTTCTCTAAATTTTAGAAAATATTATTTATATTCAAACGTCTAACTTCTATATTTCCTGTCTCAATTCTCAATGATATATATCTTATTCCCTCCCACCAATTTGGTTAAAAGGAAAATCGTAAACCTTTTCAACAAGTCAGTCATATAACAAGCAACGTAAGATAACTTTTCAAGCATCAAGGATTTTGCTTTGCAGTGTTTCTTATTGCTTATAAAGTATAGCATTACCGTCTTAGAGAGGTTTTTCGAAGAGTAGTGAAACTACAACAACAAAAATTCATTTTATATTATTTAAATTATTTTAATTAATGACTGTGTTAGTTAAAAAATCTGAAACTTAATACTATCAAATGTATACCCAGTGATGAAATGTTATCTAAGAACCAGGGCTTTTAAGGAAACATCATATACTATAACTATAAGAACTAGGATCCTAAAAGGTGGCATACTTGATTCTGTGATGGACTCTATATGTCCTGTCAATGTCATATATTTTTAATATCACCGCAACATGTCGTTACAAAAGTGTTTTATAATGGTATCTAGAAGACAAATTAAAAACTCGTAGCATAACTTTCTAATGTAATTAAGTCAGACAGAAATAATAGCTTAAAGTGTAAACAAAATTGATTAAATCTGTTTAAAGTTGAACTTAATTAATTAAATAAAGGTTAAGTTTGGCACTATAAAATACATTTAATTCTTTCTTGATATTTTCTTAAAATGTTAATAGATAAAAATAAATTAAAAACAATAATTCACGTCACAACGAACTTGATATTTACTGACATTAATATTTGCAAAGCAGGCATATATATATTACAACAACAACAAAAACGGAAATAACTACAGCAGCAATAATTTATGTATTAGGCATTTACTGGATTCATAGTTAGGTGTATACTCTGAACGAAGTGTACATGCACACACCATTTCAGTGCTAAAGTACTGGAGGAGAAATAAAGGAAACTGCTTTTAAGTGAAAGAAAGAAAAAAGGTAGCAAATAAAATTGTGGTGAAAAACCTTAATTTTCTATGGAAAATCATCAAGGAATTATTGTCAATGTGAAAAAATTTTGTACTTATATAATTGTAACTGTAACCCAGATGTCATTGAAGAGAATCCTGAAGGGCAATCTAATTGCATCCATAACCCAGTTGTCTTTAATGACAAAATTGTGGTGAAAAACCATAATTTTCTATGGAAAATTAGCAATAAAATATTGTAATTAAATATGTAATTACATCAGCAACCCAGTTGTCACTGAAGACAATTTTGAAGGCAATTCAATTACATCCATAAATCAGTTGTTATTAAAGACAACTGAGTTCTTTAAATCTATCGATCCGACGTCTTCAATATACCTGATTATCAAGTGTAAAAACATTGTTAAGCAAATGAGTACGATGACTTTAAAGACATTTCGTGTATGTGTCTTGAACACTAGTTGCGTCCGTCTTTGATTAAAAATTTATTTTCACTTATCTTCACATCTAATTTGCTAGTACTTATAGATTACTTTTGATCAGTCTAAACGACAATACTTTTAAGGACAATTTAGATAACCGAGAAATTTACGTACTTACATTACACAAATAGTAATTACTTACTTACATGTATTAGAAATAAATTTAGAACACTATGTTTATATCTATGTCTATTGTTTTTGAGTATAAAAGTATAACATTCTCTCTTGTCCCTACCTTTGTCAGATATTCATCAAATTATAAATGAAATCCAAACGTGAGCTCAAACTACAAAATATCTCACCCAAAGATGATAATCAAGATATACTTTTAAATGAGATTATTACAAAACAAATATAAATATTTTAAATAATAAATAATATATTGCATATTTGAACACGATTTCACTTATTAATTGTTTTTCTTTATTTATCTTTAAATTTCTATATTTGATATAATTTTCTGCAGAGTAGACCTTCATAAAAATCTGTTCATAATCTAATTAGTGTTTGGAAAAATGATTTGCTATTAAAGATTTCAGTATTTAATGACTATGTCCATCCATGTTTACTTCCTAAAACTTTGTATTATGTTAAGTAAAAAATATTAAAATATAATTATGAAAAAAGCTTTTAAGAGCACGTGTAGTGTGAAGTACTAATTTTAATAATTATTGTGAAGAGATGGAAATAGTTTAAAAGCAGAGAACCGAATAAAGTACGTATTTTACTCTTAATTACAAGTGATTAAAATTGATTATTTTTTATTAGTCAAAGCACAAAAATGTAGGCTTAGGTTAAACTTTGTTTAAGCAAACAAAAATTTAGTTTTTGTGAAAATTAAATTAATTTTAAGAAAAAAATAACATAATTGTGAAATAAAAAATTTTAACTTTATTTTTACATACATTATTACGTATCAATTTTTTTAAACATATTTAAAATTAAAATTTAACACGCGCGTATTAAGCAAATATTGACCAGAGATTAAAGTTTACTGAGATATTTATAAAAGCACTTATTTGATCACAATTATATTAAAGATATTTTTATAGAGTTTGGTTTGTGAAAGATAATTGAATTTAACACTAATAAAAAATTAAAATATTGGTGTGAAGGTTTTCTTTTTATCCACATAGTTAGGTAGGTTCAAGGAATTGAAAATATTTACAATAAACATTGATAATATAGAATTTATGGGAAATAGACCAATGTAATTATAATATTCAATATGCTCTTCAAAGTATTTAGCAGTGTTAATATTTATTATTTTATATAAAAAAAAACGTTAATGAAGGTGTTACGTTGCTAATTTATTGTTTTATAAGAACTAAATATTATTATTAACAATTATAGGTTACTTTAATCATGTTAATTCATAGATTTACTGACCAAAATTCGGAGGGTTTAAAAATAATTAAACTTTTTAAGAATACCCAAGATATTTTATCAATAGAAATAAAATTGCAAATAAAATCCTTTAAACAATGTATCATTTTCATGTTATTTCTCACCTAAGTGGCTTTGTAGCCTTCCAATTTCCTCCAAAACTTATGATCAAAATCACGGCAGCAGATGCTAGCCATTCGAAATTAACAAATTTGAAAGTAATTGTGTTTTATATAAAAACTTATGTCAAATGAGAATAAAAACTATTAGAACGTTTACTTTATCACTATTAAGTTAACAATTTTGCATCCTCAAAAAATCCTCAAAAAGGTTCTAATAATAATATTCGATAATTATAAGTGTAAACATTGTACAATTTCGAATTAAAAAAAAAAATTCAATTTTTTGTATTATAAAAAATTATATATATATATTATTTTGTTAATTTTAGTTAAAGTTAAA
>NC_051846.1:27451877-27476929 GCF_002237135.1 Teleopsis dalmanni
TATCCACAAAGTTTAAGTTACGGATGGAAAGTATTTCATTGCTATGTAAAAAAATTAAATTATAAATTATTTTTCTTTTTTCGGTAAAATCTTTTAGTTTGCAATGGTTGAAAAAAGTCATGCAATGGTCTAAATAACGACAAAAATATGAAATATTTTTTATAACACAAAATGTGTTCTCATATGTTATTACAATAGTTTTAATTACATTAATTTCTTGAACTTAAATTCTTTAAATTCTTTGAAATTAATAAAAATTCATTAGCAATTTCGTTTACTTCCAGAAACTTCCCGTCTCTTTTCCATAAGTAACTTGAAGATCTTTAAGATTCAAAATGTACGCATATTTCCTTTATTATTTTCATTATTGTTTCTTCTAACAATCCAATTAAAATCCAAAATAGTCCACTCGTACATCGCAGATGCCATGTCGTCTTTTTTCTTCATAATTACATTGCTCTTAGTTAGCTAAGCTTAAAGACTTGGATAACCGTACGTTCAGGTACACTAAGGAATACTATCAAATCCGTAAGATTATAAATGTTAGTATCTTGCGCTGAGATAAATATTTACCATAACTGAAAAAACCAAGTCAGGTTAACTGACGTTGAACATTGCAGCACGTAAAGAAACTTACATTTATCTCATAGTTTGGTGCCAGCACCACTGTTCATTAACCACACCAATTCACCAACTACTCGTATCTCGAAAGCACAACTTGGCCTGGAATGGTTCACGGTTTGTGTGAATTATATTAGTTGCGTTGATTTTATATGGTACGTGCTGCTAGTACATTACTCTGTAAATTTAATGAATGAATTGAAATAATCATAAAAACAAAAAAAATAATATGAAAATAAGAAAAATTGTATAATAAATAAATAGAAGGAAAAATAGTTAAAGAGGTTTTCAGTGCAGTACAGCAATAGATATATGGGAACAATTTATATTTTGCAGTTTGTTTTGTATTTGCTATTTTTAAGACATATAAGACAGGATTCAAGTAAACAGAAGTTTCTGAAAATACAAAAACAAACTGATTTTTTTATTCGAAATAATCGCAATATAGATATTTCAGGTCATCAGTCGAAATGTACTTCAAGATGTCGGCCCTTTTGACCACAAAACGTTTCGCTTTAAATGACAAGTACATATCTCCTAAAATATGAAAGTCATCATATGCCAAGTCGGATAAACACAACTCAAATGTAATTTTAAAAAACCGGTAGCAAATATCTAACACTTTAAATTAATCGGACCCAAGTGTCAAAGATATTGACGCATTATCGTGCAATCAACGCTAAGTTCCTAACACCCGATATGCTTGCGAATTACAACCAATCCGATACACTGATCGCTTCAGAATACATAGCTTACATCCTTTATTTACAGATTCGTCTGATGAAACCAAACTTTTTATAGGCAATATCCTATAAACAGTAAAGCCAATTCAACAAAATATGCGCTTTTCACTACGTTTAACGAATATATTAATTCCCGCAGCTCTAATGAACAGCAAAGGGTCACAATTAAATTCTTCTACTACGTTCTGTTAGATGCGCGCCTTTCACTTCCCCCTAGTCTCGAAGTACTTGGACTTTAAGACCAAGTTGTCTGCGCCATGTGTGAGCCGGCAGCCCGCTGGGGCCTCTGTAGTATGTGACCTAACCAGTTTCACTTGTGCATGCGTATCTCCTGAAAAACTACCTATTTTAATTTGCCGTCTCTAAGAGGTTGTTTTTAGATATAGTTTGTTATTTAGACGAACACCTTTCTAAATGGAAAAATTTGGTTTCTGGATCGTATTGAGAAAGAGACTACTCTAAAAAAAATAGGAAGTGTCTGCTTGTTAAATGCTTTATACTAATTTACTTAAAATAGACTATATGATATCTTAGTTTTGAAGAAACCAAAATAAAAATCATAATAATATACACTTTAAAATACCCATTTTCAGTTGATAGATGACAACACAAAAAAAAAATTCCGGAGAGTACTGAACTCAATTTTAGAATATACGTTCGAAAAGTGTTTCTTTGGTTGGGTTATTCGTTAGCGTAAGTGTATTGTTTTGGAGAGTGCCTAGTTTGAAGGCATTACAATAAATTTTGAAGAATAATACATATATTGTATTTCCTTGACTGATACTTGGCGCGGTCTTTAGATAGTGGTACACTTACTATAAGTTTCATTCGAAATTAAGCTATTATAAAAATTATGTGTTGATGACTGTACTTACTTTACATTTTATGCCTTTCTTGAGATATATTCTTGCGACATTCTTGAGATCATACTTATAGTAGTTATAGAATATACCTTTTATAAGTTTCTTTCGGCATGAAGCAGTTATAAAAGCTATTTTTGATGACTGTACTTACTTAAAGTTATATATGTTTCAAGCTTTTTGTTTTAATTTTACTTTTATTAAAACTTTTTCTTTTAATATTTTTTTTTTTTGTTTTTTGCATATTGTTCATATATTTTTTTATATTTATTTTTAGTTAATATCGTTTCTTGCGGACTATTAAATTTATTTGTCTGTCTGCATATGTGGGATGTTACCAAAATTAACCACGATGTGCTTTTGTGCAACCTACAATTGCGTGGGCTTCTCTTGAGCAACATAATCGACACCATCCTGTGGTCTGTTGTTGATCTTCTGGCAGAATTTCGACATACGCAATGTAACTTATTGTGGTAATCAATTTAATAGCAGCAACGTTAGTCAAAAAACTGAAAGATTAAGGATACAATTAATTTCGGATAACTGCACGTTAAAAGTATATTTTTGTATTTAAAAAAAAAAAAAAAATATTTTATGTAAATATTTATTATTTTAAATCATCATGTTTGTAAAAAAAGAATTTGACAAATTCTTTAATCAAAAATTAATGCAATTTTTATAATCATTTCAACCTTTAAAATCTTTAATAATAGAGAATAAATAACAAACTATCAAAAGCACTTATGTATTATATATTCCAACAACAAATTCAACTTCCTTTCCTTATACTATATCAATTACCATGCATAAATAACAAAATTAAATATATTATTTTTGACTTAAATTAACTATATTTTGAGGCAAAAATTGCTATAAAATATATTGTAAAATTATCGAATTTGTATTCGAATTTTTTTGTTATGCCTTAAAAACGAATATCTAATAAAATTGATTCTAAATTAAAATTTTTAGTGAAAAAATTGTATTGGCTTTGAACTTTGTACTTGGACTCATTAAATTATTTTAAATTGGAATTGAGTCAGCCACTTTAGCTAAGAGTTATGGTAGCTCCTTGATAGTTTTTAATTTAACACCTACAACTATAATAACAATGGAATTGCAGCTGCAACAATATTAGCAACAGCTATAACACCAGCAACAATAGCAGCACCAACAACAGCAACAACAACAGTCACAGCTATAGCAATAACAGCAACAGCAGCAGCAGCAGCAACTCTGAAGAAACAATGACCAAGCAATTTAAGTAGTTTTAACTTCTGGTAACCACGATTTGCGAATCTAACTAAGAATTAAAATAATTTTCAAAACTGCTTCAGGGCATATTGAATTTTTATAATAAACCTCTCAGTAACTGCTAATTAGATGTTGTTATTCGTAATTCAAACAATCAGCAGAAAAAAAGATAAAAATTAAAAGTATTAAGCATAACTAATGTTGAAGAAGTAGAAAATAAAATGCTTTTTGTAGTAAATTTTGTTAAATCATTTTAATTATGACAACATTTTAGTCATTTTCTATAGAAAATATACTAAGCACAATTAAAAAGAACGAATTTATATTAAATATAAATATATTATACAATTAATTCTATAATATACTATGCATAAATATATAATAAATAACACTAATAACAAACAGTGGCGGTCCTTTCCGATATAAAGAAACGTGATAAAAGGAATGCTCGAATCCAATTAAATCCCATTAAGGTACTTACCATACATCGTCCTCTCCACAACTGAGACTAGAATGATTAAATTGGAAATATTATTGATATTCAGATGTCTGAGTTAGTGAATCAGCACCTTTTCTCTATTTTAACTATGGACAGTTTTAAGTCACACTAAGAATAACTGAATACGGGGCTTTATAATATGATGGATCTGATGTCTTTGTATCAGCCTGTGTTTATCAAATTTCCTATTGATGGCGATTAATGCTTACAATAACCAAACGATTTTATATGTAATATTTATTTTTATTCTACTTTAATTAGCGAAATTGTGAAGTTTTATATCTTACATTTCAAAAATATTAATTCATATACGTTTAATTTTCATAGATTCCATTTCAAAAATATTAATCCATATGCGATATAGAATAAACTAACTAATAGGCACCAATGAAAAGGACGCAAAAAGACGCATCTGTATGTATTTTGAATCTAATTATCCTACTCGAAAAGTGATTACATGTTTGCAAGCAGATTTATGTCAGTACAAATAGGTGATCCATAAACACCTGCGTAAGATGAATTGTTTAAAAAAAATTGTATATCTTGAAATCTAGGTTATGTGCACTCAATCTGTAAGACTGGTTCCATAAAAACTCTTAACGAAATGAAATCTATGTGTTACTTAATAATAAAAATGATGAATGATGATGGTAGGTTAATGCTTAACTGCTTACTGTCAAATTCGAACAATATAGCCTAATATTCCGCTGAGACTTAACATTTTTTTAAATGTGAATTCTTCTACGTGAAAAATGGAACAAAATCGTGTATTAAATCGGGCAAAAATGGTGTAAAAAAGTACTAAGTGCTAAAAAAATGTGCACGATCACATATACATGTCGTACTCACAGATATCCCGTTGGTTTTGGCAATTCCATGACGGCCGTCAGGACCTTCATAACTGAACACCGCTACCAAAAACGAACTGTGATGGACAAAACATCAAGAAAATTAAAAAAATTTGATAAAATGACAACGTTGTGAAGACCTATAGAAAAAGAAAGTCGATAGAATTTCCATCAAAAATTTAGGTAACTAATAAGCCTGAAACATTGACATATCGGTAAGACCGATAGAATTTCGACCAGAAAATAAAGTAAATGGTCTATAGGCATTTCGTGCTATACGCTTAGACAGTTGACAATAACAAATGAAGAGTTCAGTATTACAAAGACTTAATAATTACCGATATTGGCAATAAATGAATAATAAAAATGAAAATGAATAAATGAACAGGAGCTATTAACCTTAACACTACTCTTATGAAGAAAAAATCTTCTAAGGTGTTAAACTGCGTTTGTGTAACTACTGTGACATATTATACTGATTCGTTATTTTTTAAATTTCTTATTAGACCCAAATTAAACTTATTTAAATCGACGAATTTTGAAATATTAATTCGAAATAAGAACTATATCAGATTACCACAAGGTACCATTTTCATTGACTCAATAATAACCTATAAAATATTATTTAGCCTCAATAAAAAAGATTTGAAAGGAAAGTTGAAGTTCTTAATATATTAATATATCAAAGTAATTTAATTGAAGTAATAATTGAATTTGATTTTAAGAAATTTTGTATTACATTTTTTTTTATTTTAGTGCTTAAGTTTAATCATTCAATATTTATTCAGTAACTTGTGTGGAAAAAGATTTACCTGATTTTGTCAACGAAATGATGGAAGACTTTTAGAGCTAAATTTGATTTAATTGAAATTGATAGTCACGGCAATGTGTTAAATCAGCAAATTAAGGCAGTTACTTTTCTGCCATGTGTGGGTTGAACGGGAGCATCAACCAAATACGATAGTATCTGGTTTGTCCAAAAGTGGCAGGTAAACGATATATGAGCAAATTTACCAAAAAAAAAAATCAAGAATTTAATTTTGTCCTACAAAACGTGATTTTATATATAAAACGTTTAGTTTGTTTTTATAGGAAAATAAAAAATAATTTTTAGGCTAATAATTAACGATCGGCTAAAAAGTCCGGAGGATAAATTATTAAAATCTATATATATTTCATAAAAATTTCCATTTATCCATTAACTCGAACATTTCTTCAATTTCTCCGAATACATAGTATATACGGCGGATGCGACAACAATCAATATGTAGTACGTAAAAATTCGCACATTGTAACCAACCAATTCTGATATGGTACATTGCCTTGATGGAACTGCACCTCTTTCCTCCACACTTGGGTTCTTTCACGATCACGTCCCTCTAACACAACAATTGTGACTAATATTTTCTATCGATGGTTTATCCTTTTTAAGGTGATCGATAAATATAATACCACGCGCATCTCAAACTTCAAATGACATAATCTTATCATCCGTCAGTTCCGCTGTTGTTCACTTTGTGGGTATTACTAATTTTTGTCCACAAAGCTGACTGCCGTTTTGACTCCGAAGTGAAGTGATGGAACCTTATACTATTTATTGTCAAATATCAATGCAAAAATTCATTTTTCCATGCTTAAATATATCCAAACAGCTCTCTGAATTCTGACACTGTTTTGTTTTTGGGCTCTCATTTCAGAAGTAACTTTCTCATGGACAAATTTTTATATAAAATAAGCTCCACATTTTTCTCTGGTATGTTCAGGTATCAACTACCTTCTTTAAGTTCAATTACCGATTTTTCAAAACAATTTTGTAGACTTTTTTATCGTTTTCCGGTGTAACAAGCTAATTTAGACGGCCATGGTGTGATGCGTCAGCAGTCTGAATAACCACGTTTAAAATTTGAATACTAACATTTAATGGCTGTTTTTAATAGTGCAGATTTCGGATAAAAAATTAATAAAAAAATAAAAAAATTAATAAAAAAAAGAAAATTAATAAAATAACACAAAATTAATAAAAAAAAAAATTAATAAAAAAAAATTAATAAAAAAAAAAATTAATAAAAAAAAAAATTAATAAAAAAAAAAATTAATTAAAAAGAAAATTAATAAAAAAAAAAATTAATAAAAAAAAAAAATTAATACTGGAATTTACTATAAAAGCATTGTTTAGGAAAAAACAAAAATAGAGTTATCGAAACCACCTTTACTCCATAATTAAAAGTCAAATTGCCATTAAATTCCACATGTTTTGTTTTTCTTAAATACTAACTTTTTGGCAAACAATCAATCACACTATCCATAAATTCAAAATCATAAACCGTATAACAATTTTTGAGATATGCCGATAAAACTACAAGATTAAAACTTTCTTAAAATTTCAGCCCATTTTAGATGAAAAGCGTACACTCAATAATTGTTGGCACTAATATAGTACAGGTGACGAAATAAGATTCTTAATTATTTACAAGCCTTAAAAATAACATTTTATATTAAACTAAACTTATTACGCAGTTTCTAATATCAAAATATTTTTATAATTCTATTGCTGCTAACCAGATGAGAATTGTAATTTTTAAACACTTCGTATATGTACAAGACAATGGCTAAACAAAACTATATTGAAGCTTTGTGTATTTGTATACATTCAAAATGTACAAAATTAATATAGCAAAAGTTTGAACTGCAATGTAATTGATATATACGTTATCTTCTTCTACTAAATAAAATACAACAAGGCTTATTATATACAATATACTGATGTATTGCAGAATTCCAGGCATGACTAACGTAACAGTGGGTTCGAAAAAGTTATCTCAAAATAAATAATATTAAAATAAATTCATTACGTTATTTACAATAGTCTGCGAATTTTTATGTACTATTATTGCTAACTGAATGAGAATTGTAATTCTTAGACATCGTATTTAAATAAACAACACTGTCTAAAGCCACATAATAAGTGTGAAATTCTGTGTTCTGTTTGTATTTTATAAATATATAGAAAGAATGGTGTTTTGTATATTGTATATGTGAAGGTAAGGCCATTGTTACGACCTCATGTGTGATTTCAGATAAAATTTCGCATTACCATATAGAGTACGGATTGTGCTGAACACATACATAAATTGTGAATATAAAACTTTGCCGTGTACTGCAAGGTTTTATATTCAGTTTTAAATTAATGAAAGAATGCAAAAAATCAAACAATTTTAGAGCTCTGTCATGGACTCTCTGGAGTCTCAATTCCTTGCGTATATCTCGATTTCTGATATACCATATTTTTTTCCTTTAGTGTCATATCATACAATATTTTGACAAGTTTAAAGTTTCTAATATTAAATAAAGCACTATTGTTGTAAGACATACAACCATAAAGTAGTTCAGATCTAATCACTTGCCTATAAAGCCCATTAGAATTTATTAAAACTTTAATAGAATTCCACGGAAAATTTAGGTGTTGGCACTGTAACGATGCTTTATATCACATTTAAATTTTTCAGATTAAATTAAAAGAAATATAATGCATATGTTATTCCCTACTGTATACAACTTACTTACAACAAAAACGATTCCTCATACTTTTTAATCGAATTAACACAACATTAAACAATGACAGCATCAACTTCAAAAATGTCATACTCCTTAACCATTATCGCAACTATCATCATCAACGTAATTGACTATTAATTCAAAGGAGAAAATCTGTCGAAAACCTGCTATGTTGCATACATAAACGATAAAATTTTATTAATGGAATAAAAATAATTTTCATTTGTAAAGGAAAGAGTAATAAAAAACTTTCTGCAATGACACCTGTTGCATTACTCTAAGACAGGATTGTGCACACTATTTTTAAGTTGTGATATAAGATGGCTTGTAAAGATTTTAGTAAAAAATTAAAAAACTATATTCACAAAAATATGTGAGGAAGAAAGCAGACTCGTTGATTGAAGGATACATGTAACCATCACAATTCATTATTCTAGGCACTAGCTTGCACCAGGATGAGTTTTGGATTTAAACCGATTTCAAAAATATAGGATTACATTGTTTATATTATCTGCATTATTTTCGAAGGGACCTACTTTGAGGACGACACAATAAATTTTGATGATTAAAACAGATTTTGTATTTCATTGACTGATTTAAGTTCTTCCCTTACATCGCAGTATAAAGGGTTTCCTATAGATAGCTGGATAATAGAGACATATGCCTTTTTTTAATAAGTGAAAAGCATCAAAAACTACCTCCTGAGATATCAATCCACTAAAATAACACTCTAAGACTGAATAAAGAATAAACCTTTGAGTGTAAGGGTCAGAATGCTAAGAACTTCAATCTAGTCGTCAATGACTGGATTTACCATTTAGAAAAGAAATATATCAAAGATTTGTTATGAGAACTCAATAAGCTTTAACAAACCATTTTGAATTGTTGAGCCCCTAAATCAAGTAATCAGTGCAGTAGTAGAAGCTTGAAAGGCATTTAGAAAACTTTAAATGTTCTTTTAAGTTTAGAAAGGGTGTGCCTATTCCGAAGTGCAAAAATAATGTAAAAAGGTTTCAAACTGCGGTGGTTCAATCGCTGTAGTTCCGCCAATTATAAGAATCACATAAAATTATAGGATATAAACTTTATGGTTAACATCATAACAAAAAAGAGCAAGCCAGTATAATCAAGATTAAGTAGCATCATGTAATCGTAGATATGAGTAAATGAGAAAGGAGCTCATATAAAAAATTTCAGCCAAATTCGGAGATCATGAGGTCATTTTTTGCCAAAGTCCGTCCGGTTTGCAAAAGAATAACCTATATACTATAATCGTGAAAACTAAAGTGTTCAATTCTAGCAGAACTGATTCCCGTTTGTGTAGTGTAAGTGTAAATAAATAAAAAGTTAAATAAGTTGTTGACAGCAAAGAAATTTAACTTTACAATTGGTTCTAAAAACGACCAGGTCTTCATTCCGGAGCTACTTGTTTTGACTACCAAGTGCCGTTCCATACCTCCAAAGGGATTACACAAACAAATACCCGCTGGCTACAACAGTTTTAAAGCCAGTCAGACATGCAATGGAGTACTTGAAGTTTGCTTCAAAATACTGCTTATACTACTTTTTCAAAATATTGTGAGACAGACCTTACTATTCTATTAAATATACAACAGACTATTTTTAGTCTATCTGGTGGTAGCATTTTGGAAGGTCTATATAACATAAGGAATGAGTTTGTACTTGAGAAAGTGAGAACCACTCTGAGCTACTTAAGTTTGTTCGCAAGCTAAATAGGGGTATGGAGGAATATAAACAACTAGTGTAACTTGTACAATAAACCATCCCATAATGAATTGGTGGTTTTCATAAGATTGCATGCAATAAATGCTGTAAGTAGCGTGCCAGTGTATTTATGAAGTGCAACACTCTCATCATTTATCGTTTAAGTCGAAACAAAAAATGAGCTTTTTTTATTATTTTATTGCATACATTTTTTTTTTCTTCTCTTTTAATTAAGTTATTTAAAACGCATTAAACACTTAACAAATTTACAAAAGTAATGTGGTAATTGCATTGTTGGAAATACCGTCAAAGCGCGAATAATGCAACATGATTCGCAGCAGACTTTCCATCAACTCTTCATATGAAACTTCAAGTCTTCAGCATCGGCTGCGACGTTCAATTCCAAACATTTTGGTATTTTAATTGCAACTAATTTTCAACTTTAATTGATGATTTCAAAATATTTTGTATAAATTACAAGTTTTTAACTTTGAATTAAACAATTTAAAGTAATTGCTGCATTATTATTGCATTACGGCTCAATTAAAATGCATGCGAGCCAAGTTGGTTTGCGGAACGGAGCCTGCGATCTGCGCAGCGCAAATGAAGTTCATAAATATTTATGCGTTTAATTTGCAACGTGTGTAAAATGTCACATAAACAAAATGGCGTTTTAGAAATATTTCAGGTGATTTCTCAAATTTCAATTTGCAAAACCCGATAGACGAGTCTCCGCTTTCAATACTCGAAAAGATACTTAAACCAGAAAAATGCTTGGCACTCGTAAACGCTCATTAAACAATTACAAATTGACAATTATCGAAAGAAAACAAAGAGTGTTGAATTTTTTATGAGTTTTATTTGAATCAGAGAAAAGATTTAATTATGATCTCAACTTGAGATACATTACAACACCAAAGTTTGCAGTTTATATGAATGGTTATGTGTGGGCATTAATTTTCAATTATTTTGAATTAAAAATTGTCTGCAGTATTTATCTTTAATTGTCTTGGTTTTGTCTTAGTATTATCATTGTTATTATAGTAGGGAGTAGGGAATGCTATACCTCGTATTTTACAAGGTATACGAGGATCAAGCGATCATCATACTGTTCGAAGTGGAGCAAGACTGATTGAATAATAGAATATTTAAGCAGTCATGACGTCAAATAAAATAGCTATCATCCTTAATAATATTTTTAAACCATTGTTTTTTTTTAATTTTAATTTTTTTAACAGTGTATTTAATTGTACATTATTCTTACTATTTAATCAGTATTTAGTGATATCTTTATTATCATTTAATTATCATTGGGTTGTACCTTTATTTTCATTTAATTATTATTTCAATAAAATTTTTATTATCACCAATTTAACTTAATTATATTCTAATTGATTATTATTTAGTAAAACTATTGACGTGCAATAGCCCAACAGCCGCTATTGCGGCCAGAATAGTCCTATTCCAAAATTCTAAAATAAAAACCTTATTGATACAAATTCATATGCTCATATACTACTTATTATTTAACAAAGTATTTATATATCATATATTCATATATTAAAACTTATTAGCTTACGTTAAAGATTAATATGCTATAACATAGATTATAAAACTAACAATATACATAGATTATAGGGCTAACAATACAGCATTTTTTCTGACGTGTCTCCGGTTACTACCTTTCAGCGTGTCCGGGTATTATCATTAGGCAATACATACCGGGTATGAGTCCATAACCATGAAAATGGATATGTAGCCATGAAAGTAACTAAGCTCCAGTTAGTAGATAACTGAAGATTTGGACACATGAATAATGTAATCCACAATTTTATATTGTGCCATACGTTGAAGAGGCAAGGAGACTGACTTCAAGATTATTAAATATACCGCTGGCCACGTTAGGCCAATCGGAGAGAATATGTTTAGGCTTTTTAATATTCAAATTACAAAAGTGGTAAAAACGGTGCTCTAAAGAATAATTTTGTTGAAATTGTAGTTCAGCCATCTACACCTCAGTATGATTACTCATTGTTAGAATCGTCGTTGAAACTCACTTACACATGTTGATATTAGACGTTAGCATAGGCTAACCATATCTTTAAAATCAAACTTAGTCGGAGAATTGTGCAGATTTGGAAACATGTTTTTTAATGAAATATTTTCTCATTCATGCAATAAATATTGCAAAGATTTATCATATTTTGATTAGAATGAAAATCAAAAACATTTATGGGTAATAGAAGGATTCGAATAGTAATGAAGACATTTCAACAACAGTAAAACTAACATTTATTTCATATAAGAACTTTAAGAAATATTTTTGAAATAACAAATTTTTGTGGATTTAGTCCAGTAGTATTTATTTCTTTTAACAAATATATATAAAAGAGAAGACTGAGATTGCGACTTAGTCTAAAAATGGTATGCAATTAAATACAATAAATATATCCAACGATTACGGATGATGTATAATATATTAAGCACAAGCCGAGGATGAGAATTAATGTTTATTATTAAATATTATTATATTATAATAATTATAAAATTATAAAATTATTATTATAATTACAACATTATAATAATAATTATAAACATTTTAATTCGAATAGAATTTAACAATAAAAATTAATTATTGTAGCTATATGAGAATTGATATAGCTCTGTGGATAATGACAAATACATATCAATAGTCTTTGGTTATGGGAACTGAACACTGTTTCAGCAAACCCGCACACGTATTATTTAATATCTATTAAGTATAATTCAGCAATAAATAAAAATACAAATAAATATAAATATTTTATATATATATTATATGGAAATATATATTATATATATAACCCCTACACGTATTACTTAATATTTATTAAGTACAATTCAGCATTAGTAATAAATTAACAATTAGTTAGGATCGTACTATTTATATCCAATAAAGGATGTTTAAAAAAAAAGTAGACTTTAGTAATAAGTATATATTGGACTCAATCATGGACATAAAAATTTTATTTATATGTGTTTTTATTAGTTTTCCAATATGGATTTAAACTCAATCAAAGAAAATTTATTAATTTTTTTATGATTTACGGATTACTTTCTACATAAAAAAGTTTTAAAATCTCTATTTTATATGGTCACACAATATCAGTTCCTGATATCAAGTTGTAATAAAAAAAGAAGTGAATATGGGAAAATCAAATTAATATTAGCTAATTAGAAGCTTGACTGCTCATGGGTGGCACTAAGCTCAGCGGAGTATCTGAAAATATATGCGTAAAAACATGTTCCAATTAAAGACATAAACACGCATTCGCTTGTAAATTTTTATTTCTTTAGCGACATGATTTGTTTTTGCGAAAATTAGAGTAATTCCATTTCGAGTCCATAAAAGTTACAAGTTTCCTTAGATAATGATCGGAAAATGTATAATATTGCATAAATATACACCAGTGTAGATGCTAAATGATAAGCTGTACGAGTATTCTCGTACACATACTTAGACTTGCAGACAGATTTACACCACAAGCACATATGTATATCAGTAAGAGTAAAGTATAGATAAACGTTATTTGCAATTTGTGCTAGTTACTAGCAGCTAGTATGTTAATAAATACTTAAACGTCAGCATCTCACAGAGATAAGATATGCATTGATTTAAGCAATAAATTTGTAAAATGTAAATTAAATTATGCGCTTCAGCTGCTTTAACAAATTATTGACAAACAACAACACCAATAAATGCAGATGTCACGAATTTTATAGTTGATAATATAATGTTTAATTGAATATTTTTGTTGACATTCAATACTTTATAAAAAATATTAATAGATTTTCTATTTTTATAATATGTCAACATTGTTTTCTACGTGCAAAACAACTGAAAAGTACAAATATTTGATTATTTTCTCAATAGTTCTATATATGTGATAAATGGACAGAATACCATTGGGGTACAGCAAGACGGCAGCCTATGTCTATAAGTAGATAATCTCACTTCATCTTAATAGATGGAGAGAGTTGAGCACTTGTAGACAGACCAAACTCATGTTACCTAAACCGTGGGCCAGAGAAACGATAAAGGTGCTTAGCTATTCGCGGAGCAACCTAAGCTGGCTGACCTCATTAATTACTGGACATGGCAACTTGAAGTATCACCTCAAAAAGATAACTCTTGCTGAGGAAGACATTTGCAGACTATGTCTAGAAGAAAAGGAGACAGCGGTGCATATATTGTGCCAATGTCCAGCACTGGCAAGTAGGAGGAAGACTGTCTTGGGACACCATTGGGTTGGTTACGACTTGGCAGGAAACCTCAAGCTAAATGAGCTGCTTGCATTAACAAAAGATGTAGTTATGCGAACGGAAGCCACTCCAGCTTTAACTCAATAACAACATCCGAGAATCGAAGGACGAAAAAGGACCCAAGTCGTTTCGTGGTCTACTTCGACTAATCCTTCACTTCAGTGGGGCCACTTGTTGAACAGTGCGCTCTCCCAACGTCCCACCATATATATATGATAAATGAATAGTGACTTACCTTCTTATGATGGCAGACTAAGTTCAATTTTTTTGTACATAAAAAACGTATGTGAAATAGATATTTTCAAATTATATATAAAATAATATTATTAAAATTGGTACTGTTTAAATATAGTCCTCTATATAAATATCGTCGAGGTTTCGAAGTTTGTTTACTTCTTCGTCAAGGCGAAGTATTAATACAACTACTCTTAGAAATACATTATGCGGTTACTTATACTAAAATCTTTTTAGAATTTTAGTTTTAAATAATAAACAATAAACAAAAAATAAAATACTATACAATATATAAACGATATAGAATAAAGATTATACAATAAGGGTTGGTAACTGTTGCTGATGCTGTCACTATTGTCATTCCTCTTCATGCTAATGGCAATACATTCTTGGCAATTGCAAGTCCGATGAATTAGCTTAAAGGGGCTCACGGCTTTCCATCCATCCATCTTATCGGATATAGGAATATTTCCAATTTCTATCAAAGTGACAAAATACAGAACAGTTTAAAAGTGGTAACTAAAGATCATGAAATGAGTACTCATATCTATAATCCAAAAATAAACTATAAAAAACTATAAAGGCTTTTTTACCACTCCTTGTCCGAAACAATTGCCATATTGATGAGATAGATTTTCATTGTTAAATATGCGACTAAAGCCGAAATCCTTTAAACGACTATTGCCGGAGTTCTAGCTCAAAGAAAAAATTTTTATGCATTCTTCTGTCACTATCTAGCGATTGCGTACATTCAATCTGTGGTCTGCCTTTCTAAGATATCTGCACAATATCACCACTATAGTAATTCCAGACTAAATCAGTAAGTCGACAAAGTTAATTTCTAATTTACTATACGGTTCTCATAGTAGAGTTAGCATGCCAATATACATATTAACTGTGATATCAAACTACGGTGCTTAAGTATGAATGTATTTTTGTATGTCGTTGTACTACGTGTATCCCCTTTTTAACAAAGGGTACAACAATCGAAAGCACGAGCCAGTGCTAGACTTTAAACCACTGATATCATCCCTACCGTACCCTTCTTTGAAGAAACTCCCTAATGTTATTAAGGACAGCCCCAGACCTAGCTCTAAAACGTTCTGCATTCTTATTTGTAATTATAAGTATAATAAATTATATTATTTCTCTGTTTTGTGATTGAACACAATCTGGTAATACTGTCAGCAGTAAAAAAGTTTACGAAAATCAAAGATTAAAGATCATCTTTAAGACTTCTCGATCTTTTGCACTTCAAATACGGAAGATTTCACCAAAACTCTTTATTTATTCGTTAATTTTTTAATTTTATATTTTATTTTTTATTATTGATTATTTGTAAATACAATCTGTAGAAGAACATTCAGTTTTATTTATGAAATTTAAAATGAAATGAAATGATATGTAAAGATGAGCAGGACACTCAGTAGTAAACAACGCTAAAGTTTAAATTGCAACAAGCAATGAATAAGTTGGCTATAAATATTTAAATGTTTAATTTGGTGAATCGCATTTTGGGTTATATTTGGCAGATCCAAAGTAGAAAATTTTTTTTTCGACGTAAATCTGATCACAGCTCGTGTGCTTGTTTAATTTTATAAGTTATTAATTAAAGCGCCACATCATTTGAAAATGCCAAATCTTAAAGCACAAACACTTTTTAAATTCGTATAATCTTTATATCATTTAATTTAAGTTATCTAAAATTTAAATTAAATTATTTTTAACTGAAATGTTTTTTTCCAGTTAACTTAATAAAATGGGGAATATTTTTCAATCGTTAACCCATGTACGGCATATGTCAAATATTAATGTGGTACGACAGTCAATTTAAGTGACTAAATTACCATTCATCATTACCGTTTCAATTCAATGAGCCACAGCACAACACAACTACGAAGAAATAGTGAATATCTGAATATGGTTCGCATTATAGAAACGTTAACTGCCTTTAACAAATAAGAATCCAAAAATGTCCAAAAATGTTATTTGATTTACAAATGTTGCTGCAACAACGATAGCAACAAAAACGGCAGCAACAACGGGTACAGCGTTGGAAACTTGTTGCACTACTTTCTGAACATCAGGCGACATGATCAAGTGAAAATGTTGCACCAAATGACACTTTGACAAATATTGACATCAGGTGAGGAGTTGCTCGCTACACATTTACGTAATGTCCAACACTCGTGCGGCAGTTAAGTGCACACGCTTGTATGACTTGGAGTTGACCAAACGATGTGGCCACTAAAATTGGACTATTTGCTCTAGTTTGGCATAAATGCTGCAAGCTGCCAATATTTGCTGCACTTTGCTACCGTTTATCAACTGAGACCAGAAGCGCACGGATTGCAGTGTTGTGTCGCTTATGTGCGAATAAATTTGCTTTCATTGCACCACAAAAATGCACACAAAAATAATTAATAAAGCAAAATATATATTTGCAACTTTAATGTCGTTGCACTAAAGATTAAAAGTGCCGCTGATGCACAACCGAAAAAAAATCACTGAATAATGAAAAAAAATATGTGCAAAAATTTGTCCGGCTTATCTGCAATCTGCAGTGCATCATGGAGCGAACGAAGTACGCCTGTTCTCTATTGATTGCGGCTACCAATGAGGCGTCAAATGTGTGTCAGTTTTTATTATCAAAAGCAACGCTTCCATGTTGGCAACTTCGCACGGATAAAATTGCAATTTTTTTCAAACGCTATTCGTCTCCAACGGTAACATAAACATCTTTTTACAATATTTTCATTAATCTTATCAATTTATTGCCGCTTTTTGCATTGACATAATTTGTTAAACAATTTTTGATAGCTTGAATGCAAAATAATTTTTTATTAATTTTTTTTACTAACTGAAGATACTCGTGTAATGCATATTTAAAACAACAGATAAGTATCTCAACAGAGTAAATGCAAATATGGTTTGAAGTGGGCATCAAGCGATTTCTAGTGACTCTTCAGGGTATTGTTGCTGTAATTGTTGTTGTTGTGTTTACCTTTTTGTAAGTTATACATAAATAGTTTTTATTACAAGCTTCTGTTGCTAATTTCAAACTTTTAAATTGTCTTTCAATTAAGAAAAAAAAATAGTATGCTGAACTGAGTTTACTTCGCTGATTCAACACTGGCAGCGCAAAAAATAAAATTAAACAAAAACTTACAAAACTTAGAAAAAAAATACAAATTAAAAAAAAACCAAACAGCTACAAAATATCAAAATCGTGACCAATTTGGTTTACTAACACACGTTGTACATGAATCTGTGGATCTAAGTTTTAGGCACAGTTTGCTCATAGTCTAGACTTTAGACGATATCGTTTGGTCCATTGTTATGGCCCATTGCGATTAAAACTGAAATGCCTGGCCACTGAAATCGATAAAAATTGCTAATGTAATTTAAATGCAAACATGATAACACAGTTGAGGAAATTAAACAGCTGCTGTAATTACTTTTAAATTATTATTAATTAAATTAAAAGCATTCAAAAATGCTAAAAATAATATAATATCTATTAATTAATTTTAACTTACCTAATATGAACATGAAGTCTTTTGATGCCACCGACATTGCAACTACAAATATTTTTAGTTCAATGAAGCAGATACTAGTAAGACAGTATAAATTTAGTTACCGTTTTTAATTAAATGAAAAGAGAGCAGCATTTTTATTAATTTTTTTTTTCTTTAGTACAAACTAAATGACTATCCATCGGTCAAACTACTTTCATGTCTAAGATAAGATTTAGGTAGTTGAGATAAAAGAAAAGACAAATGTTACAACTAATTTTATTAAATAATTTATTTTCTTTCCAATAAAAAGATTTGAAATGACCACAATCGACTGCTTCAATTTTAATTACCTTCAGCTCAACCTTAAAGAAACGATTTATTTGTTGAAGCTTTCACAGATCTATATATTTTCAAATTGCTAAGAGATTGGCATCATCGTCAGCTTGACTATTATTCAATTGCAATCCTTTTAAAGGTGCTAATTGTTTCCAGTTTGTTCAGATTTACCACACCACATAAACAGTTTAACCGTCTTAGATTTAAGCCCTCAGCGGGCTCAGCTTGAGTATTAATCAGTTCAATTGTAATCCTTCCCAATAAATAAATATAAGAAATAATTTCAAGACCAGCTGGTGATGTGTATTTGGCAATACTTGAAACAGCTGTATGGTCAGCTAAAAATTAAAATAATATAAAAAGAATTTTAGTTGTTGTAGTTCACTACTACCAAATATAGTAGTTCACTGCTATTCGAAACCTCTCTACCAAATATACTACTTTCTATTAAGTAAAATTGTCACTACCTATTTTTATCCTATTGCCTCGTTTGACCGCCAGTCACAAAGGAATAATACACAAAAATGTTACCTCTCTTTTTTACTTAATAATTTATGGAACTCACTTTTCCTTTATCTCCACGCTTTATGTCAGTCCCAGATAAATTAGACCTTGGAGTTACATATTTCTGAATATTATTATGTTGAAGCTGTTTTCAGCCAGTGCACTTAAGCACTTTTACTCTTCCTTAAGTCGAGGTATTTTCAAAATCCCTCTTTACACCTTGACTAGATTATTGTTTATCACTTCATCAGACTAAGCACTAATTGACCTCGGATCTGCATACCTCCCCGAGGAGCTTGTAACCATTCTAAGATTTGATAACGCGGTGTTGGTAAGTCTGTCAGTTTTCGTAAATAATTTCAGGGATTTATGCTTTATGTATTTTTTGATGGGATCAATCTTGATGTCCCTGAGGATGTTATTTGTCCTAATGTACCATGGAACTTTGAAAAGTCTTCTCAGAGCCTGGCTTTGTGCAATTTCTAGCTGTAAATATGTAAGTCTATATATTTGTATTTAATCATAAATACTAGAGCATTATCTATTTTGTGGAACCTGAATTAAACGTAATAAAACACAGTTTTTAATAAGATTTTCATTAAATTTTTATTTCCATTACAAAAATTCTACACACCATATTATACAGAACTAGACCTTTTAAAGCAATTTGGGATGACTTGTTGACGCCTAGCTAGTAAGATATTTTATATATACAGATATATACATACATATACAGATCCTTTGCGTGATTGCATAAAAAAGTTCAATGGTGACAAATTGAGTAATCACCAGTCGTCAATTCACCATTATGAAAATCAAAGTCTGGAAGTTTTATTTTTGGAATACTACAAAAAAGTCCAGTATGAATCGGCCTTTAGCATGTGTGAATATATATCTGTCTGTATTTATATATTTTCTATATTTTCTATTTTTGTATAGAGAAGTTTTCATAGTAAGAAAAATTATTTATAAATATTGTACAAAAATATACGCAAGTCTATATAGTATGTAGAATTTTATTTTATTTGACTAACTTAAACACATTAAATCTAATTTGGTGCCCATGCATAGATGTTTATACCTAAACGAAAAATAAATTTTGTATACTGACTCTTATATACTGAAGCATTACTAGTTATATTCTGTGTGTTATTTGTTACATATACACTTTTTGTGTAAATTAATTTAATTAAAGCCGCAAAAAGAATTTACTAATGCCAAATTAAACCTACTGAGTGATTTGTCATACCTGCCAACAAAATGTTCATTGCCTTCTATGTTACTATTTTCTAACGATTTTATATATAAAGCGGGAATAACAAAAGGCATAGGAGTACGGTTGTCAGGTCATAAAAGGTCCTACCGTGAATTGTCATTATCGTGAGTTGCATAATGTGATGCTGTCTAATACCAGAAACTGCAAGTAGCAGGTATTTGCTAACATAAAATCCAAATCTCATACTTAATTCGTAATGCAGCTAAGCCCGTCTTAAACTCAATTGGTTAACGTGCAAGTACGGATTGATTTCACATTAACGTCTTGGATTTTTCATTAGAGTATTTTTATTTTCCCTAGAGCATTAAATCAAATAAAATTAGCGACCTTGTTACTCTCGCAAACTTGGTACATTCTACAGTACTGAGGCAAAAAAACAAAAAAAAAACAATAAGTAAAAATGTTGTAAAATAATTTTATAATTTATTTTGCTGGTGTTGATTTGTAGTTATTTTGTTAAATATTTTTCCCTTGCACAAATGCAGTTTAAATATAAATTGGCTAATTTTTTCCACTGCATTTTATTTTTTTTGTTTACTTCATTCAAATGATATATAAGCCAGTTGAAGTTTATGTGTTTAAGTTCAAAATTCTTTAATTGGCTTATATATCAAAAAGTTTGTAAAAAAAAAATCTTCTAAGCAATAAAGTTCAGGGACCAAGGTTTTGAAAATTATGTAGCTAGCCTATGTATTTACAAAAAAAAACAAAAATCTATTGGAATTTGAAGCTTCATAAGCATTACGAAGTAACGCTTTGATTGCTTTTAAAATTTTTGCTCTACACCCTCGTTAAATAAAAAAAAAGATTAATGAAAATAAAATAATATTGAAACCATGACATATTGTTAACATTTTTGTTAGAAAAATAAATTTAAAAAATGTGAACGTTATCAATTTTAAGTAATTTCAAATCGTGAGCATTTAATTTTTAATGAGTTCGATTGGTTCTGAAATCCAATCTCATATGCCGCTACTATGCACTTTGGGTTTTATCATTTTAATCACCTTTAGATGAAATAAGACGAGTTTCAATTCAAAAAAAAAAAACAAAAAAACTATTTAGGTTCTTCTGAAAGTCACAGCAATGATTTTGTAAGTTCAACAATTTATGTTCTTATTACTCATATCTAACTCTTGAAAGGCTATGTGGGTGTTCTGCAATTTGTAAATGCTACATAAGAGTAGATAACTTATTTAAAAGAAGTTGAACTCAAAATATTAATGTAATATTATAATGAAAAAGTCAGTGAAGTAGGTAAAGGAACAATATAATTAAATACTCATCATATGTAAATTAAATAAAATCATTTCCAATATTTAAAAATATGTAACATTTAATTAAATATAAATAAGTTATAAATTCCACTTACTCCTGTCTTGTTACTACATTTCTGCCTATATTTATATGGGTCGATCATTACTAGTCTGTGGCGCTAGGTTCATTATTGAACTGTTATATCGTACCTAATCAATCTTATAGATATCTTACCCTATCTATAGTCACTATTCGTAGTTTTGGTGAACATACAATTCATCCCCATTTCATGCTTGTTTGCATGTAGCTTCTCACATAACTTGTGATCCCTACTTCTTCAACGTAATCATTCTACTAAAGACACATCTTCTTAAACTTTATTCTTTTAACTGCCACTCCAAACAGAATTCTGAGTAGAACGTTGTAGTTCACCTAGATCTACCCAAGTTATTATTAATAAAGACAACTTTGGTCGTTAAGCTACAGTAGCTGAACTAATAATTATTTGCCGTTGTATTGACATACTCCTTGCAAGAAATCGCTATACGTAAAACTATACAATTAAACTTATGTTCTTACTGATTATCGTTCTGACAGACTATCAGGAGAGTTCTTTTCTAAAATTAGATTCTTTCTATTTCCCAAAACTGATCGATCAGTCACAATAAAATGATATGATTGTCTCTTCTTCATCTCTTTATTCACGTTTCCGCAACTATAATAAAAAGTTTTTAACAGAAGGAGCAATTTCACTGCGTGAGACTTTTTACACTATTGACGTATATGAATTTCAATTAGCCTAGCAATATAGGCTCAGTACATATTAATAAGTCTTCTGCACCTGATCTTAATGTATTAAATCCAAGTTGACCAGAATGCTTTACATGTTGTGAGTAAAATGGGGATAGGCGCCTCTTTCAAGACCTCTAATTCCTCTACAAAGACATAAATGAAAGCTGCAAGACAGGCTAAATTGCCTATTTTTTTGTTTCCGTCACTGTTTTTATGACAATGAGCCCAAAATAGAATGTTGTACATAATTTTTATTACCACACAGATCTTTGCATTACATGATCTATTGCAGAATCTTTGAAGTACTTCAGTTGTCGCTGGACTGTCAATGGAAATAGCAATCTTGTATCTATAATCAATATGGTGCTAAATACTAAATTCTGCGGTCAAAATATCGAAAATAAAAATTAGTTATTAATTAGTGGGCCCAATTGCTTACTCGTGATGTACCCCTTTTTTAACTGCTTACGAAATGGGAAACTCCTTCACTGTTCAACTGCTCAACTTCAAGTTGCAAGTAATGATTAAGCGTTTTCAAAATTCAGATTTGTGCCACATTAATTATGTTTCATTAAATCTCAAGAATATTTGTATTTATTCTTCTGTGCATGTGGGATTTTGAATCAACAAATCTAAATCTGCATGAAACATTGTTGTTGCATTAGAACTTTTTGTAATGATAAATTTTGACAAATCGCTGAACTTTTCGTAAACACTTTTATTTTCATTTATTTTATCGTATTATCGTATGACTAATGCTAACTCACAGCTCAACTGACAATGTAGAAAAAATTGGCTAATATGCAGCAGTCACGCTAAGGAATTCAATTTCCATGAATTTTCAAGAATTTTTAAACATTTTTTGGAAGAACAAACACATTTATGCAATAATATATTCATTATTTATAAAACGTAAAATTATTGTTATAATGCTAGTTATAATAAATATTTCTAAGTATAACAATATTATTGGTTATGTATTGCTATTATCATTTATAATTCAGTTAGTCACAGTTATAAGTCATAGGAACTACTCAAGGCTTCTCAACCTATCTATTGTAAATTTAACTATACGGATCTTAAGGAATATTGGAAATATTTATTGTAAATCTAGATATTTATATTTGGAAAATAATTTGACAATTAATATATTGAATTGATATTCGCTCTACCAAACAATAAGACCTTATACATACAAGCACAAAAAAGCTTGTCCTTAATGTTTAAAAAGTCGCCTTTCCTTTCCTGAAGAGAGCAATAGCAAATTATTGTAGAGATCACTTTAAAAATTTTTATTGTTTTTTTTTTGTTCCTGTGTCATCCTTGGTCTTACCTCTCTTTTCGAATCCCTAAATTTCAATTTGGTATATGTAAGCCATCTTTTAAAAACAATATAAGTTTATTTAAGAGATAATTAGGTTTAGGATTTCAGTTCTAATATCTTTAGTGATATATACAAAATTACATGTGATTTCTTCATAAATCAAACATAATTAATTATTGACGTGACAGACTCACACATTAAAGTTCAATTAATAGAAAATAATGGCACCACTACTTCGCATACAAAACCGATCCACCGCTAGACCTGAAGAATTGAAGATAGTGATCTAAATATATAGTGCACGAACAGTATCACTTTGAGAAAGCGCAAATTTCTCATTTAAATAGAATATGGTCATATGTTGACCATACTGAATATGCAAATTGCCACAATTCTGAAACAATACCGAAGATTCATATCATTATATAAGCTAGCGTACATAGTTCATATATATATGAAAAAATTTATAAAGCATCCTTAGCAGTCAGCTCATGTGCAAATCATAAAAATTGTAAAACAATACCAAGGATCCATATCACTATATTGAGTAGCGTATATGATTAATATATACTTACAAAATTTATGAAGGATTCTTGGTAATCAACTTAAGTGCAGTACCCAAAATTCTGATACAATACTAAGGATCACTATATAGGCTAGATGGCTACATGGTTCATATATACTTAACAAAATCTATGAAGTCTTCTTGGCAGTCAGCTGATGTTCTTTAATAACACAAATGATAGCAAACAATGAAAGCTGTTGAACATGAAACCGCTTCTGGTAAAATCAATCTGCAAGATATAAGCAACTGTTACTATAACATAAAGCTCTAAATAGTAGTATAAATCCTCTTTAATAACGCAAATAAAGTATTGCACTACATTAAGGGCTCAGAAATTGAAAAAGATCTTCAGTGGTTTTACATACTAAATGTGTTCAAATGTTTTAAAACATAAGATAATTACTATGTATGTGTTTAATTAAATCTAAATTAATAAAAAAAAAAACTTTCGCTTTAATAAAAAAAATAATAAAAAATTACAACGAGCAAATTTGCGATAATGTATAAAAACATCCACACATGCAATATGCGCCCAAGTTTGTGCCTTAAGTCTTTTGTTTTCTACTACTGTATTGTTTGCAAATCATAAATAAACACACTAACCTTTTGTCTAGCTCTAATCAATGTTGTTATAAAATTTAATAATCTAAAATTAAATATTTCGTATTTTGAAATAAATTCCTTGAAATGTATGTTTCACTAATTGCGTTTGATAAATTTTTGGATGTCACACAAAGCAGCTTAATTATTAGAAGTTCCACTTAAATACTTTTTCGCATTAATTAAACAATAAACAAGCATTTGCAAATATTTTTGTTAAATAATCGCAACAAGGACAA
>NC_051846.1:27477029-27482297 GCF_002237135.1 Teleopsis dalmanni
TATTGCGTTTTGCCAAGCGCTAAACTCAACTTTAAAAATTCTTCAAAGAGGGCAAAATATTGCCTTAAGAAAACTGGTTAACGCCCCATGGTACGTAAGAGGAGCGGATATCCACAGAGATCTGAGAGTCGATTCAGTCGAAAAATACATTAAAGATCGTACTCTGAAACTGTTCAATAATTGACAGTCACAATAATCCAACACTCAGCATCCTAAAAATACAGCGAAATTTGGTAAAGACAGGCAGATACAAAGATATCAGATCCATCATATTATAAAGGCCCATATTCAGTTATTCTTAGTGTTACTTAAAACTGTCCACAGATAAAATAGAGTAAAGGTGCTGATTCACCAACTCAGACATCTGAATATCAATATATGTCAATATATATGATTGGAGTTGAGGTTTTTATTTCATCCAAATGGTCACAGAGACTATATGGTAGAGTTAAAAGGCTTTAGCTCGTATTCAATTAATCAAAGAAGAAGAACAATTTTTTAGATTTGTCTAAAAGCAAAAAAACTGTTCTTCCGGTTCATATCAGTTTAAGTCGAAAGATATCGGAAAGTAATTATGCATTTTTTCTCCAACTAAACAAATCAACGCCAAAACCGAATATTCATAGTAGCCATATGGTGTTATGTATTTGATGAAATGAAAAGAGTGGTATCCATTTTAAACTGCTAAGACCTATAAGACTATATTGGAATAGTTGTACAGACGAGAATTGATTCCTATGAAGAAAAACAAAAAATGGTTTGAATATGTGACCAGGAATGATACCATTGTGTTGTGGTACGACAATATTCTTCTGTAAATTATTGAATTGATTAAAATCTATATTGATAAAGTTGGAAGATTTCTTCCACCCGCAGTATAAGCCAGAACTTGTGCTTTCCACGTAACAACAATTTTGCTCATTTTGAAATACCCTTATATCTACACAATACATTTCAATGTAATATAACAATTAACTAAATTAACTAAATCCATTGTTGACCTCAAAAGTTAATCAGTTGTTTTCTCATGATTTTTTTGTTAGTTCCCATAATTCCCACTTCCCATAATGTTTCGCTGTTTTACTACTACATTCCTCACAATAAATATTAACAAATGTAAATCCAACCTATCGAATTTAGGTAATTTATCAGATATGCACTCTGACAAACTATTATAAAAATAGCTTCCTACAAACCCGTTCTTTCTAGAAGCCAAACTTGTGCAATATATATCACAGAGGAAATAGTTTTTCTTTTTCTCTATAAGTTTCCACAATTTACACTCATTGTTTTAAAGAGTGTGCAGCTTCTCTGCGTGAGTTCCTATACACCACTGACAAAAGTTATATTAACTGTAATCAGCCTTACAGTATTTATCCAGTCTCATTTAATGAGTTCCCAAATTCTGGACCTATAACAGGGCTAGTTTAACCGGTAAGTTAAACATGGGTCTATTATTTTTTATTGGCAAGCTGAAGAAAATAAAGGCTTTTTATTATAAAATAATAATATTTTATTATCAGTAGATAATAAACAATGACATCACATTCGGAAAGACTATAAGAAATGTGTCTGCAAGGAGACATGAACAGGCAAGAAAAAATAAATAACTTCTTAAATCAAGTATATAAGTAAATACATCTCTGACTTCTTTAATTTTTGGTATGGAATCCATTATTTATCAAAAGACAATTATCTCTTATAAAAATTTCAACAATTATCAGAATGAAATACTTTTTCTCAAATGAAAACAATCTATTTCTATGAATCTGCATTGATGGTTTATGGGTCATATGTATGTATTAAAATAGAGTAAGCACAAATCGAATTTCTATTACTTATTTACACCAAAAAGAAAGAATGATTAGATTGCTCAAGTTTTTAAGCAATATAAATTAAAATTTTTAATGTTAATTCCGTCCTCTAGAAAGATGGATCCATCGTCACTTTAAGATGCTACCTAGCAGTATTCTGCTCTGCATGAAATAAACTAATAATGGTGACGTGAGAAATGTTATTAACAATATTAATAAAAAAACACCATGATTATAGTCATATTGATCTAATAAATCTATTGATTACTCAACCAATCTATCCTTTCCCATTATAACCCATACATACATGGCAATATGTGAACAGAATTGAGATATTTTCTACAATTGTGCATTGCAAACGTTGGACTCATATTTTGCGTTTGGTATATGAATCTTTATAATCGTTTCAGCGATAGATACTTTATTATGAACCAAAAAATGCTTAAATCAAAAAAATTGTTAATGATTGTAATGCAGGGTATCTCAATCACGAACACCTTGCGGCGATGATGTAATTTTGGTCTGCCAGCCCCGAAGCGATTTCAATCAGTAATGCAGAAAAATGTTTAACTGAACGCAGGCGCACAGTGCAAAATCACGATTTTAGGTGAAATTGAAATCGAAAACAAATTGAATTACACAGCCAGCCTCAGTTTCGATCGCTGTGTCCAGGGAGTACAGAAATTTATTTACACTGCACATAAGCCTGCCAAGAAACATACAGAAAATGGCTACAATGGCCTGTAATTCCAACGGTTTCAAGATTTACAAAGCCCAAGATTCATTATAGCGGTGCCTGCCTGGTGAAGTCATGCTTTGTGGGTCACTATGTTAAACTGTTATGGTCTCGAGTGGCAGCTTCGGTGTCGCGTAAAAATTGGTTAAGTGATGAGGTAGCAAGAACAAACAAACACTGGCCAAGAAACAAATAAACAAATAAATTTGCTAACATAAACACACTTAATTTGCAGTAGCCCGAGTTGAGTGAACAAGAAAGATTGGTGAAATTTTTGCAATCAAGTACCAACAGAGTCGTTAAATTTTTAATTAACGTTTACACCTCAAACCGAGAAAAATGATGACACATTAAACTTTTTAGTGCAGTTCGAATCTTGTTAATTATTTTTTGAAAACGAAATAATAAACACTGAAAATATGAAATAAATTAAGCTTAGTTAATGTTTTTTTAATTTAATTTATATTTAATTTAAAAAATTTGAAATACTTTTACCGATTTTTAAAAAAAATCATTAGATTTGAGACTTAACGTCAAAACTATGGAGTTAGTGTTCAATTACAGTCGCTTTTCCAAACTAATTGTATTCAATAAAAAAAAAACAGCATTCAACAAAAATATCTTCTAATTGTTATTTCTCTGCATATTCACCAATAACTTAAAGCACTGTCTCCCATTTACGCGGCAGCCGGTTAATTCCATAAGTGGAGAAACTGTTGTTTTTACTTTTCAAAACAATCTTTAACTGCGATCACCAAGCTATTGTGAAATTTAGGCTCGAACCAAATTTTCAGCGATCAATTGATGTAATAATCCATAGGCGTCTTTATTTGAGGATATATTTTATGACGATCTAGTTTATATCTCGCATAGGCGATAGATTCGATGTTATATTACTCAACATATTGACACGTATTATTACAGTAGAAAAAGAAATGCTTCTTTTGTCTAGAATCTGGTTTCAATATTATGTAGACTTTTATATTGATATATATATATATAGGCTAAGTTATGTAAAGTGGACCGTTTTAAGAACACTGTAACTTCGACAAGTAGAGAGAGCGTATTTCTCCAGGTACCACTACTGCATGCGCGCCTTCTACAGTCTCATACAGACGACTTCTACAGTCTCATACATCAAGTTCTGTAAGTACTCCCTCACCAATCGAACAACACTGTAACTTCGACAAGTAAATAGAGTGTATTTCTCCGGCACCTCTGCTGCATGCGCGTCTTCTACCGTTTCATACATCAAGGTCTGTAAATACTCCATCGAAAACATGGTCTACCTCTAGATCTTCTTCCTGCAACTACCGCTTCAAAAACCTTTTTCGTTGATACATTTCCATTCTTACGACATGAACAAGTCAACGAAGGATCTTAATTCTCTGAATTATAGGAATGTCATGATAAAGTGTGTACAGCTTGTGGTTCATTCAGATCGCATCAAAGGCGGAGAGATCTTGCAATTTCTATCGAAAACTCTCAGTGCTGCTTCATCATTCTATGACAAGCTCATCCAGGAAGGTTGAGTGATTTATAGAGCGTGAATTTTGTTTGTCGAGAGAAAGCTCTGCATACCAATGGACTACTGAGCCCATAATAGCACCTATTAGAAAATGTAATTCTTCTTCTGATACCCAGGCAGACATCGTTGTTGTTCGCTGCGACGGTGTCAAGGTAGATATAATAACTGATAAATTCGAAAGTGTAGTCCGTAGCTACTAGTTCGACGTCCGATAGACTCATATTTCTATTAGTATGCGGTATATACTTCGTTTTGCCCTTATTCACCGCTAAGCGCGATTATGGAAATTTCTTTTAATATAGTAAGGATAAATGTGAATGGAGCTCACTGCTATCAAACTCTAATCCTTTTTATTCTGTCTCTCTATCTCTCTATCCTTGGTCTGTGCTAAAATAAGAATACTAGTTCAGAAACTTTTTATTATATCTGACATTAAGTAATTATTAACGTGAGTTTCTTTAATTGAAATGGTTGAATGACTTAAATAGATTTTTATTTAACAAGAAGATATGTTTTTTTTTTTAATTTTCATTTTAAATTTGGTCAGTTGAAATATTAAATTTCCTTAAATAATTATTAGTGATCTGAGACATGATATTGTAATCTTGATAAAATATTTAATTTATCGTTGAACAGTAAATACCAAAAGCAAACCTTCCTTTCCTTTCGTTTTATCGTTTTATTTGAATTGAAATTAAAAATTGCCTCACATTAAAAATTACTTAAGGCACTACCAACTAAAAATTTGTAAAATTTTGATTCTTTGCACTTTTACTTTTTCATGTTTAATCTTGACAGTTGCGGTTCCTTCAGGTTATTGTGCACCTATTATTCAGCTAAGAGGCAGCATTTAACACTTTGCCTCTCCATATTTATTGGCACTGCTACCGATTTTATTGCAGATAATGTCATTAAAACTGATTTGAATGAAAAAGCCGTGTTGCATAATTGTAATTGTAAGGCACGTTTTCTCTAATACTATAAAGGATTAAACAGATAAAAGCTTCGAGAAAAAAAACTCACAAAAAGATTCATTGTGGTTTTTGTGGATACTCGCTTCGAGTCCTAACAACAGGTTGCGACTAAATGCCTTTAAACTGTTTGCAATCCAGTAGATTGTAAATGTTTCGATTGCAGTTAATATTTTTTTTTTGTTTTTTTTTGAAATTTCGTGTTTTTGCCTGGAATTT
>NC_051846.1:27482397-27484581 GCF_002237135.1 Teleopsis dalmanni
GATTTTTAATGTATTTTTCGACTGAATCGACTCTCAGATCTCTGTGGATATCCGCTCCTCTTACGTACCATGGGGCGTTAACCAGTGTTCTTAAGGCAATATTTTGCCCTCTTTGAAGAATTTTTAAAGTTGAGTTTGGCGCTTGGCAAAACGCAATACTGCCATAGAGTAGTCCTGGTTTAATAATCTGCTTATATATGCAGATAATAATAAGACCTCCGTTGAATTTGATAATATATTATTGAGATGATTTTATGGAAGTATTGTTTGAAGCTCAGCATATTTTTCTGATGGAATATATATTGCATTTGATTTGTGATAGTGGAATTCTGCATTAATGTGCGCATCTACAGAATCGAACAATCTCAGCGCTTTGTGTTTGATGTACGTTTACATATTCTCGACTGTGAAGTTTTCGTATATAACTTCATTGTTGATGTGCCATGAAGCTTTTAGCATAAGTCTCAGTACAATATTCTAATAAGTTTAGAGATTTCTAAAGTAGTAGAACTACTTTATAGTTCAGGTTTAATTATTTATTTAAAAAGCAAAATTTTATTTTTGATTCTTACCTTTTTTGTGTTATTGGTTTTAGAGCATTCAGTTCTATTACGAGGCAGTTCTTTGACCTTGATATTTTCTAAACAAGTGTATCTTCTGTCCACATTGTCCACATTAACATTAACATTGTCCACATTTTTAAAATTTAGGAACTTGGGAATTGCAGTTTTTTTTGCAATTTTTGAAATGCATCATTACTGAAAAATTAAACAGACATACAATATATCATTTTTTCAATGAACCGCAGAGGTATCATTAAGGTATTACAGCACTTACGGTGTAGACAACCTGTTACTAAATTCTGGTCATAAAGTTAAACAGTCAATACTTCAACTTAATTTAGAATTGAATGCATATAAGAGCGGAGTGTTTATGGGTTTATGTTGTGATTGATAAGATTTAAATTTCACAGGGTAATTCTATGCTATGCTATTTATCCGTTTTAATTCATAACTTATTTTTCTTTTGGATCAAATCAGTAACTTCAAATGAAAATAATGCCCAAATTTGTTGAAAATTTGTTGTTGAATTTGAATATATATTAAATTTAATGAACTTGTCTTTCCAGATACATTATTCCTTTTGCAATATAGTAATGTCATATGTGAAGAAAACCACTTAAAGGATGCAATTATCAACTAATGCAAATTAATTACACATCAGATTAGCACTACTCGTTTCCCTTGAAAAATTGTTGCACTAATAAAATTTCAATATAAACGATTTTCAATTAATTATAAATCAATATTTTGTTAAGAAAAAAAATTGCTTTTATTTAACATGAATTACTTATAATTTCAGGCAACTTTTTCAAAAACCAATTAGACTGAACGTACAATAGTTCGGCATGTACTCGCTTTTTCACAGTCTACAGTAAAGACTGGTACACGTGATAGATAGACCGGTAAAGTGGTAGATACTTAAGTTCATATTAAATAAAATTGATTTTTATATAATATTATATCCAAGAAACTGAAGCTTGACTCTTGCACTGAGTTTTCACTGTATTTTTATCAGCGAAACACCAATAAATATAATTTTTAATTAAATATTTGTACAAACATGCAAAACTCAAAAACAAGAACTACGAAATTAATATAAATCGCGCAATATACACTGAATAAGTAATAAAATTAAGTTGCAGGTTGATTAAGAGATATGAGTTTATATAATATTTACAAGAGTAGTGTTTAGTGGATTTAAATAACTAAAATACAAATTTTTTCTTTTATTTAATTTATTATGTATTTTTTTTGTTTTTTGTAATGTACCACAAAAATAGGTCAATTAACATACAAGTTTGCTTATTATTGCAAATGTGCAGATACTTTAGTTGGCAAGGCTGATGGTAGCTTAACAGATTGATAATTTACATTTATTAAAAATTTCAGTTAGGAATTTTATATAAATATATATATATATATAAATGTTTATTTAAATATACCCACATGTCAATGCAGGGCGTGAGAAAAACTGTTCAGCTAGTGAATATTTCAGAGAATTTAATTATATATATCTTTGACTAATAAATTACATGTATATATATATACTAATGTATCTTAAAAGTAATATACTTTATTGATATATGTTTTCTATAAACAAATTAACCAATTAAAAATAAAT
>NC_051846.1:27484681-27493869 GCF_002237135.1 Teleopsis dalmanni
CTCTCCGCCTTTGATGCGATCTGAATGAACCACAAGCTGTACACACTTTATCATGACATTCCTATAATTCAGAGAATTAAGATCCTTCGTTGACTTGTTCATGTCGTAAGAATGGAAATGTATCAACGAAAAAGGTTTTTGAAGCGGTAGTTGCAGGAAGAAGATCTAGAGGTAGACCATGTTTTCGATGGAGTATTTACAGACCTTGATGTATGAAACGGTAGAAGACGCGCATGCAGCAGAGGTGCCGGAGAAATACACTCTATTTACTTGTCGAAGTTACAGTGTTGTTCGATTGGTGAGGGAGTACTTACAGAACTTGATGTATGAGACTGTAGAAGTCGTCTGTATGAGACTGTAGAAGGCGCGCATGCAGTAGTGGTACCTGGAGAAATACGCTCTCTCTACTTGTCGAAGTTACAGTGTTCTTAAAACGGTCCACTTTACATAACTTAGCCTATATATATATATATCAATATAAAAGTCTACATAATATTGAAACCAGATTCTAGACAAAAGAAGCATTTCTTTTTCTACTGTAATAATACGTGTCAATATGTTGAGTAATATAACATCGAATCTATCGCCTATGCGAGATATAAACTAGATCGTCATAAAATATATCCTCAAATAAAGACGCCTATGGATTATTACATCAATTGATCGCTGAAAATTTGGTTCGAGCCTAAATTTCACAATAGCTTGGTGATCGCAGTTAAAGATTGTTTTGAAAAGTAAAAACAACAGTTTCTCCACTTATGGAATTAACCGGCTGCCGCGTAAATGGGAGACAGTGCTTTAAGTTATTGGTGAATATGCAGAGAAATAACAATTAGAAGATATTTTTGTTGAATGCTGTTTTTTTTTTATTGAATACAATTAGTTTGGAAAAGCGACTGTAATTGAACACTAACTCCATAGTTTTGACGTTAAGTCTCAAATCTAATGATTTTTTTTAAAAATCGGTAAAAGTATTTCAAATTTTTTAAATTAAATATAAATTAAATTAAAAAAACATTAACTAAGCTTAATTTATTTCATATTTTCAGTGTTTATTATTTCGTTTTCAAAAAATAATTAACAAGATTCGAACTGCACTAAAAAGTTTAATGTGTCATCATTTTTCTCGGTTTGAGGTGTAAACGTTAATTAAAAATTTAACGACTCTGTTGGTACTTGATTGCAAAAATTTCACCAATCTTTCTTGTTCACTCAACTCGGGCTACTGCAAATTAAGTGTGTTTATGTTAGCAAATTTATTTGTTTATTTGTTTCTTGGCCAGTGTTTGTTTGTTCTTGCTACCTCATCACTTAACCAATTTTTACGCGACACCGAAGCTGCCACTCGAGACCATAACAGTTTAACATAGTGACCCACAAAGCATGACTTCACCAGGCAGGCACCGCTATAATGAATCTTGGGCTTTGTAAATCTTGAAACCGTTGGAATTACAGGCCATTGTAGCCATTTTCTGTATGTTTCTTGGCAGGCTTATGTGCAGTGTAAATAAATTTCTGTACTCCCTGGACACAGCGATCGAAACTGAGGCTGGCTGTGTAATTCAATTTGTTTTCGATTTCAATTTCACCTAAAATCGTGATTTTGCACTGTGCGCCTGCGTTCAGTTAAACATTTTTCTGCATTACTGATTGAAATCGCTTCGGGGCTGGCAGACCAAAATTACATCATCGCCGCAAGGTGTTCGTGATTGAGATACCCTGCATTACAATCATTAACAATTTTTTTGATTTAAGCATTTTTTGGTTCATAATAAAGTATCTATCGCTGAAACGATTATAAAGATTCATATACCAAACGCAAAATATGAGTCCAACGTTTGCAATGCACAATTGTAGAAAATATCTCAATTCTGTTCACATATTGCCATGTGTGCTCTTAAATAATTTATGGAGTTTTTATTTTAAAAAATTTTAATTACGGGTCAAAAAGGATAGATTGGGTGTTGAATTGTAATCAATAGATTTTAAATATTTATGACCTCATCATATATGACGTTGTTAAAACCAAAAGTAAGTGAATGTTGTTATTATATTAGTTAAATTTTGTTAATAACATTTCTCAAGTCACCATTATTAGTTTATTTCATGCAGAGCAGAATACTGCTGGGTAGCATCTTATAGTAACAATGAAACCATCATTCTATAGGACGGAATTAACATTAAAAGCAATATAATAATCCAATTTTTTTTTGGTGTAAATAAGTAATAGAAATTCGATTTGTGCTTACTCTATTTCAATACATACATATGACCCATAAGCCATTAACGCCGACCCATAGAAATATATTGTTTTCATTTGAGAAAAAGTATTTCATTCTGATAATTGTTGAAATTATTACAAGAGATAATTGTCTTTTGATAAATAATGGAATCCATGCCAAAAATTAAAGAAGGAAGAGATGTACTTACTTATATACTTGATTTAAGAAGTTATTTATTTTTTCTTGCCTGTTCATGTCTCCTTGCAGACACATTTCTTATAGTCTTTCCGAATGTGATGTCATTGTTTATTATCTACTGATAATAAAATATTATTATTTTATAATAAAAAGCCTTTATTTTCTTCAGCTTGCCAATAAAAAATAATAGACCCATGTTTAACTTACCGGTTAAACTAGCCCTGTTATAGGTCCAGAATTTGGGAACTCATTAAATGAGACTGGATAAATACTGTAAGGCTGATTACAGTTAATATAACTTTTGTCAGTGGTGTATAGGAACCCACGCAGAGAAGCAGCGCACTCTTTAAAACATTGAGTGTAAATAGTGAAAACTTATAGAAAAAATGAAAAAATCATTTCCTCTGTGATTGCCAAAGTTTGGGTTCTAGAAAGAACGGGTTTGTAGGAAGCTACTTTTTTAACAGTTTGTCAGAGTGCTCATCTGTTAAATTACCTAAATTCAATAGGTTGAATTTACTCTGTTTTTATTTGTTAGTGTTTATTGTGAGGAATGTAGTAGTAAAACAGCGAAACATGTTTAATTATAGGAAGCGGGAATTATGGGAACTAACAAAATAACCATCCATTGAGGTCAACAATGGATTGAGTTAATTTTTGTTATATAAGATTGAAATGTATTGTATTGATATAAGGGTATTTCAAAATGAGAAAAATTGTTGTTACTTGGAAAGGACAAGTTCTGGCTTATACTGCGGGTGAAAGAAATCTTCCAACTTTATCAATATAGATTTTAACCAATTCAATAATTTACAGAAGAATATTGTCGTACTACAACACGATGGTAACATTTCTGGTTATATATTCAAATATTCATTTACTGTTTTCCTTCATAGAAATCAATTCTCGTCTGTACAACTATTCCATTATAGTCTCATAGGTTTTAGCAGTTTAAAATGGATACCACTCTTTTCATTTCATCAAATACATAACACCATATGGCTACTATGAATATCCAGCTTTAGCGTTGATTTGTTTAGTTGGCGAAAAAATGCTTAATTGCTTTCCGATATCTTCCGACTTAAACTGATATGAACCAGAAGAACAGTTTTTGTGCTTTTAGATAAATCTAAAGAATTGTTCTTCTTCTTTGATTAATTGAATACGAGCTAAAGGACTTTAACTCTATAGTCTCTCTGACCATTTGGATGAAATAAAAACCTCAACTCCAATCATATATATATACATATATATATATTCAGATGTCTGAGTTGGTGAATTAGCACCTTTACTCTATTTTATCTGTGGACAGTTTTAAGTCACACTAAGAATAACTGAATACGGGGCTTTATAATATGATGGATCTGATGTCTTTGTATCTGCCTATTTTTAGGATGCTGAGTGTTGGATTATTGTGACTGTAAATTATATTGAACAGTTTTAGAGCACGATCTTTAATGTATTTTTCGACTGAATCGATTCTCAGATCTATGTGGATATCCGCTCCTCTTACGTACCATGGGGCGTTAACCAGTTTTCTTAAGGCAATATTTTGTCCTCTTTGAAGAATTTTTAAAGTTGAGTTTGGCGCTTGGCAAAACGCAATACTGCCATAGAGTAGTCCTGGGTTAATAATCTGCTTAAATATGCAGATAATAATAAGAGCTCCGTTGAATTTTGATAATATTTTATTGAGATGATTTTATGGAAGTATTGTTTGAAGCCCAGCATATTTTTCTGATGGAATATATATTTCATTTGATTTGTGATCGGAAAATTCTAGATTAATGTGCGCATCTACAGAATCGAACAATCTCAGCATTTTGTGTTTGATATACGTTTACATATTCTCGACTGTCAAGTTTTCGTATATAGCTTCAATGTTGATGTGCTTCATTGTGAAGCTTTTAGCATAAGTCCCAGTACAATATTCTGATAAGTTTGGAGGTTTCCAATGGTGGATGGAGCAGCATTGCCATAAGTTACACAGCCATAAAGTAGTTCAGTTTTATTTATTTATTTAAAAAGTAAAATTTTATTTTTGATACTTACCTTTTTTGAGTTATTGGTTTCAGAGCATTCAGTTCTATTACAAGCCAGTTCTTTGACCTTTATATTCTCTAAACAAGTGTATCTTCTGTCAAAAGTTAGACTTAACTATTCAACATTGTCCACATTTTTAAAATTTGGGAACATGGGAATTGCAGTTTTTTTTGCTATTTTTAAAATGTATCATTACTGAAAAATTAAACAGGCATACAATATATCATTTTTTCAATAAACCGCAGAGGTATCTTACGGTGTGGACAACCTGTTACTAAATTCTGATCATAAAGTTAGATAGTCAATACATCAACTTAATTTAGAATTAAATGCATATAAGAGCGGAGTGAAAGGGTTTATGTTGTGATTGATAAGATTTAAATTTCACAGGGTAATTCTATGCTATGCTATTTATCCATTTTAATTCATAACTTATTTTTTTTTTTGGATCAAATCAGTAACTTCAAATGAAAACAGTGCCCAAATTTGTTGACCCAAATTTGAATATATATTAAATTTAATGAACTTGTCTTTCCAGATACATTATTCCTTTTGCAATATAGTAATGTCATATGTGATGAAAACCACTTAAAGGATGCAATTATCAACTAATGCAAATTAATTACATATCAGATTAGCACTACTCGTTTCCCTTGAAAAATTGTTGCACTAATAAAATTTCAATATAAACGATTTTCAATTAATTATAAATCAATATTTTGTTAAGAAAAAAAATTGCTTTTATTTAACATGAATTACTTATAATTTCAGGCAACTTTTTCAAAAACCAATTAGACTGAATGTACAATAGTTCGGCATGTACTCGCTTTTTCACAGTCTACAGTAAAGACTGGTACACGTGATAGATAGACCGGTAAAGTGGTAGATACTTAAGTTCATATTAAATAAAATTGATTTTTATATAATATTATATCCAAGAAACTGAAGCTTGACTCTTGCACTGAGTTTTCACTGTATTTTTATCAGCGAAACACCAATAAATATAATTTTTAATTAAATATTTGTACAAACATGCAAAACTCAAAAACGAGAACTACGAAATTAATATAAATCGCGCAATATACACTGAATAAGTAATAAAATTAAGTTGCAGGTTGATTAAGAGATATGAGTTTATATAATATTTACAAGAGTAGTGTTTAGTGGATTTAAATAACTGAAATACAAATTTTTTCTTTTATTTAATTTATTATGTATTTTTTTTGTTTTTTATAATGTACCACAAAAATAGGTCAATTAACATACAAGTTTGCTTATTATTGCAAATGTGCAGATACTTTAGTTGGCAAGGCTGATGGTAGCTTAACAGATTGATAATTTACATTTATTAAAAATTTCAGTTAGGAATTTTATATAAATATATATATATATATAAATGTTTATTTAAATATACCCACATGTCAATGCAGGGCGTGAGAAAAACTGTTCAGCTAGTGAATATTTCAGAGAATTTAATTATATATATCTTTGACTAATAAATTACATGTATATATATATACTAATGTATCTTAAAAGTAATATACTTTATTGATATATGTTTTCTATAAACAAATTAACCAATTAAAAATAAATAATTGCCATTTTGATTAAAATCAACTAATTTACTTTAGTGTGAACAAGTAATCAAGTAAATCCAAACTCAATTAGATTTTTAATAGTGCAATTTAGTAAAGTTTTTAGCCGTAGGGCTTTCGTATTTTTGGCTTTATAAATAAAATTAATAAGACTTTGGTTGTGCCCAAAAATTAAGTATTCATTTAAGTAAGTTAAGTAAAAACGAATTTTAAATGCCCTACCTTTATTCTCATTTCAATTAGTAATTGAAGTTCAATTATTCATTAAACGCACTATCATGTACCAGAAAATAAGGCATGCTTTACTTTTCAGTGATAACAGAAAGTTTAATAAGACTTCAGAGTTACCTAAGAAATTCTGTATTTTTCACTATTTTAAATTTTAGTCTCCCCTTCCATAATGTTTACAAAATATAGTGCTTAAATTCAAGACACTTAGTAGTGCACTTATTTAAACCTCTTAATTGTAGTGCAGATACCCAGTCTTGTCAATGAGCCGCTTTACAGGTTTTAGTAGATCTTTCTGCGAGACTTATGAAGAATTATCAGAAGCTGACATCAGAGATTCCATGTAATTTCCATTCAAAATAAATAGGTGATGCATATGATTTCTACACCATGAATATATATATCATAACAACCATTGGAATACTACTATTTATAAAGAATGGTGAGGAAAAACAAGAAAACGCAACGGATACATGGTCCAGATTCATTTTTATGTCAAACCAAATCGTTTAGAATGAATTTATTTGAATATTTATAGAAACTATAAAACTTACTATGTATTTATAGAATCATTAATATTAAGTATTATAGAATAGTTAAGGTTTGTTAGGATGGTCCTATAGATCCACTCTGAAAAATTGTCCTTTTGTATTATACTGTGAGATTCAAATTATAAGTATTACGGTTTTTAGATTATTATATTAGAATCAATACAACCAGCTGAATATTTAAAATATGTATATATATATTATCCAAAAATATAATTTTTTGATGGCGATGTCAAAAAATTGGCTATTCTTTTTAAATGAAGAAACTAAACAGAAGAAAAGAAAAGAGAAACAAACTCAACGAATCTAGTAAGATTAAACTGTTTCACTATGAAGTTCGATGAACTAATGAGCTAATGGTGACCATCCCAAAAGTAGATCTGGAAAAAATAATTAACCAACAGCGCAGGTTGATTTTGATGACCGGATTTGTAGTAATCGGCACTTATGCGATATTTGTACAGAAGAGGAAGCTTTGTCGTCACTAAAACCAACCAACCCATGTAACATATATATGTTGTTTTGGACTGTCACAAAGAATGTGATGAGACGAGTGGTCTCATTACTTTCTAAACAGTGACGATATTTTCTCTAACTAGAGAAGCGTAAATAGTTGAAATGATAGTGATGTTTTTAGCTTATCATCTAAGATAATACCTTACACAATATTATTTTATTGGATTGAGTTCGCTTTTTTTTGTATGTCTTGTGACTTCCTTGACTTCCTAAGCTAATATATATGTATATGTATGTTTTAGATTATTATGGTAGGAAGTATAGATTAAATGACTGGATAGCGCAGCTGTTTAGCTGCGTAAAATAAGTATGTATATATTTAAAATCCTTTAATAAATAAAGGATTGATGCTGTGTCTGTGAAGAAAGTTGAAGACCAACAGAGTCAACATTTTTTCTTTGTAATTAATTAGTTTGCTATTTATATAGTAAATTTTAATAACATTTTTTGCAGTTTATTCAAATTCTATATGTATTGTGCAATATGCCATTTTTTGAAGAAAATAAAATAAAATAATAATATATTAAAATGAATAAATGTTATTTCTGATTCAGTTTTCATGTCGAGGCATGTAAATTTTTAGATACATTTTTCAGTTTCTTTTCTGTGTAAATTACAAAGCGTTTATTGCAATGCGTTCTGTAAACGTTGGCAGTTCATTAATTTTGCTCCAACATTGCAGACACTCGGGCGGTTTAATGTTATCAAATAAAACTTTAATAGCAGAGAATGAAACATATTTTATAGTCCTTCGAAGAGGAGAAAAAAAAGTAATTTATGCAAAAAATTACAATAAAAGTTAAAATTAAAATGACTGAAGACAGTACTGGCTTGGTTTGAAACGTATCATTAGCGTACATAAATCGGCAGATCGCTGTTACAAACTGTCGTCAATTTGTCTGAAATTCGTTATGTTCTCCATTGGAGAACAATGGAAAGCGATTATAGAACAATGCTTGTGGAAAAAGTGCTTATCTTAATGAAATGGCCTCGGGCACAGGAAGTACTCAAAATAATGCATGCAGTTTAAATTTTATCAAGATATGCGATTGTTTGGCTAAACTTGAATTCTCAAGTGATTGCGATTGTATCTTGTTGATTTCAATAACTAAAGATGGTATTTATAATACAATTAATGAATTTTCATATGTATGGTAAGTTTCTAAGCTTGCAAGACCACCATGAGAATTTACTCTGTCACGGTTTTGTGGTCTTAGAAAGTGGGTATGGTTCAAGATTTAATATTCGATATGAATTTAACAATTATATTATTACAATAGTTTAAATGGTTTATGGTAAGTTAAAAATATCTGCAATCATTGTCAATAAGCGAACTATTTTGGTAGTAAAAACATACGAAGTACTAAAATGGGAAATATGAATTAGGAAAAGATTATTTGTTTGTATTGATTTAGGTCCTAAGTCTATTTAAGCAAATAAATGTATTTGCTTAGATTAGTTACTTATTCAAAATCTGTTGCTAATATATATTAATATGAAAAATAATTTAAGTTAAGGGATAATTTATATGGCTCTTGATATGCTGACATCATTGATTCATCAATTTTGGGGAGGTGTTGCTTTTGTGTAGAATAATCTGATGCCCGATAATGTTGTCGAACCACCTAAAATATGCTTCTTTTTTTCCAGCTTTGTCAGAGTTTTTTACTATATTTTAATGTAACCCAAGCACGAGGTAGTGACGACAGTTTCACTTCATTGTAATTGGGTGTATTTGTGGCGAGATTTAACTGTAATGCCAAGGAATACAGGGGTAGCGGATGTGTATCAAATTCCTCATTAAAGTAATTACATTTGTGTAGACCACTGACAAAACT
>NC_051846.1:27493969-27505208 GCF_002237135.1 Teleopsis dalmanni
ATGAGATATCTACTTAAGAACTTTAAGAAATGCATCTACAAAACTCTACTGTAATGACTAAGCTAATAAAAAATTTGATAAAATATTAAATCGACATTACGGAGAATGGATGTAATGTTTTCTTTGCTTAGTTTCGGTTAATGAAGACCGCGTTGTCTAATTTATTTAATGTCTGAATTATCGAGAAGATACTGTATGTCAGGCATATAAGTTATATGTATATTTATAAGCTACCTTAAGGCTATGAGTAAATTTAGCGTAGAATATTAAATTGAAACAGAAATAGAAATGTTCCAATCAAATCATATTCTACATTTCTATTAGCAGTTTATCAATATATCGACCGCTTAGTTGTATTTGCGTTTCATATGACTATATCTTTTATTTTTATTACAATATTAATTAAACGTAAACATACTTTAAAAAATTTAATTTAATTTATATATATTCTTATTTTTCTTATAATTAGAGGGTTTATTCTGTTTGTCAAGAAATTTGTAATACTCTGGAGAGGACATTATAGAATGTATAAACCACATACTTGATCAACATGACACAAATGAATCAATTCAAGAGTACACATATATGTCTGTCATACGTTTTGTTTCTGTATAAGCTCATCAATCAATTTATCGATCAGTCCGTGTGCTATTCTGTCCATATGTTTATCCGTCTGTCTGATTGTTTATGTGTTCATCCGTATGTCTATAAATTCCTCGTTTGCAGAGCTAACTGTGCAAAAACTTTGCACATGAGTTTTTAGAAATTTAGAAAAATATTTTTGATGACAAACCAATATTCAAATTTAATTTCTTTTATATTTATATTTATTTTATATTTTATTTATATTTAATCAGTAATTTATATATTGATACATTTACAAATTTCTTGAGAACCCTGTATCTTTTCTCTGCATCTCGGTAATTACTCTTCATATTTTCCTTTATCAAGGTAAACACTTTTAATAATTCTCTGGGTCTAGCTAATTACTGTTAATCGTGTCTATTTTGAATGAGAATATGTTATTAATAATACTAATATTATTAACCACTTAGTAAACAGGAAAAAAATTATAGGTCTCCAGTATCACCAGCTATAAAAATCAGCTCGTTATCAATCAAACAATGACATCAAAATTGCAAGATAGAAGATGAAGCGAACTATCTTCTGTATAAGACTATCTTCTGTATAAGACTATGAGCGAACTGTTGACATCTTAATACTATATCTACCCACATAAGGCACTTAGATAATTAACAAATAATATTAAAAAAAATTAAGAAAAAACATTAATATCAATTATTTGTTATATAAATTAATGCTATATTTCTATACTAAGAACTTCCCAACCAAGCTACCTAAGGTTTTAGCTAGCACATATCATTATCGATGTGCCTGGCGTTTTGTTGATGGAACACAATTCCTCTTCTATTGCTCAAAACTGGCCGTTTCTGCGCGATTGCGTCCTTCAGACAGTTCAATCGTTGACATCTTATCATTCTAACACTTATACAACATGGGATACGGATGATTAAAGCCATCTATTAGGAAAATAATGAATTTCTTTTTACTAAACCTAATATTACCACCTAAAATTCAAACATTTACCAAGAGTAAAATTTTCTAAAAAGTAAGTCTCTAAATCACTTTATCAATTTGTTACAGAAATAGAGAACCTCACATGAATATGCAAAATATTGACACATTTTTTTAAATAGATAATTTGAAATTCATATTCCATCCCGCCCTAATCATTTAAATTTTTCTCAAGACTGCCATGGCGTTTATGTCTCTTACAACAAACGTAGTAGCAGAACTCTACACATACAAATAATGTTGCTCATACGTACTGTATTACTAAAAATAACATTTAATATTCGATTCAGTTAATTTTAATTAAATTTAAATTTTCTTTTTATCATGCTTAAGAAAAAATAAACGTCAACCATATAATTACAGAATATTCAAAATAGATATATTGAGTTACTTTTAGCTGGAACTTTAGCAGTAATACCACAAATAATGTAACTACGTAAATGCCCTGCTTTATATAGAAATAGACGCAGGGAATCAGCAATGGTAGTGTGGCACCTTTAACATCACTTTGAAATAATTCGTTTTTAATGCAATTTCAGAAGATTCAATTACGTTTTATAAAAGTTTTTAATGGAATGTTAAATGCTAAAGCGAAGTTTGTATATCTCAGGTTCTAAAAGCATGAATGCAGGTTGGCACACGCGCGTTTTTTTGAGTAGAGAAGTGTTCAAGAGAATTCATTGACGTCATCATCCGCAATATACAACGTCACTATTGTCATCCTTATAGTTGATGACACTGACAACAACTGAATGAAATGTATTAAATGAATAAACCTTTGAAGTGCCGAGACCAGACCAGACCGCATACAACACACGATAGGTTTTGTGGAATACAAAAAAAAACAAAAACAAAAACAAAAAGAGAAAACATTTCCAAAACATTTTCAACCTACAGTAGAGCTTAACAATCGAAATTTTATACTGTTTTCAACTACAGTAACCTATAATGAAGTATATTTATGTAGGTGAATGTTTCTAAAAAAGAACAATATAATCCAACACCTATGACTGAAGCGTAAGGCATTTGCTTTCACTTGCCTTCTACGATTTTGTGCAAGAGACAGAGAAACCTTTTGACGTAGGTTTCTAAACTTACTGAAATGAAAGACTTTTTAGCTGTTAACCATTAAAAATTTGCGTAAATTTAATTTATTCACACAAAATTGAATTTCCTTTGGAAAAGTGCTCACATTTAACACATAAAAATAGCATAATTTACTTTTATTTTCCTATAAGTAACAATACAAATTTAAAATGGTTTCTTTTGATGTAATGTCAATCAGGTTATGGAGTCATCAGAGCAAAGCATCAAGTTGGAAGCTACATTATATTTATTCCTTTTATAAATACATCTATTTACGTCATATATCGTATGATGTAAATTATTGCTAGGAAATTTAACAATATTAACATACCCATAACATACCCTCTTTTATATTAAAAGAGATTTTAATTTTAGACTTGTCATAATAACTATCATTTTTCTATTATTATACTATAACTGATATTTATATTTTAACTAAATACTTTCAATACAAATAATTGTCAGAAATACGCATATTTATGAGTGAAATCTGTCAAACGAATTCTTAAAGTTAAACTTATGTTAATATTAAACTTAAAATTTATTTTAATTTAATTTGAAATGCTTTATCGATATCGCTATATACATTCAGTTATTTTTTTGAGATCTTGACTAGGTTATTGAAAAATGGCCACACATAGGTTCATAAAAAGTTAAGACACTTGGACACGAAAAAAAACGAATATTCTGTCCTCAAGGAGACCGTAGGTTCTATAAGTTTTAGAGTCCTTAATTTGAAGACAGATATCGACGGACGTTCAACTCACACATTCACATGGATTTAAAAAGCGTCATAACACTTAAGACCAATGTGAGCTCACAACCTAATTCTCAAATGGCCTCAACGAATGTCGCCATTGCGAACGCACGATGTTACTAGGTTTTGAACACGTAAAGATTTTTGATACAATCTCCAACAGTACCTTGGTAAAGGACTTGGCCGACACACCTATCACTGGTTCAACAAAACGATGAATCTATTCAAACTAACGGACCTCCTCGAGGGAGTCAGAGCCATATCGCATGCCGATGATTTCACAATTCTAGCTACAGGCCAGGACCCCACTTCATTATACAATAAGACAAATGCACACCTCCCATAAATGGCGTCATACTTTGATGGTAGAAATCTTCACCTATCACCAACAAAATCTTCTGCCACTCTCTTTACTTTCCGGAATAAAAAGGTATTCTTGACTCTGTCCATCAATATTGATGAATTTAAGATTCCCATCATCACCAAACTAAACATTCTGTGTGTCGTAGTCGACAGCAGACAACAGTTGCAAGACAAGTAAGTATATTTTATTAAGTGATTACATTTGGATGTCATTTTCTTCAATAAGACAATAGCTAACAAAGCTATTGAAACAAAAGTGATCTTTACAGTCTCATTTTGTAGTGCTCTGTAAACATGCATTTAGTTTAATTGATGACTGTTTGCCTATTTAGTTACTATTTAGTAAAAAAAATTTTGATGGTAGACAGTTTAATTATCAGCTTATCGATGACAATTTTATTTGTTAAAATACCTTCTTAAAAAAGATATTGTAGTGATTTTATTTCAGACATTCTTGACGGAGATTTTCCGATTTTTTTTAGTTTTTACCAATGCAGTCTAAACTTGTCAATGTTTATACTACCAAATAATATATTTTACTGTTGGCAGGATTCTGTACCTCCACTAAAACAGGTTACTTCGAGTGCAGTCGACATTGTATATTAAATGAATGTATAACTCAACTTCTTAAAACATTTATTTAAATTATTTACGGTAAACTGTGAAAGTTTGACCTATCAAAATTTCAATCAGCTTTAATAATGCAGCCTGTTACGATATGAATATTGATTATTTAAAAATACTTTTATAGCTTAGATAAAGCAATTCCTCTTTTATTCTTCCTCAATGACCCCAGAGACCGGCAAATCGCACTAAAGCTGCGAAATTTTTTTAAAAATACAAAAATAATATTACAGCAGAACATTATAATTTGCTTTCTTCAAAATTAACTTTCTAAATTTAGCAAATTGCTCATTTTATACTTCGGGTGCTCGGGTTCTTGGTAACTAAGTTTAAAAGCATAAATATCCAAAAATAACTCAAAATTGTGTAATTTTAGCTGCAAATTATTTTTTAACCAAAAAGTAAAATATAACTCAAAAGAAAAAAGGTGTTAAAATATTGGATATAATATGAAGGACCATTAAAATAAGTATCAAGAATAAAACACAAACTTGAATGAAAAATGTGAAAAACTAACTGAAAAGGGCGTCATCTAAACATAGAAGGACATTAATATTTTTGGAATTTTTATTTAATTAAGATAATGTGATTACACAGCAGTTCCAGTATATTTTTAATGTTTGTGGTAAGTAAAAGCTACGTGTGACTACATGTCAATAGTGACTGGAGCAACTAACAAAAAGCAATATAGAAACATATTACTTCAAAAGCCACTAAAACAGCACAGTGGGTGTTTAGCTGCATCCCGTAGGAAAACCACTAAAAGATAAATGTATTCTAAACACACATATGGCTCAAGTTACAATGACGTAATCAACTTGCAAATAAATTGTCCAAAAATAAGCTAATAAAAAAATATTAACAAAACAAAAGGACCACATAATAAATTTGCAAATATACAAGATATTATGAATAATTTTTGTGTACTCGGGCCACCAACAGCGGCACCCACTATGACATTAAAATGTTTTAAGTGTTTGCTTAAGTGCTACTTAAAATAAAGTTGAATATTTATGGCTTTGCAAGCAGACACAATAGCAGAAAAAAGTCAGGAGCAGCAGCAAATGCCAATACTTTAACGAGCTACGCTGTGTTTACAATGGAAATGTCAATAGAGGTAACTTTTTTAATTAATTTCCAAATATCAGCAACAAACGACATGACACATTACACATTACAAGAAACAATAGGCATTCTCCTACTGGAGCTGCTGAAGCTGAAGTCAATTGCTGCTACAGTGACAAATCAATTTAAGTGAAATTTGAAAAATTACTTTGCACTTTGCACTTTACGACAGCACACAACTATTTTAACCTTCACATATAACATTTTTCACGTAACAGAAGTTTTCATTAGCAACATTAAAAAGGTGCACTATAAAAAGGTTTCAAGATATTAAAATCAGAATAAATTACTTAACTTTAAAAAGGACATTTTTAGTAAAACATTTAATAAGTATCTATTCAATACTTTTATTTTTTTTTTTGCTTCTTAATTAAAATAGCAACCATGTAGCTACTCTTGCGTACTCCTAAACTAAGTCAATCAGTAAAATTATACCCATTACGAATAATAAACGAGTACAATCAATTTTTTCACAGCTGAGATCAAATATCATATAGAAGAAAGAAGAAAAGAAAGTGCAATAAAAAAAGAAAAAGAAAAATGAAAAAAAATGAAACCGAAAAAGAAAATAAAATAAAACCGACAAAAAAAATAAAATAAAACCGAAAAAGAAAATAAAATAAAACCGAAAAAGAAAATAAAATAAAACCGAAAAAGAAAATAAAATAAAATGAAAAAAAAATATAAACGGAAAGAAAGATGGAAAGAAATATGGAAATTAAAATAGAAAAAACAATAAAAGTAACAATTAAAGAAAAAAAAATAAAACCGAAAAAAAAACAAACTAAAATTAAAAAAAAACTAAAATTAAATAAAATTAAATTAAAAAAAGAAAAAATATAATTAAAAAAAAAAATATATAAACGGATAAAAGTAAGAGAGAAAATGGAAAGAAATATAGAAATGTAGTTTTAAAAAAACATGGAAATTAAGATAGAAAAAACAATAAAACTAATGATTAAAGAAAATAAGAGAAAGAAACTACAGAATAAAAAGAAATAAAAAAAAAATAATTAAAAAGCACAGAATACGAAATCAAAAAAAAAAAAGACGAAAAAACAAGGATAAACTTGAAACAGAAAAAGAAAGAAAAAAATTTATAAGGATGAAAAAAAGTATGAAAATAAATATGGAAAGAAACATGAAAATTAAGATAGAAAAAACAATAAAAATAAAGATTATAGAAAATAAAAGAAAAAAACTATAGAAAGAATATACAAAGAATTAAAAAAAAATAACTAAAAAGAAAATTATAAAGATTCAAAAAGAAAACAACAAAAATAAATTTGAAACAATAAAAAAAATAAAAAGTCCTATAAAGATGGAAAAAAATATAGAAATAAGGACGAAAAGATATATCGACAAAATGATAAAAGAAGTATAGGAATAAAAAAAAAGATGAAAAGAAATATGAAAAGTAAAACAAGAACAATGAGAGGAAAAACAAAAAGAACAAGAATAATAAAAATAATAAAAATGCAAAAACGATAGCAAAAAATAAAATGAACAAAAAGACAATACAAAAACTAATTAATGAAGAACAGAAAGACAAGAAATTAATGAAGCTTTGGAAAAAGTAAAATAATAAAAGTAAGGAGAAGAATAATAACAACTACGAAGAGTACAATAAAAAGAGAGGACCAAAAATCAACAAGAGCAACAACAGCACATAAAAACATGAAGGTGAGAAGACAAAAGAAAATAAAAGAAAACAGAAAAGAAAAAAATATCAAAAGAAAGAATGCCGAAAAGAATGAAAGAGCAAGTGAAGTCAGAAATGGAAGAAAAAGTGAGAGAAGTGAAAAAACCATAAACAAGAAACAAAAGAAGCAAAATACTGTATATATAGAAAATATAATATAAATATAACTTAATTAAAAATTATAAATCAGAAGAATTTAATTAAACATCACAAGTGGACTTGACTTACTGTTGTATTATTCTTACAATAAACTCAAGAATATATTTGAGAAAAATATAGTTCATATAGCTCAGTTAAAAACTGAGAGTTCACCTCTACAAAATTACTATCATCTATTAGAGTTATATAACCTTAATCAGAAATTTATAGTTAATTATAAAAAAAAAAGATTCTACCCAACTGAAGCAAGAATACCATAAGGATTAAATTTTGAGAATACTTTTACATTAGGACTACAATAAATATTAAAAATTTTATTAAAAGAGGAACTTAATAACTTACCTTGCTTACGAGCATATCATCTGCCTCAAAATGTCGACCAAACATTTTTGGAGACTCTCCGGGAATTGGATCCAGTTTTATACAAATTTCTTGACCTTTACGAGCAGTATCTATTTGTTTATGATTCGATTCAATAGAGGTGACAATACCAATTTCCACAAACTGTAAGTAAAAACAACACGTAATTATTATATTATACATAAGAATAAGAATATTTTTATATGTAAGTGCATACATTTAAATTAATTTTTTTATAATTTTTTAAAGAAGTTAAATAAAATAAAAAGATGTTCTGGCAGGAACTATTTGTACCTTCATATACTAATTAGTTGAACAAAACAGTAATGAAAAAATGTCTTAGTTATGAATTAACTTATATTTAAACAACAAGAATTGCTTTAATATAAAGTAGAGAAATAAACGTTATTGAAGCAGTTAAAAAAGATTTAACTAAATCATTAAAATTATAATTTTTTAATTGTTTCCTTGAACAGTTCTAACAAAACTTCGTTCATTTCTGCAGTTTACAATTAATGGTCCACGTGTAATATTATTCCTATTTACCCTTGTAAAAACAAATGATATTAAAGTACTTAATAGGTTGCCTCAATAGAAAACTGAAACTTGATGATCACTCTCTTTCGATAAAATTTACACCGTATAAGGCACTCTGATGATGTACTGCATACTAAAAACAATTCACAACACCATATTTGATCTTCTATGAGATGTACTACAACTAAAAAAAAATCACAAAAGTTTATTCGATACTCTATGAGATCGAATATAAGTTGGTAATAACAGTTATATCCAATTAAATCATGAGATATATGAACTTTGGCGGAACATTGTTATTGTTCCAAGTTTGGCTAATTAGAACCCAAAGAGAAACGAATATAGGATAAAGTACAAAAAAATACAAGAAGAAGACAGTCATATAAAGAATAACGCGAAGGTAACATTAATAGAAAGAAAGCAAGAAGGATAGACCAAAACAAAGAGCAGAAAAAGCACAAATATAAAAATAAAAACAATCACAAAAACCCCAAAAAGAAAAGCAAACAAAAACAAGAAGAAAAAAAATAGTCGAAGATATGAGAGAAAACGAACAATACAGGAAGAAAAGCAACGAAAGGAAAGCACTAAGTACAGTAACAAGAATAAGAGTAGCAGTAACAATAAGAACACGAACAACAAGAATATCTAGGTCAGAACAAAAAGACCTAGAAGAGGAAAAAGGAAAAAAGGAAAAAAGAAAAAACAAAAAGAACCAGAAGAGAAAAAAAGGAAAAATAACAAGAACTAGAAGAACAAAACACAAAGAACAACGAGAAAACTATTAAGAATAAGAACAGGAAAAAAGGAATAATAAAGAGTACTAGGAAAGAAAAAACGTTAGAAAACTAAGAACTAGAAGAGAAACAAAAAGGAAAAATAACAAATACAGAAATAGAAATGCAAGGAATAACAAAAAAGAATGAAGAATAACAAAAACCAGAAGCGGAAAAAGGAAGAATAACATCAACTAAAACAAGAAAAAGGAACAAGGACTAGAAGAGAAAAAAGTTAGAAAACCAAGTACTAGAAGAGAAAAAAAGAATAGTAACAACATCTACAAAAGGATCAAGAAGGACTAGAAGAGAAAAAAGGAAGAATAAACAGAACTGTAAGGGAATAAAAAAGAAAAATAGCAAGATCAAGAATACGAAAAAAAGAAAAAATAATAAGACTAAAATAATAAGACCTATAAAGAGAAAAAAGGAAGATAACAATAACTGAAAGAAAACAAAAAACAGAATAAAAAAAACTTAGAGAAAGAAAAAGGAACAATAGCAAGTTAAGGAAAAAATATAAAATAAGAACTATAAGAGAAAATAAAGAAAATTAAAGATCTGGAAGGGAAGAAAAATAAGAATAACAAAAACAGAAAAAAGGTAGTACAATAAGCAGAAAAAAGGGAAGACAAAGAAGAATAATAACAAGAAAAGAAGAAAGATAATAAAAATAACAAGGTAAAAAAAAGTACGAAAAAAAAGAATAGAACTAGAGTAATTAGGTCTTATACCAACTTAAATAAATTTTATAAAATATTTAAGTATTTACAAACTCTACAGTAAATTTCAATTTCCTAGGAATATTTAATAATAATTTAGTGCGCAATAGTACATTTTTACTATAAACCTAATACCAACCTATGTTAATACTCTAATAAAACAGTCTTTAATATTTTTGATGAATTAAAGGCATTTAATGAAAGATAATTTCTCACGTATTTTGTTTTGTTTTTTTATTATTATTATTATTGTAAAATAAGACCATAGAAAACGCTTAAGTTATGCTTACTTTTTATAGTTTTCAAATCCATTATTTGGCACAACGTGACCGGTAAATACACATATACGCGTACTATAAGAAGCTGGTTGGGTTGGGTTCCCAAAGAAATTTAACATATAAAAAAAATTATAATAAATTACCGAAAAAAAAGAAATAATTATATGAGTATGTGAAAACTAAGAAGTAAAGAATTTGCAAATAAATTTGGATGCGTGCTCGCTGTGCCATATCAGTAAACCCGATAACATTACCCACTCTCACTGTTGGGGGAAACAATAATTGTTGCGCATTTAATAAACCTTAAAACATACAAATTATATTCTAAATAGACGACAGCAACAATAGCAGTAACAACAACCACAGCAACAGCAACAAATATACCAACGACATAGTAGCGGTTTCTGATGACAACACTTCCGGGATTTGTTTGCTGAATTTGTGATAAGCTTGGAATGGTCGATTTGGTTAGGTGGCGATTCTACAAATGGCTTTGTTGATGTGCAATTGGTGTGGTAACCGTACTCATTCTCTTTACCGTAGATTTGCTGTGTAAGATTTTCAAGTACGAGTACATAACTACACCGCATATGCCAACACAAAATATAACATATAATATATAATATTATTTTACTTTTTTGTTTGCCATACTTCGGCAATACTAATTTCGTATTCAAAACTGGGCTGGCACATTTTGTCAAACAGAATAAAAAAATAATAATCGTACAATAAATTATTTTATAAAATATTAAAGAAATGTATATTAGTCCCCAGATATGAGAATTAAACAATAATTTCATTGAAAACCTATTTAAAAATCACCAAGTCAATGAGAATTGCTCGACATTTATTTAATGGCGCGCATGCGTCTTTTGGAATATAAATTTATATAATTATATATTATATACTATATATAACTAGATACCTTTGTTTTTATTTTTATTTAATTTTATATGTGCTTTTATTTGAAAGTAGTAATTTATTTTAAATTTAAATATCATATAAAGAAATATATACATATGTGTATTTTTTATGGGATTAATATATTTGCTATTGCTTATACGAAATTTAAAAACAATTTTATTAAGAAAAACTGTATATCAATTATTAAAAAAAATATATAAAAAATATGTGAGCGACAGGAAATTGTCTAA
>NC_051846.1:27505308-27511260 GCF_002237135.1 Teleopsis dalmanni
CGAAAAGTTTTCGGAATTTCTCATTTAAAATTCGCGCGCTGTATATTTTTCGATATTTTAAGTTTATGTAGTTTGGCAGCACTGTCCTTAATTACTATGCCAAAAATGAGCGCGATCTGTCAGCCAGTTCGTTTACGGCAGCTGTTGAAACCAGTTCACCTCAGTAGTGCGTTGCGAAAAAAACAATGGAAAAAAATATTGATCAAAGAGTTTGCATCAAATTTTGTGTTTCGAACGAAATTTCGTGTGCAGAATCGTTGCGAATGCTACAAAAGGCTTATGGGGAATCAGTTTTATCGAAAACTCAAGTTTATGAGTGGTACAAAGCCTTTCAGGACGGTCGTACGACCGTCGAAGACATGCCGCGTTCTGGACGACCTTCGACCTCTACCACCGACGAAAACATTGAAAAGGCAAAGGAAATCGTGTTCAAAAATCCTCATGTGAGTGTTAGAGAGATAGCACGAGAGCTAGGCATCGGTCGTGAGATGGCTCGTTTGATTTTGGTGGACAATTTGTGTATGCGACGTGTCAACGCTCGGCTTTTTCCGATTCACCTCAATTTGTTCCAAAAACACCATCGTGGACAGGTCTCGTTAGACATGCTTGATCGTGCCAATTCCGATCCAACTTTCATGGAACGCATCATAACGGGTGACGAGACATGGGTCTACGAGTACGACATGCAAACAAGCCAACAATCATCGGAATGGAGAGGAAAAGACGAGCCGAAACCGAAAAAACCACGCCAAAGTCGCTCGAAAATCAAGGCAATGCTGATTGTTTTCTTCGATATTCGTGGTGTGGTGCATCATGAATTCGTCCCTGAAGGACAAACAGTCAATAAAGACTATTATTTGACTGTTTTAAGACGTTTGCGTGAAAATATCCGACCGTAAACGGCCTCAATTGTGGAGGATAAGTCATGGATTTTTCATGACGATAATGCTCCTCGACCGAGCCAACATTATCAACGGATTTTAAGCCAACATTCAATAAATACCATCGAACGCCACCGTAATTCACCTGATCTTGCACCGTGTGACTTTTTCCTGTTCCCAAACTCAATTACCACTCAGAGGAAGCGTTTTGATCCATAGAAGAACTAAAAACAGAATTCGCAGAGGGAACTCAAAGCCATACCGGAAAGCGCCTATAAAAAATGTTTTGATGATTGGAAGAAACGTTGACATTTGTGTATCGCTTCTAATGGAGCATATTTTGAAGGAGATAAAATAAATATTGATGAAGATTAAGAATTTTGCGTTTTATTTAAAATTTCCGGAAACTTTTCGGTCACAATGTATTTTATTTACATTTATTATGTTATATTAGTCAGTTTAACTACAGCTTTGTGTGTTAATTTCTTGAGAACTTCTGAAGCGATGAGATCAAAGCCTGGTGATTTTTTGTTTTTTAATTCGCCTTATATATTTTTCACTTCTTGTGGTGTAACTTGGAGCGTTTGTTCTTTATTAGGCAAATCAGAGTTTTGATGCGTGGTTACATTATCAAATGGATTAGTATTATACGTTAAAAAATTTTTATTAGAGTTTTAGTGAACACGTTCGCTATCTCAGTTGCACCGGGAGGTTTAACTGGTAGGATATGCTGGATTGACCGTTTTACCGCTTTGTACATTTCCATAGCGAATATCCGGAACTCTAGTCTGTGCTCAGAATGGCATCGTACGAATTGATGGAGTCTTGTTTGAATTCTTTTAAATATCTCTTTAGATTTTGGCTTGCATTATTAAAATTACGTTTATCAGAGGGTGATCGGGTTTGGTGCCATTTTTTTTCTCAACCTACGTTTTTTTGCTATAAGTTACTGCAATTCACATGAATACTTTAAATCTACCAGCTTTCTTTTTCTCTAAGTAGTGCTTTGCCAAGCTACTTTCTGTATAGTTTTGGTGAATTTAAGCGCTTTGATTTCTATGTCTTCGGTAGTACAAATATTTACCTCAGACTCAATATGTTCGTCCAGTTTTATACAAAAAAAAAATCGGTGTTGTTGCTAGTGTTGTTGCTTCTTTTCTAATGATATCATCAGAAAAAGTTAAATAGACTGGAGAGTGGTCCGAGCTTAGATCTATTTCTTCTTCGATATGTAAGTACTTAGTTAAGATTTTGTTAATTAGGAAGAAATCTAGTAGGTGTGATGATTTGTTGCAATCAGTTGGCCAATATGTTGGTTTCATTGTTGCACTTCCACTCCTCGCATTATACAAAGGTTGCATTACATAAATTTGTTATTGCATAACAACCAATTATGGGTTCTTCACAGCTTAAAGCCATTGTGGCTTTTTTACCATAATTCTCTATCGCCATATATTCAAAGTACGATAGCTTTTAAGGAAAAAGATATGTCTTTTGGATTACATAGACGGGAATGATGGTAATAAAGAAATTACCATGATAATATTTTTGTTATACACTCATATATTTAATATCATATGAAATTTAAAAAAACACTGGTATCCACTTTGAACCCACTTAACTAACAAATATTATGGCAAAAATAATATTATTATAGGATTCTAGGATTCAGTGCCAAATTTATTACAGTATGGTGGAACGGCTTTTACAAATAAATGATATAGTAAAGAGTAGTAATAACTACAGCGACGCAAGTCATATTAGTACAAGCAAAAGAGATCAACTTTGTTGTTTTCATCTTTCGTTTTTTGTAATTAACAACTATATAAATGTACGGCTGACAAGCCGTAGGGATGAATTGAAATTTTTTAAGGTGGCAACTTTCAAATGATTAGTGACGTCAATTATATAGTTACAGCTGTGTTAATGAAGCTACGTTTTTATATTCAAAACAGATTCAAAGCAATTTAGTTTAATTTATATTTACTTTCTGACACAGAAAAAAACCGTGATAGCAAAGTTGTTTGGTAAATGCTTTCTAGAATGATCCGTTGAGACAAATGATAGGGAAATGGTTGCTGACCTTGAATGCGGTCATACAAACACCGATGATACCAAACACGTTGGTCATCTAAAAGAGGTGGTGATCACGGAAAACATCAAAAAACCTAAAGCGAAATTGAAGGAGATAGCTGAAGCTTTGGAGATTTTAAAGAAACATATCGGCTTCATTTTGCATGAATATTTGTCTATGAGAAAGTTGACTCCCAGCGATTGCTACCTACTCGCAGACCTCAAAAAAACGCTTCAACGAAAGAGATTTGGGTCATCACTGAAATTAAGTCATATTTTAATGGCAAAAAGGGATCATTCTACAAGAGAGGTGTCGAAATGTTAGGAATACGCTGATAAGATTTCGTTATTTTTGAAGGCGACTACGTTGAAGAGTATAGTCGTTATTAGTCGTATATAGTTCATAGTTATTTTATTGGTTATCCTACCTGTATATATCACCTTATATACATATATCACCTTATAAATATATATCACCTTATATATATATATCACCTTATATATATATATCACCTTATATATATATATATCACCTTATATATGTATATATCACCTTATATATATATATCACCTTATATATATATATCACCTTATATATATATCACCTTATATATATATATCACCTTATATATATATATCACCTTATATATATATCACCTTATATATATATATCACCTTATATATGTATATATCACCTTATATATATATATCACCTTATATATATATATCACCTTATATATATATCACCTTATATATATATATCACCTTATATATATATATCACCTTATATATATATATCACCTTATATATATATATATCACCTTATATATATATATCACCTTATATATATATCACCTTATGTATATATATCACCTTATATATATATCACCTTATATATATGTTATATATAACCTTATATATGTAAATAACCTTAAAAGATAACGTATATATTACCTTATCTGTTATGGTAAATATTTGCAAAACCATTGTTAGAACAATAATCATAAATACGGCAGTATCGCATCTATTGACACCAAACGAAATGTACGTTATAAATATACATAGTTGCAGATTTGGTGGATTAGATTAAATTTTAAACGGATTGGGAACTTGTTACCACGTCACTGCATCCTTTAAGAATTGTGACATATTCACTTCAGTAGTTAGTAGCAGTTAAAAACGCCATTAAGTCATTTGGAGAGATGTTGCCTAATTCCGTTATAAGTGGAAAAGTACCGAAGTCTGTGTCTGGCGAGACTATCACAGTGACACAGAATGTGTTCTGCTGTTTCCTCTTCTTTGCAACAACGCCTAGGTTTGATCGATGATTTTTAACTCCACAATGCCCACTAAAAAACCCTGTGACAAGTCGGATGCCATTTCTGTTCAGCATTAGAAGCTCCGTAGTTCTGGCTTTTGATCGATATGGCATGAATTCTTTAGATTGTCTGCAATATAATGGACAATTGCATTATCTCAATCAGTTTGAGCAGCTTTTTCCAGCCACTTATTAATTTTAGATTTGAAAAAGCTCCATGAAGGATTGCAGAATGGTTGTGTGGCCCTATACGAGAGCTGTTATATATATTTTTGGACTAGGCAACACTAAGTGTTACCAGGTGCAATCTGATGTTTCCATTGGAAAGGTTCACATTTTTTAGCATAATATCACTCAGAACGTGATGTTATTTAATTGTGAATCTGCTGTTGTGCCAGAGAACATTGATGTCGTGCGTGAACTGATAATGCAAAATCGTCATGTGACATACCGTGAGATAGAGGCATCCTTGGGCATTTCTCCCACCAGCATATATTCGATATTGCATGAACACCTGGCCGGAAAAAAGTTTTGTTCTCGTTGGATCCCGCACAATTTGACAATCGCTCAAAAAAAGGCTCGTATTGATTGGTGCAAAAAAAGGACGTTTATAAGATCGTCAAAGGTGACAGAATTATGGAAAGGGGTCTTCAAAGACGAGCAAGTGCTTCGTGGAAGAAGCACTTCGAATCAAATGGTCGCCTGTTTCTTCGGCAAAACTGGTCATGTGGCGACTGTTCCTCTTGAGCAACGAAGGACGGTTACTTCTGAGTGGTACACAACAATTTGTTTGCCTGAAGTTTTCGGAGAAACCCGAAAAGCGAATAAGGAAGACGAATCATTGTCCACCATGACAACGCGAGCTCTCACACATCGGCTCAAACCAGCGTCTTTTTGACCGGCCAAAACGTCGAATTGATCTGCCGTACAGCCCTGACTTGGCACCCAATGACTTCTTTTTATTCCCGCACATCAAGAAAAAAATGCGTGGTCAACGATTTTCGTTGCCAGAAGATGCGGTTGAAGCGTTCAAAAACCATGTTTTGGAGGTGTCTCAATCGGATGGAAAAGGTGCTTCGACAATTAATTTGAGCGCATGCAAAAGTGGAGAATACTTTGAAAAACAATAAAATAATTTTTGATGATAAATATTCGCAATTTCATTATTAGGCCAGAAATATATATAGCAGCCCTCGTATAATATGATGTTTTATATAATATGAGGCCCTTTTCTGGCTAGTTCGTCTGCTTTTTCGTTTCCCTCAAATCCGCTGTGCTTGGGATCCATATTAGGTGACCCTGTTTCTTTCAGCAAGGTCTTTGAGAAGTAGATGGCATTAACACACTAGTTTTGAGGTCACTCGAGGTGAGCAAAGTGCTATGACTACTGATTTACGGTCAGAGAAAATATATATGTTTTTTCCCGTGACGGATTTCCTTTTATATTCCCTTAGATGTAGTTCAATTGCGTGTACTTCGGCCAGAAAATTGTTATATATGAGACTTTTTTTCGTTGTGAAATTGATATTCAATACATATGAATTTACTCATATTAATCAACTTTTTATAATCTTCAACAAAATAAAAAATTTTAAATATTTAACTTTTATAAATTTTTTTATCTCGGAGGATTGACCCCTTTTTTAGGATTTTTAACAAAATGATGAGTTATTCACTATA
>NC_051846.1:27511360-27587576 GCF_002237135.1 Teleopsis dalmanni
GTTTCAAACCAATCATCAAATAAAATAACTCTTTTAACAAACAATACCAAACAGGAATCTAATTATGTCTTATTAGGGACGGCCAGAATAAGATTGCTGGCATCAAATGGAAGACAAATTGAATGCAGAGCAGTATTGGACTCTGGCTCTCAAATCAATCTCATAACAAACCGCCTGTCACAAAAATTGGGCTGCAAGCCTAGGCCAACGCTTATGAGTATGGAAGGCGTAGGAGCAAATGAATCAAAAATACGTCATCAAACAATAATTCGAGTACAATCAACGTTGAACGAATTTGTAGCAGAGATGGATGCACATATCATACCAAAAATCGTTTCAGATCAGCCAATACAGTATTTGAATATCGAATCCTGGGATATTCCAAAGGAATTAACTCTCGCTGATCCAGATTTTAACAAACCTGGCCGAATAGATTGCCTGTTAGGAGCAGAGATCTTTTTCAAGTTACTTATTGAAGGTCAAATAAAACTAGCAGGTAGTCTTCCAACACTTCAGAATTCTATTTTTGGATGGGTTTTAGCTGGCAATGTTGAAACTTTAAATTCAAGCACGGCAACTTGTGGCATATGCACTACTAAGGAACTAGAAGAATCTATATTGAAATTCTGGGAATCAGAAGAAATTCCAGATTCAACTTCGGAACTCACAGAAGACGAATTGCGTTGTGAGTCACAAATTTTTTGCAACACACTTTTCGAGGAAGTGATAGCAGATTTGTTGTAAAACTCCCACTAAAGAATCATCCATCAGTGTTACCAGATACAAAAGGAATCGCTTACGAGAGGTTCAAGACAATCGAGCGCCGTTTCATTCAAAATCCTGATCTAAAGAATCAATATGTTTCATTTATGAGGGAATATGAAGCATTGGGACACATGACAAAATTCAGCGGTAGCGAAATAATATCTCCCCAATATTTCATCCCTCACCACTGTGTGCTACGTCCAGACAGCTCAACATCAAAACTGCGAGTTGTATTTGACGCATCAGTACACAAATTATCAGAGCCATCACTAAATGACATAATGTTTAATGGTCCAAAAGTTCAAGACGAACTGTTTTCGATTTTGCTCAGATTTAGAATGCACAAATATGTTTTAAAAACTGATGTGGAAAAAATGTACCGTCAAATATGGGTTAACAAAGATGATCGAAATCTGCAACTCATAATGTGGCGAGAAAATCCCACAGAACCACTTAATTATTATCAGTTGAACACAGTTACTTATGGCACAAGAGCAGCACCATATTTAGCAACACGCTGTCTAACAAAATTGGCGGATGAATATCAAGGAAATTATTTATATGGCGCCACATCTTTAAAAAGGGATTTTTATGTTGACGACGGTCTAATAGGAGCTGATACCATCAACGAAGCGTTACTAATTCAACAACAATTAATAACAATTCTAGACAAGGCTGGAATGAAACTAAAAAAATGGTGTGCAAACAACCCAAAACTTTTACATGGAATCGCTACAGAAGATCAAGAAGTAAATCTCAATTTTGATTCCAAGGAAACCCAATTCACAAAGACGCTGGGTCTTTTATGGTTACCAAAGTCAGATTCATTTCGTATCAAGGTTAACATTCGAGACCATAGTCACACAACAAAACGATCCATGAGCTCCGATTTGGCACACATATATGACCCTTTGGGTCTTATTGGTCCAATCTTGGTCACCGGTAAAATCTTGTTGCAAGGAGCATGGCAGCTAAAACTAGATTGGGATGATGATCTTCCGTCAGAAATACGTAAACAATGGACATCGTATAGAGAAGATCTGGCCTTGTTGGACAATGCAACAGTTGTGAGGCACGTATTCAGCAGTCAAGGCTACAGCCATGTTGAGCTGCACGCTTTTTGTGACGCCTCAGAAAAGGCTTATGGTGCAGCAGTATACATTAGAACAGTACAAAAGGATAAAACGATAAAACTTAATCTACTATGCTCCAGATCTCGTGTAGCACCCATAAAATCTCAAACAATTCCACGACTAGAATTGTGTGCAGCGTTGCTAGCAGCAGAACTCATGGCAAGAGTTAAACTTGATTTAGGCTATCAAGACAAAGCAACTTACTTTTGGACAGATTCACAAATTGTGCTTTCCTGGATAAACAATCATCCAGGCAAATTACCCGTTTACGTCGCCCACCGAATTGTAAAAATCCTTCGGTTAACAATTCCAGAACAATGGCGTCACGTCCCGTCAAAACAAAATCTGGCAGATATTCTGTCAAGAGGGCTTAAACCGCGGGAATTTTCATCTTGCTACATGTGGTTATATGGTCCACTATTTTTATATCAGCCAAAGCCGCTGTGGCCAGCTCCCTTCAAAAGGGAATTAATTGTTGAAGATAACACGGTGGTGCTTGCTTTATCAACACAACAACCTACTAATGAGCATGCATGGGTCTACTCGATTTATTCAAGAAATTTATTTACACATGTCCAAAAGGTTGTTGGATATGTACTTCGTTTCACAAAAAACGCACGGAAACCAAAAGAATCAAGACCAGAGACCATGCAGCTTTCACCGATGGAGCTCGACGTAGCACTTAAGATAATAATACGTCAAATCCAGGCCTCCGATTTTTCTGATCTAAGGAAAATGCTAGTTAAGGACGAATTTGTGCCAAAAACTCATAACCTCAGTTCACTAACTCCGTTCGTAGATGAAGAAGGGGTAATACGTGTTGGCGGACGGCTAAGCTCTTCAACACTGCAATTTGATGCCATTCATCAAATGATTTTACCAAGCAACGATCCACTAGTAAAGTTGTTGGTAGAAAAAATACATAAAGACAATTATCATTGTGGCGCCCAAGCATTGCTGGCACAAGTGAGGCAGCGTTTTTGGCCCCTCAAAGGAAAAAGCTTGATGAGAGCTGTAATACAACAATGTTTAAGATGCAGAAGAGCAAGGCCAATTGTGTACCATCAAATCATGGGACATTTGCCTGGACACCGTGTGCAACCAGCTCGACCATTTCTCAGCACTGGAGTTGATTATTGTGGCCCAATATGGGTTCATTACAAAACAAGAGGCAAGCGTCCACAAAAGGCGTATATCGCTGTCTTTTGCTGTTTTGCAACCAAGGCCGTACACTTAGAACTTGTGACTGATCTGACCACAGATGCATTCATTGGAGCATTAAAACGCTTCATAGCAAGACGAGGACGCTGTAAAACGTTATACTGCGACAATGCGACCAATTTCGTTGGAGCGAAAAACAAGTTGCAGGAACTTACTGACGTCATCTACGCTGATCGAGCGAAGGAATCAATTGCAGGAATGTGCAGTACGAAAGGCATAGAATTTCACTTCATTCCACCAAGGTCACCACACTTCGGCGGGCTATGGGAGGCAGCAGTAAAATCTGCCAAATATTTGCTGGTCAAAAATGTTTCAACAGCATCACTTACATATGAAGAGCTTGAAACTGTCGTTATTGAAGTTGAAGCAGTGTTGAACTCGCGACCCCTTATTCCTAGCTCATCAGATGCAAACGATTTGAACGCAATAACTCCAGGTCATTTTTTAATAGGTGAAGAAATCACTTCAAGCGTTGATGTGCATGCACGTGACTCTAAAGAAAAATTACTTAAACGCTGGCAACTGGTATCAGAGCTAAAACACAGTTTTTGGCAGCGCTGGACTAAGGAGTATCTAAGCGAATTGCAACAGCGCCACAAGTGGAAGGGTCCCATCACCAACATACAGACCAATACGATGGTAATCCTTAAAGAAGACAATGTCCCAGTTCTGCAATGGCCTTTAGGACGCATCATCAAAGTTTACAAAGGCGAAGATGGTTTAGTGAGAGTTTGTGACATTCAAACAAAAAAGGGAGTATTTAAAAGACCGGTGCATAGATTAGCTCCATTATTTCCTGAAGACGATAAATTAGAAGATCCAACCTTTGGAAAAATGACTGAAAGAAAAATCGAATCAGAACAGACTCAAGAAACTCCAACGTCACCTCCCGTGTCGCTTATCGTAAAAATTCCATTAAATCGCATCAGAAAGCCTGAATCATTAGTCAATGGGTTAACTCCGACAAAACGATCATGTCTGAATTCCGGGTTGCTGCTCACCATTATTACTCTACTCATTTTGCCACTTGCACTATGTAGTCCCGTCAATATAACAACCTTCAACAACAAACCTGGCATTTATTTTGAGCAGCTTAAACCAGTCAAAATCATGTCTGCTGATTGGAAAATGATTGTATATTTTGACCTTTCCCCATACCAACAACAAATGAGCATTTTAGCTGATGGAACAAAAAGGTTGAACAATTTATGCGACAAGGCATTGGATAACACTGCTTGCAAGGTATTACTCAACTATTTTGACCGTATAACGGAGGAACTGCAAATGGAACTTAATCTTCTTTCTGTTAGAAAAAGAATAACAAGAGGAGCTATAGACATTGTCGGAAATTTTGCAAATTCATTGTTTGGTGTCCTCGACTCAAACTACGCGGCACAAATGTCAAGCACAATAAATGGTCTTAAAAGGAACGACAATCACCTGGAACAACTCGTTAAAAACCAAACGTCACTTGTTGATTCAACTATCAATATCTTTAAGAAGAACCAATTAAACATGCATGACAAATTTGAAGAAATTGAAAAGCGCATCAATAACTTGTTGTATACAGATGAGTCAATAAACGACATACACGTAACACAAAACATGCTTATGTTGTCAATGCAAATGCTCATGATGGTATCCAACCTGCAAAGAGTTCACTCATCAATTATGGACGTACTAATCGACAGTCATCACGATAAAATAAATCCTCTTCTGCTGACTCCACAACAGCTTAGTGAGCAAATAATGATGATTAGGGCACATCTTCCATCACACCTACAGTTACCTATCCACCACAATAACTTACTCGAAGTATATAGGCTCATGAAGATCAACGGAATCCTGGCAAAGGGCCATGTCATTTTTTGCATCGACTTACCTCTCACGGATCCAAGAGAATTTCAACTGTTATATCTTGTTCCAATTGTGGCAGCTATAAATAACACACTTTTATCAGTGAAACTTTCAACAGAATTTCTAGCCATCAGTCCGCATCATGATGAATTTCGACCAATGACACAGCATCAAGTGGACGCATGCATATCGATAAGTGACGAAGAGTTATTATGTCCAAACATACAAGCAACATTTCATGAATCGGCAAACGTCAATAATTGTGAAATTGACTTATTTAACAATCAAGCTAAACCAAGATGCGATATGTATCAGCTCAAGGACACAACTGTATGGTATCAACTAAATCATCCGAATCAATGGATTTACGCAACCATAAATAACATCAAAATGAATGCAGTATGCAACAAGAAAGCATTTCAATTAACTTTAGTGGGCAGTGGTTTGATTAAATTAGAACCTGAATGCATCATCAAAAATGAACACATTACGATTCAAGGTCATCAAAAAATGGTTACTTCAATGCAGGCATCGATCACCAGATTGAACCTATCTGTAGGATGGACAAAACAATATGCGAGCAATAACATCAGCGTCAAACCATTGTCACCCACAATCCATGAGCTTGAACTTATTCAACGAAAATTAGGCCACATCCAGAGTTCCAGTTTTCCAACTGATGCTATTAGTCCAGGGACACATAGTCTAATAACCAGCTACGTTGCATTAGCAATGTTTCTATGTGTCGCTAGTGCACTATTATATATATGGCGAAGGCAAAAAATCACCTATCAAACACCTCCAATACCGATGCCACGACATCAGCAGATGACCGAGGATACAGCATGTTGACTTGCAGCTTCCAATAATTAGAATTGATGTTGTCAATTCAAGGCGGGCAGCATGTTCACACATTATTATTATTGTAAAATATTATTATTATTACTATTGTTATTATTGTACAATATTTGTAAAATTTGAACATATATGCTGATGTTAGCAATATCCAAATTTTGACTTTCCTTTGCATTATTTAATTTGGTAAAATGCAGTGGCACTGAACTTGAATATTTGCATTATATTTTTTGTTAAGTGCAGTGGCACTGAACTTTGAATATGTAACATATATCAAGGCCAGTGCATTGGCATTAATTCTTGGTTGCTAGACACAACAAAGAATTTGGTTGCATAATATATGCTGAGCTTGCACTTTAGGCAAGAAGACGGTAAAGGAAAAGAATAAAATTTAGATATTGTTATTGTAATAATTTGTAATAATTTAGTATTTAAGGAAAAATTTAATTTAATAAAATTCAGATTGAAACCAATATTCGATCTATCATTTTCATTTTCCAGAGTTTCAGTTCAAGTGCTGAAAACTCAACCTTCAATTAAAGAGTTACAGTTTAAGTGCTGTGAACTCAATATCTTAGATGTTAATACATTCTAATCACTCAACTTAAACTAATTTGACTTTAAATCTTTTTATCTATAAGATATAATATTTAAAATATACTTAATCTTAAAATTATTAAATAGTTTCCGCATTCACAGTTCATAATAACATAAAAAACGTTACATGACATTGCATAAAAACTGAAATACATAATTGATATCTACAATTAAAGTCATCGCAAGACTCATTTAGTATAAATTTTTAATGGAAAATTTATAATAAATCGTAACTCTTAAAGTCACCCACACTTTTTCCTCATTGTCAGTAACCAAACAGGAAACTCTTTTCAGATATATTTTGCGCTATTCGCTAACGACTTATAAGTCCGCTAATCCATAGTAGTGTTCCATGTGTGACCACAGACCACTGCCATGCACAACCCCATGGAGTTTAAGTATAAATTCACATACGAGTATGTGCAGTACAGTCCAGTGTGCCGTCCAGTGACTGCACATTATAATCACAATAAACTTTTATTTATTTTATGAGCTAAACGTGCAATTAAATCAATTATTCGCAATAATGTAAAATATAAACGATTTCAGATACAATACATTCTGACATTTGGACATTTACGACATTTACGACATGTTTTAATGCAAACTGAACAACAAACAAAATTAGGAAAATTAGATTTTTTGTTCACGCCTGCAAAGTGCAATTAATAAAAATGCACGAACTGAGCAAGAATTTTCTCGATTAACAAAAAAAACAAAAAAAAAATTAAAATTATAGTATTTATCTGTATCTGCGAATGTGAACTCATAGCAGTGAAAATCAGCATGGAGGCAATGGTACATGTGTGGAAATATCATGATAGCTGAGAGCAAAACTTTGCTAATTTATCTATAAACTAAACAGCAAATCTTAAGTAAGAAATAATAATAATAAAACAAAAAACCTACAGCAGAACAAAGCAACAATTTGCCAATTTACAACAATGAAAACAAAAACAAAAACAACAACAAAAAGGCTAACAAATTTTATTAGTAGTAGTCACCAACTGTAGTGGGTGACAATGAATGGGCAACAACAACTATCATATGGAATGTGAACTGTGACCTCAACGTAAATATTGACAAGCGAACTTGTAGCGCCAACTGTAAGTAATGTATCTGCGCTATGTTGCAATATCGACATTTCAAGTGATTTTCAGTCAAAAAAACAAAACAAAAACAAAAACAAAAACAAAATAAATTTAATTTAAAATTTAAAAAAATATAAAAACAAAAACATAAGATACAATATTCATGCCGAACAACTTCGCTTTGGAACTGGTTTAGAACCGTCGCTGAAACGAGGCTGTAGCTTATTATTTAAATAAATTTAATAAAAATAAATCCAGAAAAAAAATTCGACAAATTTATAGATTTCCAAAGTACACAAATCAAGACTTAGACGTCATATCTTAGGCACATGTATCCGTGCATAATTTATATTAGATATTTTTTTTTAATTTCTTCTTCTACTTCTTTGAAACTCAGTACAAAAAAAAACAAAAATAAATACCAGATACAAAGCGCAACAATGAAAAACTTTTAGGAATCAATAAAAATTATGTAAATTAAAATTTCTTTCATTCAGAAATTTATTTTACAGAAAATCCCAAAACAAAAATTAAAGTTCAATGGTTTGTTTTGGTCAAGCCAAAGCCAGCAGCGGCGATTTCATTCACAAAAATGTATCTTGTATCTTGTAAGCGTGGCAGTCTTGTTAACAATTTACGCATTGGCAACACGCTGTGCGTATAAACTTGGCTTATAGGTTTCGCTTGTAGTGCCCGTAGAGTATTTATTGGGGTGTGGCCCAGGTGCGGTTATAGCAAATTTTTATACAAAATATCAAAAAAAGAACTAAAAATTAAAAAATAAAAAGGAAAATCAAAGAATTACTAAGGAAAAATTTTATACTCTAAGTGAGGCAATTGCTGGTGGCTTTAGGTACCGCCGATGTTGCCGATGACGTTGCGTCTGTTGCTGATAAAAAAAATCGAAATGACCATGAAACAGGTTCATTTTACTTTTTTTAACAATTTTTTAACTGTATAAAGTTGTTACAGGTAACTAACCCAATGACTTGTTATAACTTTGCTAAATTTTAATGGGAATTTATTTAAGTTTTTCCTTCAACAAAATTGCATTTTTAATTCTCAAATATATTTACTGGTAATATGCCTAGAATAAATTGCTTATGCAATATTATAAAGATCTGCAATAATAATAAAATAAATTATTTGAAACTTTTATCTGCACTTTAATATAAAAAAACAAGTCGAATATTAACCATGAAAAAGTGCTTTTGGGAATAAAAGCCGACTATGAATGAAAAACGCTAAAGACTTATGATAATAGTAAACTTTAAGGTCAAAATGAGAAATTATATATTTAGTGACAGTTATGTTATCTCAAGCAGTATCTAAAAACATATTAGTGACAAGTTGGTAATAGCAGTGGAAACCAATTTTGAAAAAAAAAAATAAACCACACCCACAATGAAGAAGGGAGATACATCCATGACGGATATACAGCAGGACACTTAACTACTAATTTGAAACGTCATAATTAATAAGCACAAGCTAAATAAGAATAGGTTAAGGGAGAATATGTCAACCAAGTAAAGAATTGGCAAAACATGTGTATCAAAACGTAATCCCAGAACACTTACCTGCTGAGTTGAAAAGTCGTTATTTATAAGCAAAAGCCAAATGAGAATAGGTTAAGAAAGAGTAGGTCAACCAAGTAAAGAACAAGCAAAACATGTCTATTTAAACCTAATCCCTGCATCAAGAAAAACTTACACGATATACACAAAACAGAATATTTTCCTGTCAATTTTTAAACCGAGAACCGATATGCTCCAAACTGTGTCCATAAAAATCTATCACCAACACTTAGAAAAGTTTGTAAGATTTATATAAAATAGAACGTTTACCAGTAAATTTTTAAAGTCCGAACTGATGAACTCCAACCAAATGAGATCAGATTCGGAAAGAATGGGTCAACCAAATGCAGAACAAGCAAACCATCTCCAAATAAAATCTAACACCAGTAATAAGAGAAATCAACAAGATGAATGTAATATAAGACAATTTACTCCAAACAACTTCAAAACAAAAACATATTATGTTTTAAAATCTAATTCCTACAATAAAGAACTGTTCCATAATGGAGTATATGTTAGCAAGATATTCATCAGTGTATATACGAGTATAAAGGCAGAACTAAAATGCTCCACCCAAATGAGAACTAAATAAGGTAGAGTAGATCTATCAACTGGAGAATAAAAAAACCATGTCTTTATATCAAACACCTGCAATGAAGAAAGGCTACAAGGTAGATGTAATACAAGCCATTATAAACCTGAACTGATAAGCTCCAACCAAGTGCGAGTAAACTTTGAGAGCTTAGCTCAACAGAAGAAATTTAAAGTCGTGGCGTGTGTGACTGGTTACTGACAATTTGACTGACATGCTCATATATTAAACATTTATAAAATATATTTTTGAAACATTTTTGAAGTGTCGACAGCAAAAAATTTTTAATAAAATCTTTTTTTAATAAAATCCAAAAATTTTTTGTGCCGGGCTTTAGGTAGTGGTTTTTAATTTTTAATTTTTATATAATAGCTTGTATTTTATATAAAATAAATAAAAACAAAATTTAAATTAAATAAAACATAACAAATTTAATTTATGTAATAAATTATTTTATTAACAGATATTTCGGCCTACTTCGTAGGCCATCTTCAGTGTTGTTGAAATTTAACAAATACAATTACATATAAAGAAAATTTTTAAATGTCAAAAGTCAAATAATAATTCAACAAAAGGATATGAAAAGGGGAAATTAATTTTTTTAAAAATGAATAACAACACTGGTTGTTATTCGACCTAAAGCCCGACACAAAAAATTTTCAAATATAAATATTGAGGTCGACACCAATAAAAACATAAATCCAAATATAAACAAAAATAAATTTTGTTATAAATGAAAAATACATAAAGAAACTTATTTTTAGCATACATCTATCTCATATTTGATGACACATATTCTATAAATATTTTTAGCACAGTCTCTTTAATGGTATCTGTGAACTACTAAAAACTAAAATGCAAATCTAAATGAGACCTGAATATAGGACCTGGAAGTCATCCTAAGAGCCAAAAGAGAGAAGATCATACCTTTAGAAGTATCAAATCAAAGCAATACTGAATTTTTTGTTTTGATTTAAAAGAAATTCTTTTTTCCCCAAAAGTAGTACGGTAAACAGAAAATATTATTTAATAATTTCAAAGACCGACGTAGTCAATTGAATTATCTTCGTTCCATTTTTGACTATTTACGAAAATAAAATTAACGATGAAAAAAATAATTTTAATCATTGGCGTAATGGGGCGGTACTCGGTCCCTAAAGATATGACTGAATTAATATTTTAAAATAATTGAACAGTCAATGGAATTCTTGCTCTTCCCTTTGCATATAATACGGAGAAGGTATGAGCGTAATTCCAGGTAATTTAAATTAAATTGCCTAGCTGATTTTTAAGCATTAGGATAAGAATAGATTTTTATTTCAATGCAATAATATACCTAGTTTGCCTACTTTTCAATTTACACCAGAGAGGAGGTTCTCCTCTCTGACTCACTTACTGACTATGTCTATAGTTTTGTTAACATTACTGTCGTCCAAAAGGCTTTGTCCGTCATATTAATGGGAATTCAGACTGATGAGTGTAAATATGTTTCGAAAAATTCGATTATCATTTCCAGCGCTGAATTGACCCTAAAAAGGACTATTTCATATAAACAAGAATAATGAATCAAAATACTAAAAGTTTTTTTTTGTATGGACTACTCTCAATGGATGGTACAGGCTATGTGTTTTTGAAACATTATAGGTATACTATCACAGATTATCTAAAAAATGTTTCAATTACAATATATCCGTATTTAAGAAAAGTATTATTACTGTATATTATTTCATACATTTATCTGAATTATTTAATATGTTTTTTATTTTGATTATTAGTTCCACTGCAAAACAATGCTGGTAGTCTTTACCTTTATGCAAGTTCCGAAAAAAACACTGAAACTAAAAATAATGAACACAAAAATAAAATTTTTAAAATATATAAAATTTATTAATATATTAAATTTTTTTACCAAATATAAAATTTTTCTGTAAAACGCATAGAATTATTTTATAAAAACTTTTGATTTATAAAACAAATGAAATTTTTTTTAGTTTCAAAACACAAAAATATATAAAATTTGATACATAAAAAAAAAATAAATAAAACAAAAAAAGTGTATAAAAACAAAACAAGGAAATGGTTTTATTTATATAAAAATAACTGTATTTAAAACACAAAAAAGTATTAAAATACAAATCAATATATGCAAATAAATATATGAAAGCAATTTATAAATACGTAACAAAAATAAAAATGGAGTCAAAAATAACATAAATAGCAGAAAAATCAATAAATATTTATATATAAAAGCGAAAAAAATATTATGTATGCATAATTAAGAATTAATTTATATAAAAAAAACATATATAGAAAAACCAGTTAGTATACACAACAAACACGAGTATTTCAAAAATATACAATACATAAAATGTATATAAAAAGAATACATATATATGTATATGTATAATTTATTTATATAAAAAATTGCGGTCGTTTGTCATGCGCACATAAATACAATAAAAACAAAACGAATATTAGCGGAACAAAAAAAAAAACACAAAACAACATAAAAAACAAACAAAAAATGGCTGATTGAAGTAGAGTACAGAACCGTGGCTGCTACACATACAACATATCATTTGTTGTTGTTGCTTTTAACTTAACATATTTCTAGCAACAATAATGCGCTAGTTTTAATTATGGTTTTTTTTGCTCTTTAAAGCTTTTCAGTTATTTTTTTGTTTTTAATTTAAATGTTTACTTATTTGTTTTTGTTTAAGGCTTTTATAAATTAAAAATTCATCTTATTTTATTTTATTTTATTTTGTTTTTATTGTTTTTGGCTATGCTTTGAAATGAGTTTTGATTTGCTGTTGTAATGCGGCAAAAAAAGCTTTTTTTTATTATTAAACGCTTGTTTGCTGCTGCTGTTTATAACTTAGGGGGAGTGTGCAGTAGTAGCAGCATTTTGTAAGTTTAGCTATTATTGTAAGTTGTTGTTGTAAATGTGTGCGGTATGCGTGAAATGCGCATGACAATAAAAAGTTTAAATGTTTTTGTTTTGCCTTATTTCTCTATAAACAAAGCAAATCATGGAAAAACGCCATTTTTATGGTAAATGAACAGAGTTTCCTTTGTTATTAAGTACATAAATATGTATGTGTTTAAGTACATGTATATAATGTGTTTTCATTGCGATTATATAAGTAGATATGAATGTTGTTTTTATTATTTCCTGAAATAATTTCTACTAGAAATAAAATAATTTCTCTTTAAAGAATTCATATTAAAAAGTTTTTTATTAGAATTTTTATAAAGATGTTTTCTACGAACAGTAATAAACTACAACAACAAAAATTATTTTTTATATTATATTAAATAAATGAATTTTTAGCTGGCTACACAGCTGTTTCGAATATTGCCAAATACCCATCATCAGTGCTCTTGGAAATAATTCTCGTATTTAATTATTAGTAAATAATTATTTTTGAGACTGCAGAATCAGAGTCAGCGCACCTTAACCAACTGATCCAAAGCCGAACTTGACTTTCTATGTTCGCATATATTTCTGGAGTTTATTGTTATTTTGCTGTGAAAGTTTTGTTAACAAATTCACTAGCTGGGTTTAAATTAGAAGGAATTAGAATCAGAATCATAAATTAGAATCAGCTATAGAATAATTGAAGTAATTAATTATATTTTTATTTTAAACTTTCAAATTCAAAACTATTCATTTTGTAAATAATATTTTTCAGTCAAATTTTATAAATGAAAATGTAGAAAAATTATCCATTGATCTATTGACTTTTTCACTTCTATCTGTTATATCGAGTTGTTCTATACAATTTTTTTAATAATAGTCAAATGTTAATGCTTTACAAAGAACCAAAAATTTATCTTCGCTCTCTATGTTTCATACCTATTGCAGGTCCTAGAAATCACTGAAAAATTGTGCAAAATATGACTTCCAATATGTCTAATATGTTTATAAAAATAAACCAATAAGTAATAATATAACAACACTTATTATTTTATAGATCTATTGTTTATTTATACATCAAATTTCAAGCAAATCGTTTAAAAAACAACGAAGTTATCAAACATTATGTTCAGACGCACGTCCTGCAGTACGATCACCTTTTATAGTTTTTGAGATATTCAAAAAAATCATAAGCTTGCCACGTTTGGTCCCAAATTTGGAGAGGTTCCGATTAAGCTCAAAATATTTTTTTTTATAAGAAAGCCCATCTCTAAAACTGTATTAAAGGAAATTTCATTTCAATATTTCTATGAGTTCGGTAAAATACCGCATTTTTAATGTCTAATTTTAATTCTGTAACACAGTGTTTCGTCGAAACTCCCTTACAAATCAGTATTTAGCATATGGACTAAAACTTTTCCCTTTGAAAAGACTTATTTCTCACCGAAAACGGTTTGACAACAGGGCACCCGACGGTTGACCACTATATGGGTACTATTAAGTAACACAAAAATTGTAACCTCCCGGCCATTTTTTTCCGTTTGGTACTCTGGTACTCATGTTCAAAAAATGATACATTTTCGGCGACCCAACTTTATTGTGGATATTGTATTGTTTTATACTTTTTGTACATTTTATATAAATTGTATTTTCTTATAAAAAGACAATAGAAAAATTTTGGACCTTTTTTTACAGAAATGGTACTTTTTTAAACCAATTTTGGTACAGAAAAAAATTTTCAAGTGGCAACCGTGGTTTGACATCACTTCAGAGAACGTCTCTTTTATCTGGGTCCAGATCTTCACTTTATACCGCATTTTCTCATTTTTTCGATATTTGCCCATTTATTATTTTTATCGAACTACAGTACAGTATAATTTAACCGCATGATATTGATCGCATTTTGTACATCTGCAGTAAAAACTACTCAGTAAAAACCAAATACGCTCGAAGTAAAAGGCAAACAAGTTCCGCAGCAAACTCAGGAAAATACTTTGGGTTGCGTCTTGATAGCAGACGAAATTGAAAACATCATGCAAAACAGAAATGTGACCAAATCAAGTAGAAATCTCGACAAATGTGTTGGCTAAATGGACATCAATCTTAACTTAACCTATATTGTAGAAGACTGATTTATCTATCTATATTCAAACTGATTTGGATACATAGTGTACAGCTATGGGGCTGTACAAAACAACTGAACCGAGACATCATACATCGAAGTCAAAACAAATGTTTACGGATGATTACAAACGCGTATCGATACGTAACAAAACCAAATATACATAAGTATACATAAGGAATTGATTAAATAATTCTATTTCATATAAACACATTAAATTAATTTAATAATATTATTTTATATAATTTAACCATATAATAACAAAAACTTAAAATATGAAACATAATTAATTATTAAACAACATGGTGTCATTAATACACTTCAGATATCAATGCCACTATATAGCATAGTACTGTCCTCACTACCGATTATTTTAATAGCATTCACACCAACAACTATAGCTGCGCTACTGCCGATGCTCATCACATAATAGACAAAACCTTGTAATTTTGTATAAGGATAAAATTTCACCACAAATCATATATATAACAATTTGAAAGAAGTTTGGCATTCCATGCATACAAATTCAATAACATATTCCAGCAAAAATATATACAAAAAATAACAAAAACTGTGAATACATAATATTAAACTAAATTCATTACGCTATTTGCAATACGTCTATAAACTTTTATTTTTATATTGCGCAAACTAGATGAGAATTGTAATTTTTAAATACTCTACTTTCTGTTGATGTTGCTTTGTCCCATCTTTTATTTTCTGTTGGTGCTGTTTTGTGGCACATTTTTTATTTTCTCTTAGTGCTGCCTTGTGTCACATTGTTTATTTTCTATTAGTGCTGCCTAGTGCCACATTTTTTGTTTTCCATTTTTGCTGCTTTGAGCCACCATAATTTTTTTGTTTGTTTTTTTTTTCACTATAAACAATTATATATTAAATAAATTACAATTATTATAAGCTATATATTAAATAATTACTTATGTGTTTTGTAGTTAGCAACGAATGGAATCATAGCACTCCTTTACACAGAGGTCAGCCTAAACACTACCGCACTGTTGACCCAAAAAAAACGACCCAATCTCGCTCCAAAGAATGTCTTAGACTAAATGAGGTCAAAGTTTCCTAACTAGCCAAAAGCAACGAAACCCTGAGGGCAGACAACTCCCGGCTTCTTCTTCTAAGTGCCATGTCCGTTGATATTTTTGTTTTGTAAGTCACGATATCTTTCTTCTTATTTTTATAATTAATTTAATTACTAGTTTGATAGTTTATATATATATTATTAAAAACATTGTATGTAAAGTACATAAACTGATTTTATTATTTTGTAAATTTTGAAGTTATTTTTTAAAATGATTATTTTTGAATTTATGTATCTAAATTTTATGTAATACATGTAAAAAAATATTTTCTATCCAAAAATAACTGTACTTATATATTAATATATATAATAATTTTATTATTTTATATTGTTAATAACATTTTTTATAATAATTATTTTTGAATATTAGTAAGCTTTTTGAAAAATTATAACCAACAACAATTGTGCTTTTGTTATAATATATAAAATATTTATAGAAATAATACTAGAATTTTCTTTTTTAGTTATATTTTGGTTATAATTACTTTCGAATACTCCCAGGCTCCTTATTTTACATCGAAGACAATGCCAAAAAAAAATTATGTTTAAAAACAATGATACCAATTATTATTATTATAATATATAATTATTATTATTATTATTATAGTTATATAATATTATAGTTATATTTTTGGTTGTGATTATTTTTGAATACTCCTAGGTTCCTTAATTCACATCTCATACGATCCAAAAAAAATCTTAAATACTTTAAATACAATTATATTAATAACACATATAATAATTTTTTTATTTGTTTATTTTTAGTTTTATTTTTGGTTATAATTACTTCTTAATATTTCTAGGCTTATTTTATATCTAACATGATCTCAACAACATATTATATTTAAAACCAACTCACCAACTATCATACTCAACGGAATTGTAGTTCCGCAAACAGAAACAGTGACGTACCTTCGTATTCACCTTGACAAACTCTTAACTTGGCGGTAACATATCGAAACATAAAGGACTCAAATGAAGCTCAAGGCTATAAGGTATCGCTGTCTAATGGGGTAACAGTATCCCTTATGTTTAGAGTATAAAGTTTTGTTATACAACCAGGTCATTAAGACAATCTGAATGTATGGCTTATAGCTATTTGGCAATGCCTGTTTGTCAAACGTAGAAATCCTGCAAAGAGCTCAAGCAAAGATTCTAGGAATAATAACTGGTACACCCGGTATATCAGAAATGAAAACATACATCATGATTTTGAAGTTTAGATGGTTAAAGTCGAGTTTGAGATAATAAGTGAAAAATATGTTTTAAATCTTAAAAACTATGTGAATCCGCTAGCTAGACCTCTTGCTAATTTGATAAATTCTTCTAGGCTGAAACGGAATGATAAACCTACTAATCTGCTTTCCTAAAGATTATCATGTTTAATTCAACTTATGCGCCGTGATATCTGCTGAATAAGCCCTGGTTACTTATTCAGAGCCTAACAATAAGTTTCAGAATTTTATATGTAGTAGGAATAGGAATAAACGGGGTACTACCTCCCGACGGAGCAGAGCACTGCGAACAGATTGATATTTTGTGCTGCAACAGACCCTAACCGACCAGAAGACATTCCTCCTTCCGAATGAAAGCCAGAATGTCGTCCGTTGAGGACCTAATATATTATATGGAGTAAGTACATATAAAATAATTTGTAATGTGATGTTATTAGTTTTTATGATTCTAAAACTTATTGTAAGGCTTTAAATAAAAGCGATTTAATAAAAATATATTGTCACAAAAAAAAAAAGCTATTCTGTTAATAAAATATATAATAATTTTATTATTTTTTATTTTTATTGATATTTTTTATTATAATTACTTTTCAATATTTGTAGGCTTAATTTTATCTAAAATAATCCCGAAAAATTTTTTTAGCCAAAAACCGATTTGACGCCACATTAAGATCAATTATTTGATTGAGAAATCAAATCTGCATGAAATTAGAAAAAAAAATGTTTTTAGTGATTTATAATTTTTGAAATCTGAGCTGAGGTTACACAAAAAACCTTTTTTGCATAAATCAAAATCAAAATATTAACAAACAATCTCAACAGTTCTGTTTGCGTGCAGTTCTAACGTATCTGGGATGGATGGATGGATGACTTTAAAATCGCAAACAATGCCGTTCATTTTAAAATATTTATTGTTTCTGATGATTATTGATCATTTGATGAATTTGTGTGACTCACATTGTTTTATTTTATTTTAAATTCCTTTAGTTTTATTTTTATTTTTATTTTTATTATTATTATTATTTTATTTCATTGTAGTTTTTGTCGGCATTTTCATTAAACTTATGATTGATCAACAAAAGATTTTAATCATGACAGCATAGATTAATGTATTTGACTAATTTGATTGATTTATGTTTAGGATATTGTAGATTTCTTTGCAATATTTTGACGTGTAAAAAAAAACATGCAATTATATTTAAATTAAACTAGAAGCAATTTCAGTAACTAAACAATCGTTAACTACCGCATTTGTTAAAAAGTGAATTGCTCAGCCCGCAAGCTGCAATAGTAGTTAAAAATGAACTAAAATCGTTTAAAATTAACAAAAATTTGTTTGTTTAATTGTTTAAAATTTAAAAAATATACGGGTCTCCATATATAGTGTTAATAATAACTAGGTAAGTGGAGCTATGATTACGGAAATTAACTCATGATCATGAAATTTTATGGCTCTTTTGTTTGCCTACAGCTTGATTTCGACTTTATTTCTTTTCATTTTATGATTTGTGTAATTTTATTCGCTTGTTTAATTTTTATTACCAATAAGTAAACATAAAAACAAAGTACATAAAATCAAATAGAAATTGGTAAAAGGTATGAGATACGAGATACGAGTTATCTTACGTCAACAGTAGAGTAACTAAACCGACTCAATCCATTGGACATTAGACCTGAATAGATCCGAAACAAAGCAACAACAATAACACGCAGCAATGGATGAGGTTTACGATTGTATGATTATTGCCTCAGCCATGGTGTTGGTGCTAGTCTCAGCCATGGATTGGCATTGCTATGGCTACGGCATTTGCCTAATACAAACATCACCGGGTTTCTTCGCGTTTTGTTTGCTTTTAGCACAGATATCTCGGAAATCGTAAACAAATCTCTAATGTCTAGCATTGTATGTTCACGCAACGTTTTAGTTTTCTACAACATCAATGCTAATTGACTGAGTACGCAAAAATAATCCCTTGAAGTTTATTTCTCTCTGGGGTGTTACTTTTTAATTTTATTTTATTTCAACTTTTTTTTTCCTTCAATTATTTATTTATTTTATTTCATTCATTTATTATATTTTGTATATCAGTTTAACGTATTGTTTATACTCATAGTCACTTTTCGAACGCGTTACTTCGAGATTTTTGCCCGCCACCATGATTTTGCCGCGCGTGCGTTTTTGGTGCGTGCAAATAAAACGTGCTAATGTTTGTTAGTTTTATTTACCATTTCATAAATAATTTGCATGAAATTAACAAATTTTGTTAAAAAAAAAAAAAATTTTCTTATACATAAATGTATTTATTTAAATTATTATAATGAATGTTAAATTTTTTTCTCTCAATTTTATAACAGAAAATTGCACGAGATTAAAGCAAGGTTCTTCTTAAGGTCTTTGCTAAAACTTGCCAATTTTAAAAACTAGTAGGAAGTGTGTAAATCTATTAATTTTGAACTTTAGTTTCAAATAATTTGACTCTATTTATGGATATGTTAATAATATTTAGTTAATAATAACTAGTTATATTAGCCATAAACCGAAAAGTTACTGCATGAGCAGTAACAATAGCCTTAACTTTTGTTTATGAAGTTTTTATACCGCTTTGTTAGTTCCCAAAGAGAAGAACTACAGATATATACTTTAAGAGAAAAAGTTCTTAACTAAATATACAAAATTATGATTATACATAAAATTTATACTAAGTAACAATTATCTATAAGGCGATTGTAGCACTTTGTATCCAGCATAATTTTTTACGTTTAGTCACTAATAATCCATTTTAACTCTTCTCCGATAGTGTATTCGTATTGGTTTTAAGTCGGTAAATATACTATCTTTTTTCTAAGTCGTCCTTTCTTTTATCACTAATTTTCATACCCCGATATAAAAATATTGCTAATTAGTTTTTATTTTTAACTAGGCGCAAGTAAAGAAATAATGAAAAAAAAAAAAATAATTTGCATTTCTCTATTTGTAAGCATTCATAACTTTAATCATCTTTTATTATATATATTATGACACTGATGTACCATATCCCTTTATACTTTATAACTCTTCTCTATTCATATATTACTTGTTTTTTCAGTCGGTGAAAAAGTATTTTTTTTAAGCAGTTCTCTCCGTTTTCACCTCACAAAAGGAGAGGTGAGTGTAAATCAGTTCTTTATAACACTTCTGTGTAATTTGTGTAATTTTTGTGTTTTGAAGTTGCTGAACATAACCATCACACCATCCATCAGACCACCAGGCCATCCATTTATTACACTAATTAGTAGCCTAATAAAAGCTTACTAGGCTAAACAATCTGCAAATAATGCTAGATTTAGTCATCATTCATTACTTATAGCAAAGCATTGGTGTGACATGTCTCTCTATCATTTATAAGTGCTACTCTATCTGCAAGGATTTTTACTATGTGACCCAACCATCTTATGTACTAGATTAAGGGAAAATTAAATGGCATTGTTCTGTTCGTTTACGTTTTAAAAAGTCTTAATTTCAAATAATTTGACAGAGTTAGAAATTCTTTCTTTATGTCATATGGTAAATGTTAGATTTGGTAGTCATATATGGTAATTTCACTAAGAGTGGTGTTTCCACCGATCTGTTTGTACAACTATCATAAATAATTGCAAACGTTAACGAAACAAATTGAGAAAAGTATAGTAAACGATTGTTTCGAAAAACTATCGGAAATAATTGAAACAGTTAAAAAGTTAAATTAAAAAGTTATGATGAAATTAATTCTAAGAAATAGTGTTTAGTTTCATCAAGTTAACGTATGACTACACACATTGAAAGCTCTCCACTGAGAAGTTTCGTAGCATTCAATACATAATCGCTATAATACACCGGCAGATTATTATACCTTATGTTCTCTATAACACTATAGTACTGAGTAAATTGACCATTAAAGAGGTTCTCAAAAAAGTTGAATAATAGCTAATTGTTGCAATTATGTTTTCCTTTAAAAAGGACTGTGAAAATCGTCTCATCCCGGTACTCTCTAGAATTATTTTTGTTGTGGTAAGCGTGAATTATTTCGGGTTTAGGTTATATTTCAAAAAGTTACAATCAAACAAGATGATTAATATTTGATTAAAAATAATTATTCTTGAAAATGTGCCTATTTTTATACGACAAAATGATTGATATAAACAGGGAGATATAATAAATTTTAACTATTTTGTTCTACTGAGGCTTACACCACATTCGGTAAGATGCGTAAGCAGTACGGCATATAAGGTATAATAATTCTTATATTATAGATAGTAAGACCATTCAGTGGCACTGTGCCATATTTCTATGAATTATTTCTCGCTTATATGCTTAAAACAGATTAATTGATGGGTAAATTAAATGTATCTTCCAGTAAAATATTTTTTTGAACTACATAAATAAATTTTCATATGTATGCACTTACTAACTATTAATTCATGCAACTAAGCACATTTTAGTCGCATTACTGTTTATTTTAATACCCTTATAATAATAAATTATATACATATTTTTTACCATTTCTCTGGCTTGTAACATTCAGTTACTCAAAATATTTTCCTTAACATTTTCCCCTAATTTTTACAAATAATTAATATTCTTAAGAATGCAGAAATCATATATTAAAATCAACAAGTTTCCTCTACATTATCTTTCGGGTATCAATAGCCCTTTACCACACGTTATAATAGATAATTGCTTTCGAACAAATTAATTACCCGCAAATCCTGTCCATATCAAAATTAAAAAAAAAAATAAAAAATTAAAAAAAACTAAAATTTAAATGCAACAATTTGTTATTGATTCGATTTCATTATATTTATTTTGTATTTTACGTTACTGGACAATTGCACAGAAAATAGTTCTGACTACGTACATATGTTAGCAAGTAAGTAAGTAAGTAAGTTCGACGATTTTCGAAAACTACGCAATGAAACCCAGTGAATGCCATTTCAGGGTTCAGTGCACAGTGGCGGAGTTCGATGTTTCAGCGAAATAACGCGCTTGATCACATATTTTACATATTTTTTACGACCCCATTTCCGATGACAATACGAAGTAAAAATTATAATAAAATAATGTAGAATGAAACAAAAAGAAAATTAACAAAAAAATAAATAAATAATAAACTGTGTTTATAGGCTTCACTAAACATTAAGTGCTGTAATTATAGTATTAAAATAATACAGGGTAACAAAACTTGCGCCTTACATGTGTATGAATAGCTTAATAATTCGAAATTAAATATGAGAATAAAGATATATATAGTTTAATAAATTATTATTTAATATTTAAAAACTATATTTTAGGAAGAAAAATGTTATTAAAAACTGTAGAAAAAGTTTTTGTTATTCAAGAGTGAGCTGCTAACTTTACAGAAGTCTTTTAACCTTCTTATTCCCTTTATAAAATTATTATTTCAGTCTCATTTATATGTACTTTACAATCATTTTATGACCATAATGAACTATTTCTCGAAAATGATAATTATAAAGTCAAAAATCACCCACTCGCTTTCAGTAGAAATTCTAGACGAAACGTGTACTTGATGAGTTTTTTATCAACCCCGAAATTACCCTCAACTTTATAGTTCATGCATAAATTATTCATGTCCCCGGACTGTGAACTGTGTAATTTCCTTTTATGCCTCTCCGAAAATATTTTCTATTTGATTTTCACACAATTTATTAAGCAAATATTTTATGCGTGTAAATAATAATTAATTTATGCCATTAAATGATAAAAAAACATATAGAAAAAATAACAAAAAAAACATAGGAGAATATTATTTATACAAGTTTGTGTCGAACATTAGCAATAATTTACTCTTCATGCGTTTATTATTTTTCCCAGCAATATAAATTTCATAATTTATGATTGATTATTAATTCATATATGAAATTTTAATAGTTCCACACATTCGCATTGAAAATCTCAACAACATTGGAAGCAACTTCAATAATATCAGCAGCATCAACAGCATCAATAGCATCAGCGGCAGCAACAACATCAACAACATCAACAGCATCAGCGGCAGCAACCAATTTAAATTTAGCTGCATAACCTTTGACATACAGCGAATACCACAAAGAGTGTGGAAGAATTACGTCAATGGTACGGACGTGTTATGGAGTATCTATGCATCAGCAGCATATACGAGTCTATGGGCATAAAAGGTGCTTAATCAAAAAGACCATTAGGACCACTAAAAGAAAAATGCGGTCAAATTTTAACTAAAGTAAGAAAAATACAAAGAAATAACAGTATGTACTCGCATACTGGATGGATGGATGGATGAATGGATGGATGAATGGATGGATGAATGTATTGAAAATAGTTTCAATCATTTCATCAAAAAGTAATAACAGCCAGGCCAATAGGTACAAGCATGCATATCCATCTGAAGTCATATGATCATGAGCACGAGGCATTCCATACACAGCCGCTGCAGTCAGCCACTGTATGCCATTATTGCGCGCGGTGACCCCAACGCATAACCCCAAAACGGTGCTTTTTACTAGATGAAATCGTTTTATTAAAACTAGAAACACTTTTAATAAAATATCTTTTAAATAAATTATTTTCAAGTAAATGCTAAAATCAAAAAAAATAAGAAAATAATAATAATAAAATGAAATGAAAACAAAGCGTATTTGAGGCTCATGTAGTTGGTGGTTCATAAGTGCACCGAGTAGTAGACCTACTGAGAGACCAGTAACTCCACTCCGGTAATGTGCAAAAGCACTTTTTGCAAGCACAGTAAAGCATTATTAATCATACACAGCAAGGCATCGAAAAAAACACAGGAGCCTTTTCGGATCTATTAAGTCAGAGTTTTGTTGTCCAATTTTTTTTCCATTGCCTACTAAGCCTAAGTTAGAAATTTGTTAAATTAGCTGTAGTCTGAGAAATGACTGTGAGCAGAGGTAAATGATTTTTTACCTCTTATTTTTCAATAATAAATATTTGCAATTACATTGGAATGAGTTCGTTTTGCTAGTAGAGGTGAATTTATATGCTCCTAAGTCGAAAATCCATTAAATACAGTAGCGAACTATGATTTTCTGCTAAATTTTTTAACACTTAAGCGTGAGTTATGCTAGAAATGTATGTTAAGGTTTTAAAAAAGATATAAATTATGTGTGCACTGAATTATATGGGCAGAAAGATTGAACTCTAATAAACAAGGTCATAACTAAAATTGGCATATCAACATAATAATATTATATATAGTATTTAAAATTGTATTTTAAAATCTCAATTATGCGGTATGAAATGAGATATGAAATAAAAGGACTAAAAAGTAATGTTAGATGTGTAACAAGTGATCAGAAAATTAACAAGAACATCGATATTACGTGCATTTTATCCTATTTAGCAAGTGGTTTTTTTTGTGTATTGGTTGCACTGTCAGTAGCTATGTTAATGTAATATATGCAAAGTAGAGTGACATTGATGCTGAACGGTTGCCGTAGAAGCAGTGAAAGCATAAGGCAACAGTTTCTGGTGCTTGTCGGAGAAAAATCAATGTTACAGTTTACTGATTAGAGAGGTTTCGAAAAGTAGTGAACTACAGCAACAAAAATTCGTTTTGTATTATTTTTGGCTGACCATGCAGCTGTTTCACCAATTTATTGATGAAGTTAAACTTATACAAAAACTTCGAATCCACGTGATTAGAACCTCGGTTCTCTCGACAGCACTGTATGTGATGACTGTGTTATAGCTTTGATTGATATAAAAATAATATTATAGATATACTATATCTATATACAAATATATACAAATATTCACATCTCTGTTTAATCACTATAAACTGTATGTCCTCATAATTTTTGGTTTATTAAAGCAGTTTCATTTATATCAAAGAGAACTTGTTTGTAATTATAATTACCTTAACATAATTATTTCGAATTAGTGAATGTATTTTGAATATTATATTATTTTATAATATATTATTTAACAAATATATCTAAATGTTATAAATCACATAAATGTGTAACATCTTCATCACAACTCATCCATAAACAAAAAAAAAATTGAATACTTCATTGAAATCTAATTTAAAACTTTACAGGGTCAAATAAATTATCTTAATAATTAAAAGTAAAAGTATTTCCCATTGTACTACTGCTGCTCCTTTTTTTGTGTGTTATCTATGACTATTTATGAATACTTTTAAATATAAACATATTTATTTTTATTTTTTGTATTGTTTATAATTTAAAATTTTTTGACCCATTTAATAGTACTGACCTTTAATAATATCGCGTTCACACTGTGAAATTAAGCAAAGTATTTTAATTAGTTTGCAAAATTTTCAACACTTAACCGCAGATACATTCGATATACGAGTGTAGAGCGCCTTGTCAATGGATTTTGCAATTTTTGCAATGATTCTATACTTTTTGGCAGATCAGAGGAGAAATTAGTATTTAATTGATTTATCTCCAGCTGTGATATACATTTTGTAGCATTTGCAAAAATAATATTTTTGCACAATAAAACTAAACTAAATTTAATGAGTTTTTAATGTTATTATTGGCAATTATACAATTTCAATTGAATGTACTTTTTCTATCAAAGGAAATTACAATTTTTTAAGTATTAACAAAAATATCGTTTATTTCTTGATAAATTTGCTTATGAAACACATGAAATCGAAAGTTACTTAATGATGAAATAAATTACTTTACATAAATTTCAGTTCGAAGTGAGAGACAATTTTAAAAAGTTATTTTTAAATATCATCTATAAACTAATTGCTTTATAATAATGTAAATATTTTTGTAATTATTAAAAATTACATTTAACCGACGGGAAATCCTAGATAAAAAGTTGAGAAAATATTTATACATATATAGTATTATATATTATAAAACATGATGTATATCACACTTATTTAAGTATTTTTAATACAGAAGTGGCATAGTATTATTTGGGCGTATCTGAAATTGCCTGTTTGTGTGATCAAACCTCCAGTTATCCGCTCAGTGGAGCTTTGTCAATGTCATGGCTCCTTAACCACTTCTATGGTTATCGACACATGCCCACGGTGTATTGCCTAATGACAATTCCCGAACACGGTGAAGGCAAGTTACCGGAAAAAACGCCAAAATAAGAAGGTATATACTAAACCCTATAGAACTATAATGTCTCTAACAGCATATTCTACCACCATCCGAAAAGTGATAAATATATGTATAAAGTATTGCACAATTAGACCTATTTATAATTAAACTATGTATAATTCGAGGTGGGATGAAGAATACATATAAATATATATGATAATATATAAAATAACTATAAAAAATTATAATAAAATATAAAAAATAACTAAAATAAATAAACGAAAAGAGAATGACTATTGCTATAACTACAAATATAAGTAAAATGGAAAAATAAAATGAAAATATAAAATGAAAATATAAAATGGAGGTATAATAAATAAAATTACTGTAAAATGGAAATATAAAAATGGAAATATTAAAAATGAAAATGTAGAAATGGAAATATTAAAAATGGAAATGTAGAAATGGAAACGTAAATAATAACCATTAATATAATTATAAAAATAAAATGGAAATATAAAATCCAAATTTAAAAAATAAAAAAGAAATGAAATAGAAATATTAAAATAGAAATATAAAAAATGGAAACGTTAAAAATAACCATTAATGTGACTATATAAATAAAATGGAAATATAGACAATGGAAGTATAAGAAATAAAATAAACATGGAAATATAAAAATAGATATATAAGAGTAAAATACTGATAACTATAAATGTAGCTAAAAGAAACGACCATTAATATAACTATAACTATAAAATTAACTATAAAAACAACTAAATAATAATTAAAAATAATTAAAAATAACTAATTTAGGCGATAATGTATCACACACCCCGTATTTTCCGTGAATATTTGAACAGAAACAATGTCAACATCCCTCTGCTCTCCACATTCATCTAATATAGTACAGTGTGAAATTTTTGTATTTCCCAGACTCAAATTACCACTTCATAAATAACTTTTTGACTGCATTAACACCATAGAATAGGCAGAGGGCGCTAAACACCAAAACTTTATCGCCATATGAAAACGAATTTGAAGACTGAAATAAACGTTGCTAAGTATAACGTACCAACCTCTATCTACTACCCACTATTACGAGGTTTTTTGTGGATTCAAAACGGCTTTCTCTTTTAGCTTATTGGTGAGGATTCGTCCTCCCTCCACCACAACTAACTACTAACTATAACGCCTTCGATGGTGATTCTTTCTAATAATGAATATTGAAGATCAATTCGCAGGTTATATTTAATTTTTTATAAAGTGAATTCCTGGGTTGATGGTATCAATTAAATCAATAGATGCTTCCATTGTTATTAATTTTTTATATTTTAGTGAACGTTCTTACAAATTTTTTTATAATTTACTGGACGTTATGAAAAAATCTTTTTTTTTAATTTGTTTGTATATATAAACAAAAAGTTGAACAAATCACTGATGACAATCAAATAATCACTTAATTTCTAAATAAAAATTTGTATATTAAAAAATTTAATAAATATTAAAATCGTTATTAATTTTTTGATAATGTATTCAATATTAGAAACAACTCTTTTTAACCAACTGGACGTAAGGTATAAATAATAAAATGTCTTTAAGTTATTTCAATATAATAATTTTAAGATACTGAACATTCTTAAATACTTCAGAAATGTACAGCAATGCAAACCTGCATACAAGAGATATCTTATCTACCCCAAAAGTATTGCCAAATATTGACAGATACAAATATTGAAATTTATGAAATATAATATATATATGTCCATATTTATATATGTAAAATATAAATTTCAAATAAAAAATTGCGCAGTGATAATGTGAAATATTTTATTTTATTTATTTAAGTATTTCAAGTTTGTGTAAATTTTTGAACAATATATTTTGGCAAGAAATGCACACAAAAAATAAAATAATAAAAGGCGGCAAATTTTTATAAATTATTTAAAAAAAAAAAACAAAACTAAGTAAATATTATAAGCAAATAAAATTTATTTACTCAATTTAAAAAAAATATATAAAATGTGAAACAAATAAAAAGAAATATTTATATTAATAGGCAATGTAATTACTTTTCTTTGCTTTATTTAAATTGCATATTTTAATTGAGTATCTTTGAGATACATTTATACAATATATACAATGTATTTGCATTTGAAATACTTTATTGTCACGCAAACTTGAGCAAGTACTACTAAGCATAGCTGGTTTAAACAGACAAGCAAAGATCCACCTCGAACCGTTTCTGCTATTTTAATTGGCTTAGTTATGCATATATAATCGGATGCAGATTGGTACGGAGTATGTCACATATACGAGTATACTACCTAGAAATTGGTATCTTGAAAATTATATGCAGACACTACAACTGCATAAATTAATCAAGTCTGAAGAATTATGCAGGCTTATTCCAAAATGGCTACCTATAAACTAATTATAAATGGCGTTGAAAATATACTTGGAGATACTATAATAGAAACTGCGATCTTTATGTAAAAATTACTTATTATGGCTAAAATTAATTTATGCACAAAAAGCTGTGAAGTTAGCTGTGAGTAGTGAGAAATGTCATAACAACTGAAGCTAACAATAATTTTATTTTTCCAGTTCATTTATCTGTGTAAAATTGTAATTTGCTGCACAATATGCATAAACAATGTAAAATAGTGTGGGAAAATTATTCCACACTGTTATTTAAAAAAAAAAAAAACTCAAACTACAAATAAGACTTATCTTATATATATACATATTTTTCATTTCTGTGTAGCATATCTCTAATGAGTATATTATATGTACACTTTAAAATGATTTACCTTATCTCTCACTCTAACAAAAAAAAAATTATTGTATCTGAGAAACCAACAATTCGGCACACTTCAATTTGAAAGTTCGTTTGTATTTCAGCGGCATTTGTCAAATATTTAACAACTCATGTCTAATTAGTTCAACTTTTGTCTAATAAAAATTTCTAATTAACAATAAAAATTTCAAAAAAATAAAAAAAAATAGAAAAAAACCTAGACCTTTTTGTAAACATTTTCTAAGAAAACAAGCTTATCTGCATACTTTAAGTTGAATTTTTACTATTTTTACTATTGCAAACTATTGTGTAAGGCAAATAATTACAATCTTGATGAAGCATTTTAAATTAAAAGGAGTAAACCTACATTTCGGCACATTCATTCATAAAATTTTAACAATTTTAACTTTAAATAATTATATAAAATATATATTATAAGACCTGCTCAGATATACTCACATACACTGTGCATAGTAAAAACTATACAACCAGCTCTGACCCACTTCAGTACTTTAAATAAATACAATAAAATTTACAAGATTTATTTTGACTTGAAAAAAAAACACTAAATAACAACGAACTAAAATGAGTAATGCTTGGAAATTATACATCGACTAGTCGCACGAGAAGTTCATTACTCATAGAGCGCTGGGGTGTCTAGTATTTATTTAAAAAAATTTTTTTTTCGATCCTATTATCAGTAAATTATATGTAGTAAAATTTCAAAACAATGACATTAAAAAATATAGTTAAATATTTAACTAAAAGCTGACTATATCTGACCTCTATATAATCAAAATTTAACTCATTGAAAAAATTGCACAACAAAATAATATTTAAACCTATATTAATGTAAAAAAGATATATTTTTTGTTTCATTACTTAAAATCTATATTGAAATCCTCTTTATGTAAAACCAAAAATCTTCAACATTATTACTCAGATAATTAAGCCAAGCTTTAAAACTGTTCCCATTACAAAATTTGGTATTTGATTGCTTTACTCAATGTTTTTATACTCCAATGCAATACAATAAAAAAAAAAACTGTTAATAATGAGCTCATATTAATTCAACTCCTTTAATATATTATTAAACATTTGTATAAAAAAAAACATTTTTTTGAAATATATTATATGTATTAAGAAACTCAAATCTCAAAATGATTACAGACTCATAGGGCAGGTATGCAGATCTGAGGTCAATTGTTGCTTAGACTGATGAACTGATAAACAATAATTCAGTCAAGGCGTAAAGAGGGGTTAAGAGTTAAGAAAGAGTAAAAGTGCTCAAGTGCACTGGCTCAAATAGCTTCAACATAATAATAAGAAAAATTTTGTAAGTGTTACTTATTAATAATTTGAGTATTAAATAACCGACCTATAGAAATATACGTCGATATATTAAATAATTATTTCAGTTTAGTAATAAACAACTGCCATTATCAGTGACAAAAACATTATACAAAAGAAAACATAACTAACGTGTAGCAAACAGCACTAATAATTGTGCTAAAATATCACAACTGAAGTGCAAGCAAACAGCACTAATTATTAAAAAAAAAATCAGATATAAAGTAAAAAGTAAGAAGATGATGATGTTTATGGAATATATTCCAAATATCAATTAATATTAGTTTGTTAAACAACTATTGTGGATTTTTATTTTGTTGTACAAGTTTTAAATGCAAACAACGAAAACATATCGGTTAGACTATAAATAGAGAATCAACATAAAAAAGTTACTACCTTTGGAATACAGTACTCCTTAAGATGATATATTTTATACCGATGCGGCTAGTAAATTTTCCGATTTGGAGATTTGTATACCCCACATACATTCGGAGAATTCAGCATAATTAACACAAAGCTCTAGAGCAAGATCTAGATGGCTTTCGGTTTCAGCGACACTATGCTATAAGTTATGTTGTCAAAAAACTCAGTGATTTGTCAAAGCAAATTTTTGGTAAATCTATTTGTAAATCGTATGATTTGCGTTATATCAATTGTGTGAGTCCAACTGTTACATTGGAAAAAACTTATCAAGTTTTTGTTTTCTATGAGTTATAGATCCAACAGTGATCATGTAAGCAGTTATTTTAAGTGAATTTCGAATGACACTTATCTACGCTGTCATTGCCGACCACGTTTTAGTAAGCATATATTCTCTTCACAATCTCCTTTCCTTAAGTATCTTCTCATTTATCAACAGTATAAATATTTAAAACATTGACTGTTTTTTTTAAATGACAAACTGGTTACGCAGCGCAAATACAAATACCAATAACTCATAAAAGCAGCTAACATAATCCAAAGTGTTATATCACAATAGTCCCACTATCACTATCTTTATGATCCACAAAGCCTACGAGTCAACAAAGCACTATCCTGCATCATCAAACTAGTGTTAGAGTTGACCATGACAGGCATTAAACCACTACTTAACATCTATCTAATGCAAGAAGTGACTATCACACTTAATATCTAAACGTTAGTAAGTATTACTTAACATCTATCTAATGTTAGAACCATCACAGATTTTAATCACTTAACATCTGTCTAATGCCAGATGTGACTATCATACTTGATATCTAGAGATATCATATCTTGTTAGAGATTACCATGACAGACATTAAACTACTGCTTAACATCTATCTAATGCTAGAAGTGACTATCACACTTAATATCTAACCGTTAGTAAGTATTGCTTAACACCTATCTAATTTTAGAACTATCGCAGGTGTTTAAGCACTAGCATATACCCAACATCAATCGACTGTTAAAAATGACAAGCCCATATTTTAGATTTGATGTCATCTATTACATAGATGACAGTATCTATGTAATGTTAGAAATAAACGTCGTAGGTTTGCAACCACTAGTATGTAATTAACATCCATCTATTAGAAATTACTATCCTAGGTAAAATAAAAAACTATGCAAATTGAACAGAGAACTTATTTGGAAACAATTATAACTACCAAGCTTTAAACGTCAATTTTTATTTTAAAAACTAAAAAACATTTATGTATTATAGATTAATTTATACAATTATTATTTATTTCAAAATTTTTTATTGACACATAATTTAGTAATTAATTAAAAAATGGAAGCAAAATTAAATAAAATCACCAACTCTAACAAACGTGATGGACAAAATTTTACAGAAAATGACAAGCAAAATGTTAAAAAAAATGAAAGCGATATTCAGGAATATATAGATGCTGCCTTCATATCCTTAGATACCAAGACACAAGAACACAACCCGAAAGCCGAGGCAAACCACATTGAAAACGATATTGAACACAACACCACAGTTGAACACACGCAGGATAATGAACAGTCAAGTGAACAAAAGTACAGACAAGATGATGAACAGCAACATATATACATCGATTTTCCAGATCACAACCAAAAGGTTGGAGAAGGTGGCAATCAAGTCAGAGATATAGTGACTAAAGGAAATATTAATAATATAGATGATGAAAAACAAACCTCAAGCGAGAAGTTTGGCATTGAAATGGCCATTGAAGAAAACCAAGAAGACTTACAATATGTACCAGTAAACCAACAAAACAACCAAAAAGCCCAACAAGACGATCTGCTCGTTGATAAATTATTGGACGAAAAATTTACTACTAATAAAACTGAAAAAGATGACCAAAACATCAATATAAAAAACCAAAAGAACCTACAGCTTAGTCAACGCCTAAACCAAAGCTCTTACCTAGAAGATTCTCAAGAATATGATGCAGAAGACGAAGAAGAGGATGAAGATGGGAAAGTAGCGAGTGGCGGAGTCCCAAACTATGTGCATGGACATGAACAAGCAAATCTTCCAGAACATGTAGATGATGGCAGTAGTTTATATGCAATTGACTTCAAAATTAATTGTCAACTTCCAGCTGCATTGTTCCTTAAATATACTAAAGCAAGAGCTGAACAATACCATTTAACTGGCTGGATTGAAGAATTCTCTGAAGGACACTATAAGGGACATTTTGAGGGGTGTTCAACAAACGTTTCAAAAGTACCACAAATCCTTAAGGAATTTCATAATTTCCGCTCGCAAATTAAGAGATCAACTTTTAGTGCAGTTCATAAAATACTAGAGTTAAGTTGCAGAAATTTTGAGATAAAAAGTATTTCAGATACAAATTCATAACTACAACACAAATCAGCAGTAATAACAACTTTAACTACAGTCTTCCCCAAGCAAATATACACTGTTGGCGCATGTGATACAGTATTTCAGAAAATATTAACATTGATGTAAAGTGCTAAGCTAAAGTTTACATAAATACTTGGCAACTCAACTCAACATGTTAATACAGATAATAAACAACAAGAAACAACTACAACAACTACAACAACTACAACAATCGACAAAGCTGAAGCAACAAAAACAACAAACAAAATTGCATAAAACCCTTTTGTTGCGTTCTTAGCGTTATTGTTTTTTTTTTATTTTTTGGAAACCTTTCAAAAGGAATGCCGCAGCCGACCGATTGTTGTGTGTATCAGACCAAAATGTATGTGTAATCTTTGTATACATATACATGTCTCTATACATATGTTGCATTGCAAATACAATGATTATTACACACAGCAGGCAGCAAACAGGCAAGTAAACAAATTGTGCAACAACAATCGGAAGGGTACGCGTATCATCATGGATTCAGTCAAAGCAGCAGACAAAGAGACAGACAGACAGACAGACTGCTTGGGGAACACCAATATGTAACAAAACAAAAACAACAACAATATTAACAACAACATTGTTAAGTTCATATTGTATCAGCGTGTGTGGTTGATTGGTTGATAAAAATATTTACAAATCGATTACAATATTGCCGACAAACGTCATCACGATATTAACAAGTACAACAAAAACAACTAGCATAACAGCAAGAATAGGAATAGCAAGCAACAACTATCAACTATGAAAGCAGCGGCAATTACAAGACATTAAACTCGACTGCATCAATAAAATTAAATGTAAATCAACATATTTTTTTTTCGCTTTTGTTTAAACACATTTTTGCTTGTCAACTTATTTTGTTATATACATATGTTTATATGCAAACAAATAAATGCATACAATATACACTTAAAGAAGATTTATCAAAAATTGGTTTTTAATTTGATTAAAGCAAATAAATGATAAATGATAATTCACTAAATACTTAATTTGCTGATTTGTGAATATGTACTTTATTTTCAATACCTAAATAAATAAATTTGCATATCTGAAGAAATGATGGATACATTTTATTTGCTTAATTTTGTTGCAATATAGACAGTACTTGTCTCTTATCTGACAACGACCAGTCAAAAGTGTTTACAATATGTTGACAGCAAATTATTTCGGTTATTTTAACCTAATTATGCGTGCACTTTAATATTAAGTTTATATGCACTTAACAGCAATTTTAGATACTCCACGCTAATCCCTGATTGTCCCTAGCATGCGATTAGGGTACAACTGTATTTAGATACTATTTAATGGTAGTATTTATTTGGGATAAGTATTTGTCAATAAAAGTGTCCAAAGAGAAATTGTGTGAAGTAAGAATTATATGCCTATACTATTAAAGAAAGTTGAAGAAGTTATTAGAGTTATTTGGAGAAACAGAAAGTTGAGGAACTAAGTTTAAGTGATATTCTTCTTCTTCTTCTTGAGTTAGTGCTATTACGCACTTTCACTCTATAATGGCTGGGGGGCTTATCTCTACCCCACACTAGGCTTTAACTAGGCTAAAAAAAATCATATCATTTATTTGTCTTTTAGTTGGTGACGGACCTTAAATCAGCATATCTTCCTGAGAGTCCAGAAGTGGACTTGACTATTGTTAGGACGGGGTTAATAAGCGAATCAACGTTAGTGAATAATTTTAGAGCTCTGTCTCTGATATATTTTTTCACTGAGTCAATCCTAAGATCTCTATGTATGTCTGTTGATCTAATATATCATGGAATCTTAAACAGTTTTCTTAAAGCCAGGTTTTGAGCTATCTGTAATTGCTTTAAGGTGGTATTTGAGGCTTTGCTATATATAACACAACCTTACAGTAGTGCAGGTCTAATTACTTGCGTATAAAGTAACTTTCTGTTTTTAAAGTTGAAGTAATAATTATTAAATAGCGGCTTTAATAAATGTAGAATCTTAGAGCAGCTATTCCGTTTGTATTTCAAATGTTTAAGTCAATTGAACCGTTTGTCAAAAGTGACCTCCAGATATTTTATGTTATCCTCCCACTGTATCTCCGTGTCGCAAACACTCACTCTTGGAGGATGCTGTCTTCTTTTTCGAGTTATAAATATGGCACACAGGGAAGTGATTGTGGAATTACAACTTAAATACCTAAATCAGTTTATAGTATATATAATAGAACTTCTTGATTATATATTTTCATAAGAACTTCGAATTGCATTACAAAATCTCCCTTTAAAAGTATCTCTGTATATACACTTAATAACGACATATCATATACCTATAAATACATATCCTTTCTTACATATCAAATGATTATCATTGATCATTCAAGCATATGAAAGTATTGATCAAGAGTGTGAGCAACGGTCTGCTTAGAATACCTACATGGACACTTTGAATCGCTCTCTATGGCCTATTTTCACTATTGGATGCCTTTTTCTGCTGCGTTTTTTATTCCTGTTGATATGCTCAGTTGGTTTAACTTGCACCATACCATACTTTTTACGTCAAGCTTAGATTGGTTAGGTATTTAAATCTGTATCAGACGCTTTGCTAAAAATTACTGGATTAGAGAATTTTAAAAACTGTATATTTGGTGGCCTCACAGTGAAGAGTATTGTGAGTACTATCCTTTTTAAAGAAAAGCAAAATAATATTTTTAACAAAGTAGACAATTATTAAAAAATATAATACGAAATAAATTATACCAATTATACCGAGAAGCTTTCAATTAAAAATCATAATTTCCATCAACAAAATAATATATCTCATCTCATTTAATCTCATTTGATTTCAAAATTCAAATTTAAAACAAGTATATCAATGCAAGTATATTCAATATCAATGAAAATAAATTTATAAAAACATAGCTTACCTAATATAGTTCTTCCTAACCGTCCTAACACGAAAAATGAAAGTTATAAAGAAGTTTTTTTTGATAAGAATTAACATCATATTATATGATGCAACAATTTATAACTCTAACTAATTATGATTCTAATATCAACTTCCAATCTGACCTTAGTGAAGTTCCAATTCTTCATTTTAATTTTTTTTCCTAATCATTATTTTCTAATTGCTGTTTCTAATTAGTAAAATTATTTCAATTTTTTTTTGTTAAAATAATATTAAGTATATAATAAATCTTTAAATTTTTAATTATTCCAATCAACATATAAAAAAATTTATTTACTTTTCGCTTAACTCCAAAATTCAAAGTCACACAAAACAAGTAGTCGCTATTAAAAAATAAATAAAAAAACGAAAAATAACAGTAGCCAAAGTGCCAGTAGTTATAGAAATTGTATGAATCATATAAAAAGAGGGAAAAAAGCAAAAACAGTATCGGTGGATGAAGGAAGTGAGAGTACAAAGTTAAGTATAAGAAATTCATAGAAAAAAAAATTTTTTTACTCAGTATTTAATACAATATATAAACCTTATATAAAATAAAATTTAACGAGAAAAAATTACATAAATAACATTTTTATATAAATAAATAACTTATTTACAATATATAAAAATAGAATAATTATATATAGTTTTTCGTTTGTTTTTATTTGAATTCTGTCTTATTATTATTAAAGACTTCGATTTATAATAATTCAAATTATATATAAGTTTATGAAATATTTGATGTATTTAGTTTTGTATTTCATTCTTGTTTAAAATCGGTTTCTTATTCTATTAACTGTTTTTATTATTCTATTATTAATGCTTAATAATAATTTGAAATAAAATTATTTATTAAATAATTTGAAATAAAAATATTTTTTTGTTTTAAATATTTAATTTGATATTTTATTCCTATTTTTTATAGGTTGTGTTAAATTTTGTATTTTGTTTAAAATTATTATTTTTTAAATAACTAGTTCCTTTTTTTAATTTTTCATAATTTATTTTTAAGGTTTATAACTATAACTACTCAATTTGAATATAACTATATACGTTTGTTTTTATTTTAATTTCAATTTTTTTTTATTAATTATTCTTATGATTTAAATTAAAACATTTTGAATTTATTTTAGTAATCATTTATAATTATTATAATTTATTATTAATTATTATTTATTTAATCAATTTTTTTTAATTTTATTTTTTATATAATTTAATATTTTGTATAGATTTTTTTTAAAAGTTTTATATTGTTTTGAATTTACTAATATTTTCAGTATATTTTAACTCCCTATTCATATAATTTAGTTAGAAAAAAAATATATTTGAAATTATATATTATAATCAATACATATTATGTATGATATTAAAAAACTTTTTTTTTAATGATCAAATAGATTATAATAATTATATGTTTTTTGGAGATATTACTGAATTTAATTTTATTTTAATTTTAGTTTACTTTGTTTTATTTCATTTCATATAATTTTATTTCATTGGATTTTATTTTATTTTATATTAATTTTGTATTAATTAAAATTAATATAAATTAGTTAATAAATAGAACCAATATGTTTTATTCTGAGTAAAAATAAAATTGACCTATTTGCCCACAAAATATTAATAAAAAAAAAATTTTAAAAAATTTTAATAGTAAGATATTTATTATATATAACGGACTAAAGATATTGACTAAATCAAGATATTATTACCTAAAGATATTTCAAAGAAAGAAGTGTAAGTGAGAAAATAATTTATACTTCATATAGTCAAATTTGTTCTTAATTAACAAAAACTCATGTTAAATATTTATGATAGCTATTTCATCACTAGTAAGAAGTATAAAGATACCGACATCCACTAACAGCAGATTTAAGTGTTTAAAATCGAGTTAATCACACTCGTATATTTTCCTATAATAAAATCAAGCGATTTTCTCACAAATACTTTAATCAAAACTCTTAATAATTGCGAAGTCATCAGATAGATAATCAACACTCCGTAGATAGCGAAACTCGCGTGATCGCTTTTATTCTGCACGCAATGAAGTATCAATTAATTTATAAAATCAAAAAAATTTACAATCTATAATTAAGAAATCTAAATCATATCATTACGTATTTAGATAGCTGGATAGCCCGAAGAAATCGGTTAAGAGGCCAATATCAAAGCAATTTTCATTTATTTTTGCAATGAAAGAATTTGTAGTTGATAATTTTTAAAGACGACCGAACGTGTTTGTTAAAACACTCCCAATAATAAAAAATATATATCCATAATAACCTCATTGTCAGTAAGAAAATCAATTTATACATTATTTACAATGAACTCTAATGGAAAATACCCAAAAACCTAATTTGATAAGTTTTTAATGACGTTTGACAAATTATATGACTAAATATTTGGTTTCTACAGAAAAAGAGTCATATTCCATAATTGATCTTTCGAATTCAAAGAATGAAAGTGAAAATCTATGTAGTATATTTATTGGATGGACGTATTATATAAATTATATCTTTTTGTTTTGTAAAAAATATCCTCAAACTTAATAGCTGTTATTAAGTCCTAACTTTTATAATGCAGAAATTTATATTCTTATAAGCTGACAAGGGCCAAGAGTTAACATTAGTAATAGTAACCACAGCTAGAATTGTGGAATCAAACAAAATATAATACTAATTTGGAATGACCTTCTTGTACTTTCTATATCTAAAAATTATTGGTAGATATTAAAAGAACTAAACTTATTTAAATGTGTCAAAACTTTAATCATAATAGAAATTAAGAATACACAAAAATGTCTCTTTAGAATTATCTCTTATTAAAATAATAATTTTTCATCAATATTATGTTCTCTTTGATCAGGAAAAGCGGGGCAATACTGTAAGGGATGCTCCTATTCCCTCATTCCTAAATAAGATCTCCTCTGATATTCAGTGAAAAAGTTTTATCTTCTATTCAATTAGGGTCAGTTGTTAATACAAAAGACGTACTATAGTCGCAAAGATCTGCTTTACTCAAGACATACTCGTAAAACAGTTTCATATGCTTCTTCACTTCATTCTTTTGATATAGAAAACTAAAGACACTAACTAATTGTCCGTTTCAGAGATTTCTATTAATAAAATTATAATTTATAATTAAGTATATAATTGTATATATATTATTATACATATATAATTTATAATATACAAATAATTTATAATTATACTCGTAAATTATAATTCTTTTTTATGAATATTAGGGATATTTAAAATCGACTTTTATCTGAACCGGGAGGCGAATACATGGCATGTATTCTCTGAACCTGAATAAAAGACTTTTTGGCATTCATTGAAAAAGCTAAGTGTCTTTCATTCCATCAGGGTTAAAGACTTACTATAGTTGCTAGAGATCTACAGTAAGCTCTACTTCACTGAGAGAACGCATATAACACTTTTATTTTCTTCTCAATTTTATATATTGATGTAGAAACGAGAGGGCATGAGCTAGTTGGCTTTTTAAGATATTTTTAAATAGATAAGTAAATAAAATATCAACTAACAAATTCCTTACTATAAAAATGTAATATATAACAATAAGTAAAGTATTTATTTGATATATATTTCTCAGAAAATAATATTAATAAGAGTTTCTTCTTAAAATTAGGCGATAACGTTGTCAAATACAAATTTTAGCTACATTATTAAAATCTAATATATTAATAAAAATTTATTAACAAATTTTATTAGTCAGTTTACTAAAATTAATTAAAAAATAAAATACGTGTATTAACTTATTGATATAGATAGTTTTTATAATATATGTAAATACATATGAATTTACATATAAATTAATACTAGTTCAAACTGATTTTGATGTTATTAAAAAACGTTTCATACCCCTTTATATAAATATATACTATTTATTACTACTATATATGGAGCCCTTAGAGTATAACTCAAGCGGATCCTTAGAAGAGGAAATGTATCTAGAACAAGTGGAAGACCGCTAAATCGATGGTTGAATGCAATACAAGTGAAGTTAAATAAATATTATGGAATCAATGCCATATATACTGGAAAAAAATATCTAGCTGAGTAATTTACATATAATATAGAAATAAAATTCGGTAAAGAAAGTTCGATATTAAAAATTTATCAAAGAAATTTGACATAAATAAATATTCTGAATCCGTAAAATTGGCTGGTAATATATGAGAGAAAAATAACTAGTTCGTTAACTTACATCTAATGATGACGTCAAGTAATGAAGACTCGTTCAAGTAGGCTTGATACCAAAATTTGGTGTGAAATTTGAACCTTATGAAATACTCTAAACCCATAAAGAGGGCACATTAGATTTATTGGTCACAGTGTGAAATCTTCACCATTGATTTTAGAGAAATACAGTGAAGAAACCCCTGATTACGATCATTTCTCTATTGACACACATTAAGAAAACATTGTGAGGAAAAATCTATTATAGCTAGGAGGGAGGGAATACCATATTATAGCATAATACTTCGTAGTTATAAAGAAGTATCTGTTATATTAGTGAAATACAAATCACTTTCCCTTTTAGATTTATTTAATTTTCGTAGAAAACTTGAAAATATTAAATTCGTTTAAAATTTTGTCTGTAAGTAAAATGTATAAGTTCCATAGCTTAGCTATTGTAAGCTTAAAATTCTATTTAAATTTTCGATAGCTTAATCCTTATAAGCTTTAAAACTTTTATCCATTAATACCTTGCTTAACTAAATCTGAAATTATAATTAGAAACTCTTAAGATCTTCACTTACCTGCATTACCCAATAATTTGTTGATGGCACAAATTGATCGCCGATAATTATATCCGTATGCATTTATGTCGAATTAGGGATTAACTAGATTCCAGATATTGCAGGTTCACAAAAAATTTTAAAGTAATTTTTTTTTTAATATTTCAATAATTAAATAATAAAAAACTGTAAAATGCAGTTTCCTGTTATATTGGCAAAAATGGCACTTGTATCTTAAACTTTCGTATAAAATTCAAAAAACAACAAATTCTTTTTGATCAAATTTTAAAATTTTCTTTAACGCATTTTAAATACTTTAAACTTAAACTTAATAATTATAAGGCACAAATTAATTAATTAAAGGCATTATTTTTTTTTCTAAGGCACTTTTGTTACAATTATTTGCTGTTTTGTTTATTTTATTGTAAACATTTTTGTTTATTTTTATATTTTTAGTTTAGTAACATATATATGGTAAAATATATGAGAACATATTTAGAACTTTACAGTGCCTCCCTCGTTTTGCAGTTGTCGCATGACATTTATTTTTACTTTCATTTCTCAATTTAGCGACGGTTTTTCACTTCCGCATTTTTCTTAACGTACGCAAATTTCGCATGCAAAAATATTTTATTAAATTTTTATTTCATTAAACAAAAGTAAATAATAATAACACATTTTATTTATTTATAAAGCGAAAACTCAATTAAATTACGGGTTTACGTATCCGTACGGTACGGATATGTGAAAACGGTACATTTATGTATTTCCAATAAGATTTTTACGCAACTCCAAAAACAACAAAACAAACGTAAGACAACATTTAAAATTCTACATTTACACAAAATCAAACAAAGCAGGAAACGTGTATATTGAAAAAACCGTGAAAAACACAACCGTGTTTTTACGCTGTCGGTAACCGAGTTTAGACTGATTGGATAAGCGAAGTACCAGCGCAGACGAACCTTGTTGTTGTTATTTCCACTCAATGCCTTCTTTTTTACCTTTTGCCGTATTATTTTTTTTTATTATTTTGTATATTTTTTGTTTTTGTTTTTATTGTGCTTATACGGTTTGGTAGTGTAGTTTGCTCTTGTTGGTGTTTTGTTATTGATATTTTTGTTGTTGCTTTTGTTTGTATTTTTTACCTTTTTTTTATATAAATGCAGGTGATGTATGCGGGAGATGTTGAGCATAATAAGTCAAAAGCTGAGTAAACGAGTTTCATTTTTAAAAACAGAGAGCAACTATCGAATTTTGTTGCTTTTGGCGATCGATTAACTGCTCTTATATTTTTTATTATTGATACGGTTTTGGCGTTTGCTTGGTTGAATACGAGTTTGTTTATTAACAAAAATTAAAGCAATATAAGAAAAAATATTGTTAAGGTGAGTTTGTTTTGATAACGAAACTCAAAAGCTGGTAAGAAGTGCTCAAATATTATTTGAATGAGACTTTTAAGCCGCGTATAAGAGTTTAGTGAGTGAAGAAATAAAGATTTTCAATATGAAAAATTGTTATCATATGGAGAATGATTTAGTTTTTGAGCGTAAAAAAATATTGTTTAAAAAAGTTTAAAAAAAATTTATTCTGAAAAATAACATTGGTTATTTGAGGAATTTAAATAAATTATTAAAGAATATATTTTAACTATGTAAAAATTTATTAGCGGGCTAAATGGTAATTTAAATAGAAATAAAAAAAACTATAATTTATAATTTATATTTCAAAACAATTAATTCAACTATCTTCGATAGTCAGCTTCAGGAAAACTATGTATAAATTAAATTAATTAAAATCCTGATATAGTATTCAAGTAAAAAGAAATAAAATAGATAAAACAGGACCTCAAATACTTTTGGATCATTACGTGATAAATAGCAAAGTTTAGGCTTAATAATATTATAGTATATATAAAACTAAGTTAAGAATAATTAAAAATATTCTCTACATGTAGGTATGTAGTTATACATAGAAATGGGATACTGGGATTAATGGAAGAGAAGACAATCAGGCTACTCATATTCTTGATAAAAATGCTTTAGTCAACTTCAACACGAAAATATTCTGGGAGGATCATAATCATTAACTAGATTGGCGCATAAATACTTACTTATAAGTGTTTTACGGTTGAAGAAGACATTAAAAGGATTTATATTCACATCCCGGTAGATATTCCCGGTAACGATCTAAAACAATCACGAAAAGTCCCTCTTTGTATACTCCACTATGTAAGGCTATAGGCACATAATCAAAACCATATCAAAAGCTATAGAAGATATTCAATTATTGACACCTCAAAAAATCGATCGATCGTTTAAATACATTTCGGGTACTTAATTGGAAAATAATGGCGAAAAATTGAGATGACTGAAAAAAGCTGGTTTAGCAGATCAAGGGTTCTAAAAAAACTCTTATCTGGTTCATTATGATATATATATACTTACAAAATATTATCAAAATATTATATGTACTAATAATCGAATATAATTTTAATAATTCAAAAACATTTAAATATTATTAATATTAAGATTTAATATCTAAATAAATGCTTATCAGATCGCTTCGCTTACCGGATCGGTACAGACATCGGATCACTTTGCTTATCGGATCACTTTGCTAATCGGATCGCTTCGCTCATTTGATTGCTTCGCTTATCGAACCGCTTAGTTTATCAGATTGCTCCCTTATCGGAACGCTTCGGTAATCGGATAGCTTTAGTTAAGCTGTTAAGAAGACTTAAAAGCATTATTGCTTAACCGAGTTTTGTAGTAACCCACAATAACCTCGGTGCTCCGGCCATAATTTGGAAGAAAACGATAAAGTACTTGTTTAAAAAGAAGCAATATAATCAGTACGTAATTTTATATTAAAGTCCTACAATAAAAGTTAAATATGAGTATATAGCAATCAATTGTTAATTTAATGTTGTGTGGATTAGTGAGCCATGCAAGTAAATTGAATCTCCCTTTTATTTCTCTTTTCTTGAAATTGTGATGAGGATGATGAAAGCACCTCACATCTGTTTTGTTACTACCCAGCGCATATCAGGTATTGATTTACTATATTGGGGGCTTCCTTTTTTGAGGATATTTGGCAGGATGTCTCTTCAAAACGATTCGAGGAGAGCGATGGAACCTACTTATTTTATTAAATATTATTTAATTATTATTTAATTAGGTTTTTTACATAAGGTTTATAATATTATAAAATTTTTTTTACAAATTTTTTAATTTATTATTCAACTTTTATTGAACATAAACAGCCTTGCTATTTGTTTATATATATATAGTTTATTTTTTTTTTTTAAATTTGTATTTATTTACAAGCTAAAGTGTTTTATCTAAATGAATTTATATTAAAAATATACTTTCGATATATAATAATTCAGTTAATCCCATGTTTTTACAAAATATTCGAACTAGAGACTGAAAGTCTCTATGTCGAGCTACGTTATATTAATTACATTTTGTAATTAATTATATTAAAATTAATAAATAAAATAAAAAGCTGAAGTATTTTTATAAAAAATATAACTTTTTTTAATAGATTTTGGGTGCTAAGAAATTTAAACCCCTGGTTTTTAATCTTGTTATTACAATACTTGGGGAATAACTTATAAAATTTATTATTCTCAATGAAATATATCTGGTTCTTATAATAATAAACAAATCTGTTCAGTTACTAATGCTCAGGAGAATATTAATTGTAATATATATAGGGAATGTGTTATATACTTTATACTTATGCATATATAAAAATAAACTTAGTAGTAAAACTAGATCCTTTAATATTTATGTAACTTTAAGATTCATATAATAAGTTTTTCTCTGCATATATAAATATTACTTTGAAGTTTAATATTAACTTAAACAAAATTAAATAAAAAATGTTTAACCAGAAAATCACCTAAGTGCACGCAATTTGTCTTATTTTTGTTTTTATTTTAAGTGTACACTTCGGTTGGTAGACATTTCCTATGTGCAAAATAAAAAGAAGAGCTTTTAATACACAAAATACAAAAACAAAGATACACACTAAAATACAAGCAAGCAATGGTGCCACCAAAAGTATTAAAAACGTTGGGGTAAAAGAAGTCAATAAAGGTGTGGCCATACATAAGCCAATCAGAGCAATGTTTAGCTGTGCGCTAGAGTGAGTAAAAGAATTGAAGTCAAATAAGTGATATGTGTAAGTGAAAAGTAAGATAATAACAAACAGCAAGTGTGCATACACTTACACTGTAAAACACTGTAAAAATGTATATAAAAATCCAAACACGCAGCAATGAGTTAAAAATGAAAACCACAAATGTATAAAATATTTACATTACAGGTGAAAAAATACTATATTAAATGTATGTACTCATGCACATACACATGTATATATTGTATGTATATATGTATTTGTTTATATAAAAGTATAAAGTTTTATATTTGCAGCTTGTAAATTTGTTCTTTAAGCAGTAAATGTAAATAAAACGATGTACTCAAAAACAAATACTTTGTAAGACATTTGTACACAAATAAATAGTTTTTTTTTCTCTTTTGTTATTTACCATTGATACTAATCAATGGAGCGCTACCTGACTTTAGTCAACTATTTTTTTATTATTGTTAATATTCGTTTTTATATATTTTTTTTATTAGCGTTTACTTAGATACATCAGCAGACAGAAATTTTAAATGCCAGTTGATGGCTAAGATCTTCTCAACCCATTCCTAAGAGGTGGTTTAAGTGGGTTCCAGTATGGTTGATTTCAATACTTTCCACCGAGCGCAAAAAAAAATCTAAACTTTAAAACTTTCATTCTTTGTCTATTGTCTGTTTAAGTTTTTATTAATAACTGTGGGAATATCTAGTAAATCTAAAGATTTTCTGTGGTTACACAAATATTTTTAAAATAACATCTATTCTATTATTTACGTAGTTCAGTTTAATATAATTCAAACTATGTAATACAGCAAATATGATTTATTATCTATATGGAACTAATGATATTTATTATTATTATATATTTTTCTTTTTTTTTTGTTTGTGGTGAGTAGTTATAGTGCTTTATGCATCGCCAAAATGACCGACGTCAAAATGGTGTGTCTAACTCGCTGACATATTTTTTTTAACGAGATGTAAAGCAATCAACCCACTAAAATCACCCCGATGTCCGACGTTATGCCCTCTCGGGATCACCGATTTGATATTTAACACATTGATATTTAGTTTAGAGACTAAACACCCCCTTTTTGCAGATACTTCTCCACCATCATAGAACTGCTTTCGAAATAGATTGGGTGGCTGTCTCATTTATATTGGTGTTTTAAGCCGTACTATTTTGATTTACGATTTGACTCCACATCTCCATTTTCTTACTGCATTTTTTGATGTTTTCCCTATTTATTAGCCTAGTTTCTGCTTTTCCTTTCTAGACCTAACTTTTTCTTTATGAGGAGTTCTCTGCATTTGCTCTCATTTTTTTAACTGTATTCTCAGCGTTTATTGGTTCAATCCAGAGTTGTGTCTTTTTTCTTAGCGTAAGCCACCTATTTCAATAAGAGAAAGTCTGCTCTCCGTGCCGTCGTTACAGACTTGTTCGCCATAAATGCAACCAGATTGATCTACTTAACCTTTGAGGTACAGATACTTGCAAAGGTTTCCATGTCCGATCAGCAACTGAGTGAGATAGTAATTTGTGCCTCCCGATTTCTATTTGAGCCTGGTGATTATATTAAATATTAGTCTGGCTGTTCATTTTCCTTGTGTGTTATTGTTCCATATTTCTAGCCACATTTAAAGTGACTTGGTATATTGGTATATACGATCGAAAATGCCAAAAAAAACAAGCACTTTACGTCATTCAAGCTAAGGAAAGGCAACGCTTATATATATGATGTAATGATAATGATATAATGATGTGTTCTCACACCAAGAAAAATGACTTTTTAAGACATCAGGTAGCTTCAACATTTTTAGGAATTTTGATGGCTAATACGGCCGATAATTAGTCTTTATAGATATTTTTGAAGACTCTTATTTAATAGCTACCACGAAAAAGTTCTCTGAGGTGTACCTGGTATTTTGGTGACAAAGAATGTATTTATTTCAACAATATTTTCTGTACGTTCTGAAAGCAAACTCTGCTTACTCATACTTAATTTCGATCGTATAGTGACCTTCACGGTCATCAGATGCGTATTCTAGATCTTGGAGCAGAGCATTTTGGAGCTCAGGTCAAGAATAAAAAGTAACGTAGTAACAATATTTCCAAAAAGCGGTTTTTTGTGAGTGAAGAAAAATTCCGAAGGGGCACATTCGTAAGGAGTTTTACTCGTTTATGGACTGATCCAAAGTAATAGAAAATTCGAAATATTTCGTAAAGTTTTTTATTTTTCAATATTTTTGGATTTGATTGAATAAAATTAAATATTATATAAAATACTTAGTACTCTTAAAAGTTTAAACTCTATTGTGCTATAATGTGAACTCTTTGTTTTACACAAAAAATTGTCTGAACCTGTAAGCTTTAATACCAATAGTCCACATGCCAATTTTATATATAGTTTCCATAGTGACACTTGCCAATAATCGTTCTAAATTTCGACTATAAATCCGCAAATATTAAGAACTGAACTCAACTGAAACTGGTTCAATATTTTTCTATGCAAGTTTCCAATTTCGTAGTGCTTAAAAGTTCAACTCAAGTGCACTTTAAATCTAAACTGAACTTACCACTTTTATATCTATTCAAAAATCACTGCGTCTCCTTGGCTTCGATCCCCTATACCAGTTTCTCTGCCAGTTTTCTGTGTGCCAGCCTAGTCGTTTTGTCTGTCAGTCTTGTCTTCTGTTGATCTGTCTACCGCGTAGCATTTGAAATGATTAATTACAAATTGTCGTATGACAATTTTTTGTTCTCCTCTTGAGAAGAAAAAAATTAATCGATCTCTTGACTCTTTATTTTCTTCTTATTATTTTTTATTTTTCTCATATTTACTTTAATTTTATTTTTATTTTTATTATTCATTTACGGCCACAATCAATGACAATGTCACGCTTCTTAACTTCAATGGCTGCTGTTCACTTGTGGATCTGGTTAGGTACACATGCGCGGCTGCGATTGTGTACTTTTGATAGACAATTTTTTTCCTTTTTCTTTTGGACTGTCAAGTATCCAAAATACAAAAACTACAAAAAGATATAACGTCTTTCATAAGATTGTTTTGGTTAATTTAAAGATAAAAGGACATTATTTTATTTATCTTTTTTTGTTTTTGGTCGCTGGGTATTTTTCAAAATTGAAATTGATTTCAGAAATGTTGATGGATTTCTACGTATAGTTTTGATTTATAGGGAAAAATTTATAAAATTAAAAATATTCACGAAATCATTGTATCAGAATTTAATCGAAATAAATATTCCCTTAAGCATTAAATACAATAAAAATATCATGTGTGGTATCACCCCAGAGAGTGTGATTACTTGTATGCATACTTTTTAAGATATTTAATATTTTAGCTCTCATAATAATTGTCATTGTTAACATTTCTTCGAATAAGTAATTTTTGTCACCATTTGTGATATAAATGCAGTAATCTAACTTTTATAATTGAGTACTTCTTGGGTTGCCCACATACTGGGTGTCCAGCAACAAAAGTCTTTGAAGGTATTATTGGTTAAGTATTTGCAGTATAAGTCAACTACGGCTTTGCGTCAGTTGGCTAATGAAAACTGACTCTAGGCTTCAAATTAGATAGAATATAAGTTCAACCCTTGGTACTTGCAGTCACAAAATATTATTTACAAATAATTAAATACAAAAAATAATTTTAAGACCTCTGATTATGGGTATTTGGCAATACTCGAAGTAGCCGTATTGGCAGCTAATAATTCAATTAATTAAGAATATAATAAAAATGTTGTTGTTGTAGTTTAATACTTTTCAAAACCACTCTCTTAAAGACAATAGTTTCTATTAAATAAAATAGTCACTCGTGTCATAATGGACAAGATTGAACCCACCTTTAAAAATCAAACCGAACCGACCGAATCAAACCGAGCCTTTAAATAAGAAATACTATCGCATGCGCCCTATTTACCAGATTGTATTCCATTGGAATGCTAATTATTTCGATCAATGCAAAGCGTTAGTGAAGACCAACACTTCAGTAATCACGGAAAGATCCAAAAATAGTGCGATTAATGGATAAGAAAGTCAGTTACTTTTGAAAATGGAAGACTAAATATTATTTAGTGTGCTACAAACAAATAATGTCAAAACTGAGTGGAGTGACATAATGTACGACCAGACTTGATAAGGACAAATTTGGAAACGCCAGATTAAGACAAGAAACAAGAGAATTTATACACAGTTATGCCACTCTTCAAAACCGAAAAATTACACTGGTAGAATAAAAACAAATTGCCAGGCTATCTTTACTACGTTGCTGTGTCGTTGTTAGTTATGTAAGGTGGCTTACGTTAAGAAAAAAGACACAAAAGTTAAAGCTTCAAGAACTCTTAAAACTCCAAAAAAACATCCTGAAGAATATATCTAAAATTCTTTGGCGAAACAAAAATTGTAAAGCACATATATAGAGATCTTTCTATTGAAACCATGATCAAGTTGCTAGGCAAATACTTACAAGAATTTTTGCGATAAATGAAAGATTTAAAAAATTAATATAGTCTGCCTTCCAGTGTCGACCTAGTGGGGAGCACTTTAGAATAGTAATAAGGCTTTATTAAAAAACAACTCACTGTAAACAATTATCGCAAAAATATAGCTAGAACTGAAAAGATTATATTAAAAACAATAACTAGAAAACTACTGATGGTGATCAGAGAACCTACAAGGAACAGCTTTTAAAAGAAAACAGAAGGTATTCAAAAATAGCCAGAAATTACTGGCGTTACCCATAAGGAATATTTCAAGAAAATAGGATAATTATTACCATAGGCAGGAAATAGTTACTTATAAGCAAATAATAAGGCAAAAAAAAGCAGCGATTACCAGGAACACAGTGTTCGTGAAAAGCTTAATGACCCGATATTTGAGAAACTAAATTTCAGAATAGCTGAACAGCGTTACCGAAATTCGATTTACATGAGAAGAGTAGCAATAATAAAAATTAAGAATGTAAGTATAATACTACAATAATATTAGTTACTAACTAATGCCTAATCCCAGTGGATCAAAGTGATCCACTCAATACAGAAAATGGTAAACAACAGATCATAGAAATGTGACCAGTTATCAACAGAAATGTGTAAAATTACGAGAATGGACTTCTTAAGATATTTTAAATAAATTTGTGACAACACGTTGTTCACACTTAGCCTTATCGAACCTCTTTAACATATTTCTTTATGAACTTGTGTGGATTTTGTATGAAAAATGCCACATTTTGCTACAAATTTGCCAAATTAACTAAAATAGTCTAAACATAGCAGAAAATCAAGAAAGTTGATTTAATTGCAGCTTTAAACATTCTTCTCGTTTCCACAAACTTCTGTCGATACTCAATAATCCAAAACTTCTAGGAAAATTAAGTATCTTCTTAAATACTTACAATAGTAAATATTAACTCATATATATGAATAAAATTCATACATCATTTTTCTGAAAAATTTACTGTTTTATTTTTTATTAAAACAACAATTAAAGAGACTCAATAAGTTGATGGTAGAAAAACAATTAATAATTTTAAATAGTATTATCACCTTTTCTCAAGTTGAAAATCAACGTCATGGTGAAGTGGGATTCAAACAGCAGTGGAAGAGCAGCAATCCGTAAATGAAACTAAAAAACATAAAACATTTATGGCACATATAACGACATATATACACATATCATACAAATATACTTGTAGATTGGTGGAGTAGGGCTGCCTTAGCCAGCGGGAAAAAAGAAATATGAATAACACAGCCTCAGGCCTGAGGCAAGGTATGAAAGGAATACCACCAACGCGTGTACTCAAAAGCAACATGATTTCAACTTTTAGCGCGTGCGCTTAAAAGATTTACAATAGGCCAAGATATAAACATACTTACATACACTACATACATCATCCTCGGCTTTAATATGGAAACTACACAATAGCAACAACAACAACAGCAGCAACAACAACATTGGCAGCAGCAAAAACAACAACGGGAACTACATCATCAACGACGATGATAATAATAATGAACTTACATAGTTTATATGAACGTCTTAATGAGTTGGTAACACTTAAGGCCGCACTTATAGTAGGGCGGCTACGTACAAGTACTCAAATGATTTAAGCTGCACTTACTCAGCGTGTTTTTTGGTGTCTGTAAAGATGCGTGTCGAGTGCTTTTGGCAACATAAGTGTTTGCTCTATGTTTTTCTGTCTGTCCAACTGTTCTGTCTGTTTTTATCGATATCGATTACTGCGCTATACTTTAGTTCAAATACTTTGAAATTTAAAGTATTTTAGATAAAGTCTTTAATATACTTTATGGGTTCCACTAAATGATTTAGTTTGGTTAAGATTTATGTGCAGCTCTTCAGAAGATTTATGTGGTAAAAAAAGTGAGAATATTCCAAAAAAAATAAATGATACTCTTAGTATTCATATTGATAATTACGAAGAGTTTTTATTATTGAAATTTTTTTTATTTATCCAATTATCTAATATATCTTTCATATTTAAACGCCTGAACGGTTTAAACCGGTCCTTGTGAACGTCCGACTTTCATACCACAGAAGGATCATTTGACTCTTATTTGTTGCAAATGATATGTCTCTATCCTTGCGGTGAGACATAGTTTTATATATGGAGATATAAAAATGTCGCTCAGATACGAAAGATCATTAGGCGCAGAGATAATACCCGAAGTTATTGAGGAATTCTACTAATTTCTAAAGTTGGATTAGTTAAAAATTAAATTAACTTTGAAAACTTTGTGAAATGTGGTAGCACTTCATTATGAAGTGGGACCAATTTTATTATTACAATTTCTGATAAATGAAGTGGTGCGTTTTTAAGTGATGTAATTTAAATAATAAAACAACAATTTTTATTTGTAAATATGGGCTCTTTCCATAATGTTACCATTTATAAGGTTTTAATTATTTTTCTTTTTTCAAGAGAGATAATTATGCTTTTTACAAAGAAGCCTATCTTAATCGTGTATAATGATAGATAATCTGTTTTAATTATGAAATGGTCTTCGTCTTTTTGAAGGGGAAATTCTATGGTATAAAATCTTCACTTTCCAATGCTTATCCATTTCGGTAATATAGTAGTGAAGTATAGTATAGTAACAGAAGCATTTTTTTCACCTACAATTATATAGCAACATAGCAACTCTTTTGGATGATGCTAATATATATTAGATTATCACTTTAAACACCATTTTCAAATATAATCTCTCATTTTTACGTTATGAACAAATCAGTGAAGCTGTTTTCGGACAAAGTCAATGTCTTGATAAAGCTCATATGCTGATAGTTCTTTCGGATAAGGTTATTGTCACCAGCTTATATAGGACTGTATCTAAAATCCTTATGCTCAATTTTCTTCTAGAGCATTTACAATGCTACTTCATCATACTTATTACAATTAAAACGTATGTAATATATGCTTAATCTCCCATCTTTAAGCAGCTCAGTAGCTCTATTTATATTACCAAGAATAATAAAGAGTATTTAGTGCTCATGATGTGACATATTCCTATCTTTGATTTATAAAGTGTAGCTTATCCTAATGTCAATATGATCGATTTATTTACTTTTTGCCAAATTAATAATAAATTATTAATAACATAATTATTATTATGTACATATATATTTATATATGTGAAGAAGCTTTTTTTCTATTAAATTATACAATATGATATTACATAGCACGAGGCGTCGTCAATGATGTAGCAATTGCAGTTCACTTTGAACTAAATAATCCACAAATCAATTGGATTCAATTTGATTCATTTCAATTCAGTTTCATGCAGAAAACAATTGAAATGATTCGAAATTACTTTTTTGATTAATTTTTCTTGTTTAATTCACGCCGTGCAGTGCGTGTTTGTGTAAACATTAATTTAGGCATGCGGTGAGATATCGAGTGTAAAATTAATGATGATGATGACGACTGGCAGGAGAAAGTCGTGACAACCTACGCTAATTAGGAGATACAAATTTTGAGTGGAGAAGATACCTTCATTCAAAAGCATATTTTCAATGAACGTATGAATTATTATTATTATTAATATTTTTTTTCATACCTTAGAGTAAAAAAGGAAGGTTTATATATGCAATATTATTTGTGTAATTAAATTGACAACAATGAGATATTTCATTACAAGCATCAAAATTTCAAACGATATTTAAGGTTACTGTCTCATATACGAGTAAGTACGAATTTGTGATTGGGAGTGATTTGAGTGGGTGGCAGGGTAAAAGAATTGTAAGTGAGAAATCGAAAAAAAAAATACTGTAATGAAATCTAATTTTTTTGTTATTTAATTAATTAAACATATTAATCATAATTTATTTGACCAAAAGTTTGGGTTAGGTTTGATATTTTATGGTAGAAAATATAGGTTAAAAATTATATACAATGTTTACGAGTATGACATATTCAAATACATTGTGACCGAAAAGTTTTCGGGAAATTTTAAATAAAACGCAAAATTCTTAACCTTCATCAATATTTATTTTATCTCCTTCAAAATATGCTCCATTAGAAGCGATACACAAATGCCAACGTTTCTTCCAATCATCAAACATTTTATAGGCGCTTTCCGGTATGGCTTTGAGTTCCCTCTGCGAATTCTGTTTTACGTCTTCTATGGATTCAAAACGCGTTCCTCTGAGTGGTAATTTGAGGTTGGGAAACAGGAAAAAGTCACACGGTGCAAGATCAGGTGAATACGGTGGCTGTTCGATGGTATTTATTGAATGTTTGGCCTTAAAATCGTTGATAATGTTGAACAAATTGAGGTGAATCGGAACAAGCCGGGCGTTGACACGTCGCATACACAAATTGTCCACCAAAATCAAACGAGCCATCTCACGACCGATGCCTAGCTCTCGTGCTATCTCTCTAACACTCACATGAGGATTTTTGAACACGATTTCCTTTGCCTTTTCAATGTTTTCGTCGGTGGTAGAGGTCGAAGGTCGTCCAGAACGCGGCATGTCTTCGACGGTCGTACGACAGTCCTGAAAGGCTTTGTACCACTCATAAACTTGAGTTTTCGATAAAACTGATTCCCCATAAGCCTTTTGTAGCATTCGCAACGATTCTGCACACGAAATTTCGTTCGAAAAACAAAATTTGATGCAAACTCTTTGTTCAATATTTTTTTCCATTGTTTTTTTCGCAACGCACTACTGAGGTGAACTGGTTTCAACAGCTGCCGTAAACGAACTGTCCGACAGATCGCGCTCATTTTTGGCATAGTAATTAAGGACAGTGCTGCCAAACTACATAAACTTAAAATATCGAAAAATATACAGCGCGCGAATTTTAAATGAGAATTTCCGAAAACCTTTCGGTCACAATGTATATGATTTTGAAGTGAAATATCTTTTGTTATTTCAATAATTTAAAATGTCAATTCTTAAATAATTTATAACACAAAAATAAATTTAAAATAAGGAGGTAGTGTTGCTTTTCGAAGTTGATTTTATATTATATTTCTATGAGTAATATATATACTAAGCAATATTATTGTGTTCTTGAGTTATTTTTGATTTGGGAATAACAGAAGCAGTATAAGCAAATAGTTAATATTAGAGAAAAAGGTATGAATATTGAAAGATGTGATCTATATCACCAGGATATTGCATCGAGAACATGCTGGTCGAACATCAAATGTTTTCAAAAAACCAACTAATGATTTCATTTTCATCAATGATATAGTTAGATGAGAAACTAACTGCATTAAGTACATGCACATAGCACACACATATATACATAGTATGTAAGATATTATGTAAGGGATATAATGATATAATAAGATATGAAATATGATATGATAATGAAGGGACCACAAGGATCCCCTATAAGTTTGCATCAATCAACAAATTGTTTTTAAAACATATTTTATGATGAAAGTTGTATTGTTATTTGTTGCAAATGATACCTCTGTTCACATGTTGTCTCTATCCATGCGGTGAGACATAGTTTTATAGATGGAGATATAGAAATATAGAAAAATTTCTTTAAAAGCAACATGCAGAAATATCATATGATTGAAAAAGAAAGAGACAATCCAAGAGTATGGGAATAGCGGATCCAAATCCAAATTGTATAAGGTTAAAAAGAAAAAGAAGAAGGGTTCGAAAAGAATTTTAATGGAAAAATAATATTGTTCACAAATGATACAAATAGTTGATAATGATAAGATAATAAGAAAATCAATGCAGTTACGGATATCACCCATTATAAGTAACCTTTATTGGATATTTTCGATGGACTCACCATATACCTGATTTCTACAATACTCTGGCATAAAATTAAACTTTAAAAAGTTTTACATGGAGAAAAAATTTTATAAAGTTACAAATCGCCTATACCGTTTTCATGAAGGTGTAGTGTTTTACGTGGGTACCTGTCTTGATGGTTCAAATCCACGGTGTTCTTCACACACGTATCAAGATAATGAGCTGCTAAACGCCCCATTGCAATTCTAAGGAATTCGGTCGGTGCAAATCGAAGTTATGTGATTGACATAACTTTCTCTTTGATAAGAAGCGAGGCCCAACCAACCTCTGCTGATCTTTGTGTCACAGCACCCGATGTGAAAACACAACTCCACGCAAACTGCCAACTTCAATTGGTCAGGATTTCCAAAGCTGCTAGCACTGACCCCCGTGGTACCAAATACACACCTCCGTTTGACCAATGTCAAGTGAATCTCATTCACTACCATTTACATTCCAAACAGTGTCGAAATGGTGCAGGTATTTTAGTCGCTAATTACGATAGGTCTGCCTTACCTCGGGAATCTATTAACCCCTTACTAACAGCGGAATATACTATTGACATACTCGATTCATGTATTAATTATTATGCCTTTCTCCGTTTGAATTTACCAGATTTCATAAACTTTGACCTTGCTTATCATTCCAGAGATAAATGGTTTGTATAATTTCTACTCCTTACTGGTCTACTATTAAGGAATTTTATACACTCTCTGATTACAGAGAGTATGTGAACTTCTAATTTCATCTGTCCAAAAAAGGCAGTTGGTTCTACTTGCAAGTTCGGTCCGGTATAATTATTAACGAAAACATTCATGCTCAATCAGAACTTTGCCAATGCAAATTCCAAATCCTTCATACTTTTCTTTTTGGAATTAGAAGTGACAGTAACAGCAGTTGCATCAGTCGACGGAGTTGCAATATTTGGATATATCTACACCATAATAATGCTGGATAGATGCAGGAGATTATAGCATACTTCTGGCTCTTCTCACATCAAATTATTTTTATTAAACGAAGAGTTAATAACCACCCCAAGGAATATTTTGAAAACCTTCTGGAAAACAAGTACGTAGATGGGATGTATCAACTTGAAAATTATTTTAATACGAGTAAGTATATAGAAATTGTGTAGCATTACATTAAGTATAAAGTTATTTTTTATCTATAAATTGATTTGTTTATATCAGTTTTTATGGCTTTATGCTAACTATTATTTATTATTATCATAAATTAATATCTAAATAGTTCGACTTTTTAAGAATAATATTTCATGTAAGAATTCTTCGTTTCTACTAATTACTTGTTATTTCTTCTTGAAATTTTAATGGGGTTTTTTTTTAAATATTTTTTCTTAATTACCATATAATAAAGATATGAAATGACAAAACTAGTAATAAAATAATAATAATAAAAAAAGACATCATAAAAATCTGGCACGCCTCTATCATGTGTAGCTCACTGTGACGCCAAGCAATAAATTTCTTAAATTGTTAATTTTTATCATTATCAAGTGAGCGATGTTAGTAATTTTTCCACGAAAAATTCAAATGAAATATTGGTTCAAATGACAATATTGATTATCTATACTTAAAATTTTTCAGAATAATAATAATACATATATATGTAAAATGTACATATATGAAAAGTGAATTTTTCTTAACTATTTCAAGCGTATAAAAAATAATGTTTGACTATTTGCACGCCAAGTTATAAGCGTTTCTAGTACGACCAAAAAGTGGATCTTCCAGACGAGTACTCGTACACTGGATATAAAAAGTAATTGGAAAATTTTTCATTAACTAATTGAATCCAAACTTGAAACATTGAAATCTCACCACAAAAAGTACAATGAAGTACTATACTCGTCAGAATATAACAAAGACCGTAAAATTGATGATCCTTAGCCCATTATGAATAGCTACGAAACCTTGTAGAAGTGTGTTTTTTTTTTCCTCATATTTGACCTAAAGGCAAATGTTTAACAAAACATAAAACCGTGAACGAAAAAGGACGCCCCAAACGGAAAACACACTAAAAGCATTCATAACCTGGTATCCTTTTTTCCAATGCGTCGTCGGATGATTGTTCGAGCGGATTTCGTGTGGGCAGTTTGTGTGTGAATGCGAGGCGTGAGGTTGTATAAATTCGATAATTTATGAGCAGCAATATTCCTTGTATTTTGTACTTTAATACTGAAAAACTGTAGAAATTTGCATATCTGACAGTAAATATCAGTAAGTAACACGCGCTGTTGTCATGTGTTGGTCATTTTATGTATTTAAAATATAGATGTAATCGCATATGTATTTTTAAATAAGAAAATATTCTGGGACGGCAATTCAGAATGATGAAACATCCTACCAAATAAGCATAGATTAAGGAAAAAATATATTCTTATGAAAAAATATATTGAAAATTTTGTTGCATGTACAACGTTGTGCCATAAAGTCTGAGAGTGGAACTGTAAACACTTTTGACTTGGTGAGGAAATAGTCAAATATTATTTTTTATACGCTTAAAATAGTTAAGAAGAATATAGTTTTCATATATATATATATACATAAGTATATAAAGTATATATTAGTGTTATTCAGAAAAACCGAGTATAGATAATGTGAAAATTGATTTCTAATTGCAAAATGTTGACCTTTTTAATTATTGTAATCTACCTGCTATATTTCTTTACTAATGATTCTTTAAAATATCGATTCCATCTCAGTGTAATCAGTGTAATTATCTGTCTTACACGAATTAAGACAGATAAAGCCTATAATCCATTTCCTATAGAAGATAGCTATAAGTTTAAACCACCTCAACTGTTTCTGTGGATTAGAAATCTAAAAATTTAACTTGAGGACTTCATTAGGTTGGTTGCTTTCTATCTAATACAAAAATCACGATGAACACAGCATAGTCAAATTGATATGAATTTATACTCGTAGTCAAATTTTTTGGACGACTGGTCACAATATTATAAACGTCCATTTTATTTAAGCGGGCTGAAAGACTTGATAGTGACTTGTGGGACTTGTGAAGAAGAATATGGTTAAGTAGGAGGTGGGTTCTAGATTTTATTGAAGACAGATTTGTCGAAACATACCTTAACATATAAGTAGATGCGTATTATCAAAATTGATAACTTTATGATTTTTTTTGTACAGGAATGTAGCTTATTACATTTCAATATTGTTTGTTATTTTGGTCTCGAAGACACCACCGTCACCACAACATCACTTCATCAATCTTCTTCTATTTTCTTCCGTTAACTCCCAGTAGAGCATAGGGCCTCAGATTACATCATCAATAATAAATTCTATTTCAGCTTAATTTATATCGGATTATTCTATTTCCTTCGTATCAACATACCATATTCCTTCATTATAGTAAATGCCATTCAGTTTTTTTGTACTATAATACCATGACAATTTTTTATAATGAAAATTAAACCTCATTCATTCCTAGTAAGGGAGATTCTTAGGGACCAAGTTTGCTTATTTTGTTGCAGCAAAATAGTGAACTTTTGAGGAGTTCATACGGTACCAATCCAATCAATTTTCATAGTTTTTGGATTTTTAAGAAGACAGGAATAGGATAGCTGGATGTCTTTGATCAATATTCTCATTATCATCTTATTCGTCTCTGTAATGACATCTTAAAGTCGTTGATTGCTACAATTTTTAGGTTCATCTCTTTCTAGTTGAAAGAATTGTACTTCTTAAACTATCGTTAAACTTAGTTTAAGCAATGTAAGGTGCAAAAGATCGATGTCAAATATTTTTATTTAAATAAGACCAACAAATAGATACCTAAAATATATTGTAAATTATGACTAGAGTGACAAGAATAAAACTAGTTTCGTGAAATTCCACAAACTGCAACTACCATCTGTCAAGGTAGCGTCCTTACCCATCGAGAGGGTTGTTAGTATATATTTCACAATATGTAAGTTAATAGCCCCGTAATGTCATGTCATTTCAGTAAAAAAAAGAAGAAACAGCAGATAAGTTAGAAAAAAAGTTAAAATAATTCAACAGAAAATTGCTCTCAGCACGCAAAGCTTCAAATTTATGCATTCCTTAATAAAAAAAAACAGCGCAAGTATTTCATTTAATTAAAGAAATTTGAACATTCATTCTATTGTAATATATTGTATATAAGAAACATTTATCGTATATAAGAAATAAGGAAAAATATTTTAAAATTTAAAAAATATGAAACTGATTTGGCCAAAAATTGATTTGGGGCCATTAAGTTTTTATCATTTTAACCGGAATTAATACAAAGAAATGACATTTTGTGTGGCGTTTGACAGTTGACCTGAACGCGTGATTGATCATGACACGGCGAGGCGACATCTTAACGAAAGCGGCGCCACTTCAAACCTGTGGCAGTAGCACTTTGTGGAATTCTTTGATGTACGATTGTGCGCTGCCGTTTTCTCAAAACCATTAAAACTTAACCTTTCCGGTGCGTACATAAATCTTGAAGCTTCGTAATTTCTCATCATCAAATTTTGATTAATTTATTTGATTCACAATTATTCAGAATTTATAAAATAAATGTCACAACAATTTTTCAATTTAATTTAATCAAAGGTAGATTTCTTCTTAATATTTATACCAGTTATATTAAAGAAAATATTTTTAAAGAATAAACATTTTATACACTATGGAAACGGAAATGGATTTAAAGTGTGACATAAAAGCGCGTTATCGAATCTTAGAATGGTTACAGGTTCCTCGGGGAGGTAAGCAGGTCTGAGGTCAATTATTGCTTAGTCTGATGAAGTGATAAACAATAACCCAGTCAAGGCGTAAAGAGGGGTTTTGGAGATATCTCGAGTTAATAAAGAGTAAAAGTGCTCAAATGAATTGGCTCAAATAGGTCCAACATAATAATAATAATAATAATAAAATAGATGATATGGAAACGGAAATGGATTTAAAGCGTGACATAAAACCGCGTTATCGAATCTCAGAATGATTACAGGCTCCTCGGAAATAAAGAGTAAAATTGCTCAAGTGCACTGGCTCAAATAGCTTCAACATAATAATAACAATAAAATAGATGATTTGAACTACATAGTTATACTATAGAAATAATGGCTCAAAGTAATAAAGCAATTGAAGACACTAGAAGTAATGTGCGAATGAGAAGTAAATAATACTATAAAAACATTTTTAATAACAATATTTAATAATATAATAGCAGTTTCAAAACTGTTCTTAAATAAGCAAACCCCAACCAAATAATACAATGTCTCTTTATCTAAGTACGCTACTGATTTCACCTTCTGTTAATGATATATATTTGAGAAAACATGCAAGACCGTTCTTGTTCTGCTGTTAGAAACAAACTCATTTTATTTATTTAGGAATACATTGAATAGTATATTTAAATCTAAGAGAGAGAGAGAGAGATATATCTGTTAAGACCAAAAGGACAGAAGAGTTTCTTTAATATTCAATTCCGTGATTTCATAAATGTAACGCCTGATGACACCTCAGTCCAGTGTTGGGGTTTGTTGATGGAAAGATTGCACCTTTTTTGTTACAACAAAAATGCTACAAAACATTACGAGGTAAAGCACCAAAAGCCTTTATCTATAGTAGAATCGTATATATAAGTACGTTCGTTGGACTTCATCAAAAAAAAACTTAAGAATATAATCTAATCTAATATATACTATTTCAAATATAATATATGCCACAAAACTCTCAAAACTCTCATTCCTGAACTACTCACAGAAAAAGAGCAAATATCTTCTAAACCTAAACAGATCAGATTTAAAAGCAATGATTAGCATAGTAACCGCTCAGTGTCCAGTTATGAGTTTTGAAAACCTACGAGTTAGGTTTAAATATTGAAAGTACATTCTTACATTTCATTAGAGTATATCCTGTTCTTATACAATATAAGAGAAAACTTTTGCCAAAGAATTGATCTATGAATCGGAGTGATTAAACATTGATCTGTATAAAAGTAAGATTCTTCTAAATACAGTATTCTAAATACAGCTGAAGTGAAAGAAACCATTGGTAATATGGATGAAAGTAATTGTGTAATTTTGTGTTTGAAAGAGGTTGAATCTTACTCCATCAATGAGTGGAGTATTGCAAATTTCTATATAAAATTTGATTTAATTTTACTGGTACGTATATTATACCAGGTATTGAGTTCAGTTTACATTTAACTCATATATAAATAATCTAAGCAAACTGTACATTTATTTAGAAATTTTCTTTTACTGGACAATCATTGAATTCAGAAAGCAAATACTATTTCCGCTAATACTGTCTATAAATGGAGTATTTAAAACCAAATAGAGCATAACATTGAAAAAATATTTAATGATTTTTTTTTAAATATATTAATAGAATATATAAAAATATTATTGAAACAATTTTTTCTATATTACGCAACTTTTGTAGATAAAATATTAGAAACTACATGAGTCGCTGCTTTTGATGGATGAATATTGTGTAAAAATAAAAGTACCCGACGCATAAATATTCTTTCTAAAGAGCACCAAATTTGGAACCATTGAAGCGTGTGAAGCTTACAATCCATGCCTTAACTGACTTTATTGAAATGTTCAATACAAATTGCAATCATAAAGTGTGAAATATTCAACACTTTTAAGTAAACCGAATTGTATCTAATATATACACGTATTACTTTAAAAACCATATAAGCCACAAATTAAATACCAATAATGGTTATAGAGCGGTTCATCTTTCAGCAAGTAGTACGACACTTCCGTGGAACAGGTTTTCCACTGATAAGCAACTGTTCTTCGAGAAGTGCCTGAGCCACCCACGTCTTTACATAATCGAGAACCAACTCAACTACTTACACTCGCTTATGCTATACTAAATACTCAAATATATGCCGCGTATAAACACAAAACTTTATGGCGGCGTTTTATTGCGGCCACGGATAGATAGGCACGGAATGTTTGCCGCTGAAAATCCTTAAATTTATGGCACATTACAAGTGAAATTCATGTTGCAACTTCACACATCTCAGTTCCATTTTAGTCAACCGAATGTTTTGTTGTTTGTTTGGTGTTTTTGGAAAATTTATGTCGCCGTTTGTTTGGACAACCGGATTTTGTCATCTAAATGCCTTTCAGAATGTCCAACCGGAGAGTGTCACATTAGCAGCTGCACTTGCTGCACATCTTGCATTGCGAGTGTGGCCTTTGTGAGGCTTAAAATCAATAAAACTTCTTAATGCAGATAAACATTTAAATGTGAAATTGTTGCAACATAAACATTTCCAATGCCACAGGAGAAATTACCTGAAATACCTGAGATAATTATTATGTGTCTTCCAATTAATTGGACATATATAGTAGCTTAATATTTTGTAAATTTTATTAAAATTAGTGTATAATTTAAGGAAAATCATGCGAAGCAAATGGGTTATGTAGTAAATGGAGAAAAAGAGAATACTTTCCATCCACAAATAAAGTTCCTGAGCGTTTTAGAACCCATGTCTCTGTTAACAACTGTAAGTTTGAAGCTGTGGATGATTTTGTTTATTTGGAAACTAGCGTAAACACCAAAAATGACGCGAGTCTAGAAATTACACAAAGAATTACTATCACCAACAGATGATACTTCCTTCTAAATGGACAATAAAAAAATAACGCCCTCTGTTGGCAAACAAGAATACCGCTCTATAAGTCTATTAGCATGCCTGTCCTACTGTAGAGCGTATAAACTTGAACAATAACCAATAGTGACTAGAACGCCAAGTCGGTAGTATATATCTTAGTAAATCAAAGTGGTTAAATTGGTAATGTTTTGGTATTTCTTGGTAAACCAATGTGGCGAAGTCAGTAATAATTTCTTAATAAGTCAACGTGACGAATTTGGAAACGTTGTGGTATATCTCTTAGTTAACCAATGAGGCGATTTTGGTAACGTTGTGGTATATCTCTTAGTCAAGCAAACGAGGCTTATTTTTTTGGTAAGCGTTTGTGGTTATATCACTTATTTAAGGTATAATTCTAATCATCTTTTATTTTGTTTTTCACATTAGCCAGAAAATTATAATGTATATCAGATTTATCATTAATAGTCTCTTTGTTTCTTCTATTTAACATTTGCATAAAATCTCTTCTATTCTTCTATTATTTCTTTACTTCTAGTCTAAGCATAAGAAAAGTAAACATCCTTGAATACAGTGAGCTATAACAACTATCAACAGATATGAAAAGATTTCTTACACCATTAGAAACATTCGAGAAAAAAATTCATGAGTAGCAACACGTATCGAATTAGATGGAACTATGAATTGAATAAGCTGTACCATGACATCGACATAGTCATGACGTATGAATCAAAAAAAAAGCTTTGACTTGAAAGAAGTTTGATTACGATATATAGGCATTCCTAACGACTAATTGGATATATCAAAAGAGCGTTGCCAAGGACTACTCATGTCTGTAATGACCAACTGGAAAAAAATAACAGAATAATAAAATATCAATGTGTAATACTGGAACATAATTTCTATCATTACACTTTGACATCCCAAAGATATATGAGCAGTGAGATAAGTGGATAGTAACCGGTGATTATCAATATACTCAAATTATCCATTACATTATATTATTGAAGTGGTGCATTCTTGTTACATTTAAAGTACAAAAACGCGAAAAAAAAGATGGAAAAAATGGAAAGGATTTAAGTGAACTTTTAGAAAGCTGATTGGATTCCTCATTCCTTCTGAGTTTAAGGAGACTATTAGGCGTTTTTTAAGGAATTGGAAACATCTCCGTGATTTTTATATAATGTTAGATGAGTTTATGTGAGATGAGAAGTAGAAGTAGGTAGGTGAAGTGAAAGAAATTCGATCCTTCTCTATTATCAATTAAGTCGTTTTAAGTTTTTAATCCTTCTGAGTATGAGAAAAGGATTAGACATTTTGCAATTCTCAAACGTGTTAAGGAAAGTTATTAGCAGATTTTTAAATTGAATAAAGGATTTAAGTGAACTTTTAGAAAGCTAATTTGGTTCTTCATTCCTTCTGAGTTTCAGGAGATAGACTATTGGACGTATTTTAAGGAATCGAAAACATCTCCGTGAGTTTTATATAATGTTAGAAGAGTTTATGTGAGATGAGAAGTAGAAGTAGGTAGGTGAAGTTGACGGAATTCGATTCTACTTTATTAACTACAAAGTCGTTTTAAGTTTTTAATCCTTCTGAGTATGAGAAAAGGATTAGATATTTTGCAATTCTCAAACGTGTTAAATAAGGAAAGTAATTCGCAGATTTTTAATTTGAATAGGTTGTAAGGTGAGTTGACGATGTGGCGCCCATATGCTGATATTTATGAGAATCTTATTAATTTAAATTAAAGTTTGTTTTTTGTTGTAATATTAACTATATTTTTTTGTAAAGCTATTACACAAAATTAATCTTATATATATTTAAAGTTAGTAATGACCATATTAAACATAAAATATACAATTTCGTATTAGTCAGAATGTCAAATTATGCCCTCCTCTCATCACTTCTAGATTTTGCGTGTGGGCTAACTTTAAGTCTGTACCAAACTCTAAAACTAACTAAACTACGTTTTGCTAATGTGAATTAGAAATGTTTTTAGCGGTTGTTGGCTATGTAGACGCCTACTTTAGCAACATTTAGTACTTTAAGTTTTACAATAAAAAATGTGAATTTGATTTCTTTGTGGTCGGTTGCAGTAAGTAAGTGCAGAAGATGGTCTGTACGATGTACTCATATTTATGGCGAGCTTAAGTGTTTTATTAATGGTTGCGAATTTAAGATATGACAAGATACTTATAACTTTTGCGAGCTACCTACAACATTGCATAAGGAAGCCGCAATGGTAATGTCAAAGTTTGACTTAACTGTTCGGATGCGTCTGATTCCCTGTTGCCATACCGGCAACTGACGAAATGTAGGAGTTTATTAACAGCTTTAGCAATTATTTATTTTCATTATAATATTAATAAATAAATATATTAAAAATATGTTAGAAAAACTCTTTCCCAAGTCACAAATAAAATTGCAATTTCATGATGCAATTTCCTGCTCCGAAGTGCATTCATATTCAGTAGACAGTTTAAGGCAAATAAAGAATTATTAGATTCTAAACTGAACTTCAACATTCAAAGTTAAATCTTTTATTACATGACAGTAAGTCGGATATATAAAAATTTTATTTTATTTACATTCAAAATTGTTACTAAAAAAAATTTAATGAAAATATGAACTAAAACTGCAACTCAAAGTACTGAAAGTAAAGGCGTTTTGCTTCATGTTTCAGTTAAAATGTATGGCAAATCTGTTGAAGCTGCTTGGACGACGTCCTTTTGATTTTCGACACGTTGGTTACACTTTTCAATTTGTTCGTGCGTAAAATCTTAAATGCAAAATTAAATTATAAACATGAAAATAAATTATTATGGCTTAATTAATAAACCAACTCATTTTAGAATTGACGTACTCGTATTTGGTATAAGGAAAAGGGCGTTTTAATGTGGATTTAATGCAGCAAGACGACTGTGACTGCATTTTGTTGAGACAGAATTTTAACAGAAAATCTTACTTAAGATACTCAACTATAATTTTTAGTATTTTTTTCATTTACACAGAATATTATTTTCAAAAAATTGTTTAACATCAAATCAAATTCAAGGTCTTATTATTTTAGAATTATCTGAGTTAGTATAATGCATGAAATGTTGAACACAACTTTCCTAGTTCAACACCTCAACCATATAGTACATACTTTTGGTAATTAAAAAGAGGAGAAATCAACATTTTACCAAAGATTGCTATATTTTGTTGGTTGATCTTTTTGGTAGCGGCAGACATTTCTCTTTTGTCTAACCACCGCTTTAGAACCGTTTTCTTTTGCCCACCCAAAAAATAAATTCAATTCCACCCGTTGTATGCTCAGCGAAATTTCCATAAATTAACTAAAAAATGTTTTATTGTCTTTTCATTTCTATTTGCACCCTACTAACGCGTCAGAAGACACGTCATTCTAGACAAAAAAACAATACTATTTTTTTTTTGATTTTTGAGATATTCGACAAGTTGTCCATAGCGGAATTTGTGAATCTAACGAGACCTCTGCATTTGGACAGTAATTGTTCCATTGTTTCTTCATGGAACCTACTGCTTCAGCAACTCTACCCAACCTATCGGTATGTATATCAATAAGAAATTTTCAAGAGAAACGGATCATATTTAGTTAAAGTTTTCGCAATCCACCATATGTCGTGTTCAGTTTACAATATATTGTAATCTCAAAAAAAGGCAGCAAAGTTGAGTTTGTAACAAGTTTTCTATTCATTTCGATATACATATCTGAAGAAATGAATACAGTAATTGTTGTCTATTTGAATATTCTATTCTTAAAATACTAGTTTCCATAATATTCTTTGAAATTGTGGCTTGAATGTTCCTTAGAAAATCTAAATAATAGCTAATAATCTTTTAAAAAAATAAATAGCTCCATCAATGATTTCTAATTAATATATATGGATATATAACGAATATATTGGACACGCTGGATTTATGAAAATTCTTTAATCTGTTGAAACAGATCGCAGAAGGAAAACAGAAGAAATAAAATATCTTATAATTTATAATAATTAATTAAACTACTTAATTCTTAAGGTCAACTAATTAGTAAGGCAAGTTAATTTATACAACTAAGAATTTGGTATATAAATTTGATTGAAACACTCTTTTAAACAAACACTTTTGGATCAACAATTTTTAACAATTTAGAGAACAAACCGTCTAAAAGAATATACTTTGTTTGAAAAGTTAAAGTGGGAGACTATGAAGAATGCGCGGTTAAAATAGATTTCCGTTTATGAGAGCCATCATTCCACAAACCTTTCACTGTATATGATTGCAAGCAAAAAAATTAATTTCATACAATAATACGGTTTTACTAGTTAAGCATACTTTTATAAAGATAATCCAAAGCTATTAGTATATTTGTTACCATATCAATAAAACGTGAGTTGATTAGAAAGAGCATGTATAATGAATTTTTTTTAGTATAAATGTACTTAACAATCACCGTCTAAATCTCAAAACTTAATCTCCAGATATCTGACCCTGAAATCTTGAAATCCTTGAATTTTGGATTAATTGAAGTATTCTAAAATCGTCAACGGATCATGTTATTAAGAATAAAGTTCTACTTAGAATAAACTGCAGGCAGGAGTTGTTAAGAACCATCAAGAAAATAAAATATATTATTTAAAATGTAATTTATTTTATATTGTATTGTAAAATATAATGTATTTTATTTTGTATTACATTTACAATATCTTCTTCTAGTTGCTTTGACCGGAGTACACGTTGGTTAGCATTATTGTTAATTTTGATCTATCCACTGTTATTCAAAATAGCTTTCTTGTGCTTTTACTCTAGATACTTATGCTACAACTTCCTTTCCTCCACTAACAATACCATTTTTCAATTCTATCTTATATGATCAATTTAAACGGATCTAATTTTTTTAATAGCCTTACAATGTGATGAAAGTATTTCGGTTCTATCATTTCACTTTTTCTAGTATCTTATTTCTTTATCGATAAAATAATAGCACTACTGAATGTGACAAGCTCTGTCGAAATCATATTTAGTATTTGTTAGCACTAATATTTGAGGAATTTGTTAAGGTAGAAGATGATATTTATAACTCTATACTGTCTTTAAGATAACATAGAAGGAAAACGAAGTAGAAGAAATAGAAGCTCAGGTCTCACTTTCAAAATTCCCTTAAATTCATTAACTTAAGTAGAACAGTAGTTAAAAAGCATTCTCATAAGGTTTCGTAATTATTTCATTTTATATTTATTTGAGTCATATCTAAAATATCTGATGAAAAATAATATTAGACGAATAAGAGAAAAAGGTAAAAAGTTAAATATACATTTGAAAATAAACACGATTGCATTTTAATAATAAAACTTAAAATTATATATAATTTATTTATGTACAATTAATCAATTGGCTGAGATACATAATAATAACAATTTGTACCATTGTTGTGCAAATGTTAAAGAAATAAATAAATGTTATTCCACCGTCGAAATGGTGGAACGACAACGAAATCACATACGTTTTTACTTTTCCACCTTTCCATCCATTCGAAGCCAACCATTCGATACCACAATTGATATGTTATGTTGAACGAATAAATAGAAACTAGCAGTGAACCAAGCTGCACTACAGACACTATATTTGGCAATTCCATAGCAATATGACGCTATCAGTCATTTGGTCGGATGCACTGGCTGACTGCTTGGCGAATGCTAACATCAGTGGTGGTCGTGGCTATCGTGAAATCAACACATTTGAAAAGAGAAAAATAGTCAAAAACAAAAACCCACAAAAATCACAAAGGAACACAAGTGCATTTTGGACTTTCACAAGCCGCAGGATATATAAAAATAAAAAGCATTTTAAATAATAAATAAACAAATGAAAAATTTAACAAAAACAAACTAAAATGGTTTTTCACTGTAGACGCCTTAAAAAGTCTTCAGTCTAAACAATTGTACCACAGTTGCCGAAACTATTCCCTGGCGTATATGACCACATTTCCATATCAAAGCTTTAGTTAAGGCAACGTGACGGTATTTGTGTGATAAAAATCTGCATCAAGAGTCGCTGCATCTTCAATGGACGAAACCAACGGTTAACAATGTTAATCGCACTCATATTTCTATATGTGGACATACTCGTAGCCACAATACGTATCCACAAAGTTTAAGTTACGGATGGAAAGTATTTCATTGCTATGTAAAAAAATTAAATTATAAATTATTTTTCTTTTTTCGGTAAAATCTTTTAGTTTGCAATGGTTGAAAAAAGTCATGCAATGGTCTAAATAACGACAAAAATATGAAATATTTTTTATAACACAAAATGTGTTCTCATATGTTATTACAATAGTTTTAATTACATTAATTTCTTGAACTTAAATTCTTTAAATTCTTTGAAATTAATAAAAATTCATTAGTAATTTCGTTTACTTCCAGAAACTTCCCGTCTCTTTTCCATAAGTAACTTGAAGATCTTTAAGATTCAAAATGTACGCATATTTCCTTTATTATTTTCATTATTGTTTCTTCTAACAATCCAATTAAAATCCAAAATAGTCCACTCGTACATCGCAGATGCCATGTCGTCTTTTTTCTTCATAATTACATTGCTCTTAGTTAGCTAAGCTTAAAGACTTGGATAACCGTACGTTCAGGTACACTAAGGAATACTATCAAATCCGTAAGATTATAAATGTTAGTATCTTGCGCTGAGATAAATATTTGCCATAACTGAAAAAACCAAGTCAGGTTAACTGACGTTGAACATTGCAGCACGTAAAGAAACTTACATTTATCTCATAGTTTGGTGCCAGCACCACTGTTCATTAACCACACCAATTCACCAACTACTCGTATCTCGAAAGCACAACTTGGTCTGGAATGGTTCACGGTTTGTGTGAATTACATTAGTTGCGTTGATTTTATATGGTACGTGCTGCTAGTACATTACTCTGTAAATTTAATGAATGAATTGAAATAATCATAAAAACAAAAAAAATAATATGAAAAAAATAAGAAAAATTGTATAATAAATATATAGAAGGAAAAATAGTTAAAGAGGTTTTCAGTGCAGTACAGCAATAGATATATGGGAACAATTTATATTTTGCAGTTTGTTTTGTATTTACTATTTTTAAAATATATAATACAGGATTCAAATAAACAGAAGTTTCTGAAAATAAAAAACTGACTTTTTTTATTCGAAATAATCGCTATCTAGCTCAATATAGATATTGCAGATCATCAGACGAAATGTACTTCAAGATGTCGACCTTTTTGACCACAAAACGTTTCGCTTTCAATGACAAGTACATTTCTCCTAAAAGATGAAAGTCATCATATGCCAAGTCGGATAAACAAAACTCAAATGTAATTTTAAAAAATCGGTTGCAAATATCAAACACTTTAAATTAATCGGACGCAAGTGTCAAAGATATTGACGCATTATCGTGCAATCAACGCTAAGTTCCTAACACACGCTATGCTTGCGACTTACAACCAACCCGATCGCTTCAGAATACATAGCTTACATCCTTTATTTACAGATTCGTCTGATGAAACCAAACTCTTTATAGGCAATATCCTACAAACAGTAAATCCAATTCAACAAAATATGCCCTTTTCACTATGCGCTTTAACGAATATATTCATTCCCGCAGCTCTAATGAACAGCAAAGGGTCACAATTAAATTCTTCTACTACGTTCTGTTAGATGCAACCCCATTCACTTCGCCCTAATCTCGAAGTACTTGAGACCAAGTTAACTGCGCCATGTGTGAGCCGGCAGCCCTCTGGGGCCTCTGTAGTATGTGACCTAACCAGTTTCACTTGTGCATGCGTATCTCCTGAAAAACTATCTATTTTAATTTGCCGTCTCTAAGAGGTTGTTATTAGATATAGTTTGTTATTTAGACGAACACCTTTCTAAATGCAAGAATTCGGTTTCTGGATCGCAGTTTCTTAGAGACTACTCTAAAAAAAATAGGAAGTGTATTCTTGTTAAATGTTTTATACTTATTTACTTAAAATAGACAATATGATATCTTAGTTTTGAAGAAACCAAAATAAAAAATCATAATAATATACACTTTAAAGCAACCATTTTCAGTTGATAGATGACAACACAAAAAAAAAATTCCGGAGAGTACTGAACTCAATTTTAGAATATACGTTCGAAAAGTGTTTCTTTGGTTGGGTTATTCGTTAGCGTAAGTGTATTGTTTTGGAGAGTGCCTAGTTTGAAGGCGATACAATAAATTTTGAAGAATAATACACATATGGTATTTTTTTGACTGATACTTGACGCGCTCTTTATATAGTGGTTTACTTACTATAACTTTCATTCGAAATTAAGCTATTATAAAAATTATGTGTTGATGGCTATACTTACTTTAAATTATATACCTTTCTTGAGATATATTCTTGCGACATTCTTGAGATCATACTTATAGTAGTTATAGAATATACCTTTCATAAGTTTCTTTCGAAATGAAGCAGTTATAAAAGCTATTTTTGTGATGACTGTACTTACTTAAAGTTATATATGTTTTAAGCTTTTTGTTTTAATTTTACTTTTATTAAAACTTTTTCTTTTAATATTATTTTTTTTTTGTTTTTTGCATATTGTTCATATATTTTTTTATATTTATTTTTAGTTAATATCGTTTCTTGCGGACTATTAAATTTATTTGTCTGTCTGCATATGTGGGATGTTACCAAAATTAACCACGATGTGCTTTTGTGCAACCTACAATTGCGTGGGCTTCTCTTGAGCAACATAATCGACACCATCCTGTGGTCTGTTGTTGATCTTCTGGCAGAATTTCGACATACGCAATGTAACTTATTGTGGTAATCAATTTAATAGCAGCAACGTTAGTCAAAAAACTGAAAGATTAAGGATACAATTAATTTCAGATAACTGCACGTTAAAAGTATATTTTTGTATTTAGAAAAAAAAAATATTTTATGTAAATATTTATTATTTTAAATCATCATGTTTGTAAAAAACGAATTTGACAAATTCTTTAACCAAAAATTAATGCAATTTTTACAATCACTTCAACCTTTAAAATCTTTAATAATAGAGAATAAATAACAAACTATCAAAAGCCATCAAAATTATATATTCCAACAACAAATTCAACTTCCTTTCCTTATACTATATCAATTACCATGCATAAATAACAAAATTAAATATATTATTTTTGACTTGAATTAACTATATTTTGAGGCAAAAATTGCTATAAAATATATTGTAAAATTATCGAATTTGTATTCGAATTTTTTTGCTATACCTTAAAAACGAATATCTAATAAAATTGATTCTAAATTAAAATTTTTAGTGAAAAAATTGTATTGGCTTTGAACTTTGTACTTGGACTCATTAAATTATTTTAAATTGGAATTGAGTCAGCCACTTTAGCTAAGAGTTATGGTAGCTCCTTGATAGTTTTTAATTTAACACCTACAACTATAATAACAATGGAATTGCAGCTGCAACAATATTAGCAACAGCTATAACACCAGCAACAATAGCAGCACCAACAACAACAACCACAGTCACAGCAATAGCAATAACAGCAGCAACAGCAGCAGCAGCAACTCTGAAGAAACAATGACCAACCAATTTAAGTAGTTTTAACTTCTGGTAACCACGATTTGCGAATCTAACTAAGAATTAAAATAATTTTCAAAACTGCTTCAGGGCATATTGAATTTTTATAATAAACCTCTCAGTAACTGCTAATTAGATGTTGTTATTCGTAATTCAAACAATCAGCAGAAAAAAAGATAAAAATTAAAAGTATTAAGCATAACTAATGTTGCAGAAATAGAAAATAAAACGCTTTTTGTAGTAAATTTTGTTAAATCATTTTAATTATGACAACATTTTAGTCATTTTCTAAAGATAAAAAAGCCTAAAAAAAAAGAAAAATAAACTTTTATAATGAAATTAACTAAGCACAATTAAACAGATCATATATATATTAAATATAAATACATATATTATTTAATTCATATTGTATATCAATGCCTAAATATTTTATCAATTTAATTAATTTAATTTAATTTTTTAAATGTCTTTAATAAAATCAGTAAATATTTAATATTTAAAACATTTAAAAGCCCATAATAATAAACAGTGATAGTCCAATATAAAAAATTGTGATAAAAAGAAAGCTCGAGATCGAATATCCTCTTCTGAATTCAATTGATAACGATTAATGGCTTTCAATAACCAAACGATTTTATAGCAAATAGCACTTTTTATTCTACTTTAACTAATAAATTGATGAATTTTTATATCTCACATTTTAAAAATATTAATCCATACATGATTAATTTTTAGATGTACGATTTTAAAAATATTAATCCATACGCGATCATAGAATAAAATAGCTAAAGGTACCAATGAAAGGGGCACAAAAAGACAATCTAAATAATCTAAATGAAAAGGCAGTCCCGTAACCATCTCCTCAAGATGAATTTTCATTGACTCAATAATAACCTAAAAAATATTATTTAGCTTTAATAAAAAAGATTTGAAAGGAAAGTGGAAGTTCTTAATATATTAATATATCAAAGTAATTTAATTGAAGTAATAATTGAATTTGATTTTAAGAAATTTTGTATTACATTTTTTTTTATTTTAGTGCTTAAGTTTAATCATTCAATATTTATTCAGTAACTTGTGTGGAAAAAGATTTACCTGATTTTGTCAACGAAATGATGGAAGACTTTTAGAGCTAAATTTGATTTAATTGAAATTGATAGTCACGGCAATGTGTTAAATCAGCAAATTAAGGCAGTTACTTTTCTGCCATGTGTGGGTTGAACGGGAGCATCAACCAAATACGATAGTATCTGGTTTGTCCAAAAGTGGCAGGTAAACGATATATGAGCAAATTTACCAAAAAAAAAAATCAAGAATTTAATTTTGTCCTACAAAACGTGATTTTATATATAAAACGTTTAGTTTGTTTTTATAGGAAAATAAAAAAAAATTTTTAGGCTAATAATTAACGATCGGCTAAAAAGTCCGGAGGATAAATTATTAAAATATATATATTATATATTTCATGAAAATTTCCATTTATCCATTAACTCGAACATTTCTTCAAGATTTCCGAATACATAGTATATACGGCGGATGCGACAACAATCAATATGTAGTACGTAAAAATTCGCACATTGTAACCAACGAATTCTGATATGGTACATTGCCTTGATGGAACTGCACCTCTTTCCTCCACACTTGGGTTCTTTCACGATCACGTCCCTCTAACACAACAATTGTGACTAATATTTGCTATCGATGGTTTATCTTTTTTAAGGTGATCGATAAATATAATATCACGCGCATCTCAAACTTCAAATGACATAATCTTATCATCCGTCAGTTCCGTTGTTGTTCACTTTAGGTGGGTATTACTAATTTTTGTTCACACAGCTGACTGCCGTTTTGATTCCGAAGTTAAGTGATGGAACCATATACTATTTATTGTCAAATATCAATGCAAAAATTTATTTTACCATGCTTAAATTTATCCAAACTGCTCTCTGAATTCTGACACTGTTTTGTTTTGGGCTCTCATTTCAGGAGTAATTTTCTCATGGACAAATTTTTATATAAAATAAGCTCCACATTTTTCTCTGGTATGTTCAGGTATCAACTACCTTCTTTAAGTTCAATTACCGATTTTCCAAAACAATTTTGTAGACTTTTTTATCGTTTTCCGGTGTAACAAGCTAATTTAGACGGCCATGGTGTGATGCGTCAGCAGTCTGAATAACCACGTTTAAAGTTTGAATACTAACGTTTAATGGCTGTTTTTAATAGTGCAGATTTCGGATAAAAAATTAATAAAACAAAAAAAAAAAATTAATACTCGAATTTACTATAAAAGCATTGTTTAAGAAAAAAAAAAAAAAAAAAAAAAATAAAATAAAGTTATTAAAACCTTTACCCCATAAGTAAAAGTCAAATTGCAATTCAATTCCACGTTTTGTTTTTCTTAAATATTACCTTTTTGGCAAACAATCAATCACACTATCCATAAATTCAAAGTTATGAACGATAGAACAATTTTTGAGATATGCCTATAAAACTACAAGATTAAAACTTAACATTTAACATAATTGTGGGCACTAATATAGTACAGGTGACGAAATAAGATTCTTAATTATTTACAAGCCCCAAAAAAAAAATTTAATATCAAACTAAATTTATTACGCAATTACTAATATATCAAAATATTTTTATATTTCTATTCCTGCTAACCAGATGAGAATTGTAATTTTTAAACAGTGTAAGATAATGGCTAAACAAAACTATACTGAAGCTCTTTGTATTTGTATACATTCAAAATGTTCAAAATGTACAAAATTAATATAGCAAAAGTTTGAACTGCAATGTAATGTAATATCAATAAAAAAGTAAAAGTAACATTGTAAATAGCAAAAGTAAATGCTAACAAATCATCTATGTATGAAGTATCTTACGTAGTATTATAATCAAAGACATTATCCGCACTAATTCGTGTGTATTATCAACATTTCTATAAATCAGTTCTGCAACTTTCTCTTGTATACGCATTATGTTATCTTCTTCTGCTACTAGATAAAATACAACAAGCCTTATTATATCCAATATACTGATGTATTACAAAATTCCAGGCATGACTAACGTAACAGTGGGTTCGAAAAAGTTACCTCAAAATAATTAATATTAAAATAAATTCATTACGTTATTTACAATAGTCTGCGAATTTTTATGTACTTTTATTGCTAACTGAATGAGAATTGTAATTTTTAGACACCGTATTTTAATAAGCAACACTGTCTAAAGCCACATAATAAGTGTGAAATTCTGTGTTCTGTTTGCATTTTATAAATACATAGAAAGAATGGTGTTTTGTATATTGTATATGTGAAGGTAAGGTCATTGTTACGACCTCATGTGTGATTTCAGATAAAATTTCGCATAACCATATAGAGTACGGATTGTGCTGAACACATAAATTGTGAATATAAAACTTTGCAGTACACGGCAAAGTTTTATATTCAATTTTAAATTAATGAAAGAACGCACAAAATCAAACAATTTTAGAGCTCTGTCATGGACTCTCTGGAGTCTCAATTCCTTGCGTATATCTCGATTTCTAATATACCATATTTTTTCCTTTAGTGTACGTCATATCATATTTTAACAAGTTTGAAGTTTTCTATCGATAAATGAAGTACCATTATCGTAAGACAACCACAACCAAAAAGTAGTTCAGATCTAATCACTTGGCTATAAAGCGCATTAGAATTGATTAAAACTTTAATAGAATTC